>NC_042621.1:24324013-24624013 GCF_901001135.1 Rhinatrema bivittatum | reverse complement strand
AGAAGATTCTTCAGCACAAATTATTGAATTGGGGACTTTGTTGGTTACGTTCTCTTCATTGGAAGAGATAAATTTAATTATGAAAAAGTATTTCAATAAATACCCCATAAAATTTCTAGAAAGTGCAGTAAAAATTTATCCAGACTTAGCTGTGTCTACTCAGGTTAGACGGAAAGCTTTTCTAACGTTCCGTCAAGAAGTTATTTCTAAGGGATATACATTTACTTTACGCTTTCCATGCAAATGTGTAATTAAAAAAACAGGAAGACCTATATATCTTCTTTATACCTGAACAATTAAAAAATTTCTTGGCTCAGGAGCAGATCCCAACGTCGTCCCCCGTGACCAATTAAGGTAAACAACAGACATATATATATACAGGTTTATGTATTATGGTTAATTATATTTCTAAGGAAACTCCCCTTTGGAATTTTTGTTCACTAAACATTGCTCTCCATGTTGTTTGATATGATTAGTGGTATAGATAAAATGACATTGAAATGTTTAAAAATAATTGTATAATTATTTCTATGTTCTATCTACGTTTTTTCTTGTATGCAAACGTGATAAGTTTGTATCTATGGAAAATGATAAATAAAGAATTAAAAAAAAAAAAAATATAGTTTTAAATTTTTTTTTTGGGGGGGAGGGGAGGGAAGGGAGGGGAAATGTTTTAATTTAGACATTCCCCTAGATGCTCCATGTGACTTTCAGTTAACCTTAAATAATTTGTATTTCAAAACTTTATTTAACTTTAAAAATAACGTAACCTACAACAGATGTGTTTATTGGCATCAGATAAATCCAGAGCTTCTGTTTCAAACCCACAGCTAGGTAGACTGCCTAAGCAAGAATACTGTATAATGATGAAGAGCAGCAGTGTAAATTTGTTATTCAGATGGCTTCTTTAGAAACGTATTTGTTTATGATACAAAAGAACAGTTCACTCGTGTTTTTTCGTCTTTTTTTTTCTTTTTGTTGTGTAGCAATTTGTTGGTTCTGATTGCTCTCTTTTATGGAAGAGAATTCTCAAGAAAACAGGATGGTAAGTGAAGAGTGGTCAGCCACCTCCAGAATGGATATGCGAGACAAAGGGCAGGAACACACATGAATACATTCTCAGGCTAATGCCATTAGAAATTTGCAAATGCTTTCCGGTAGAATGCTGCTGTTTGGGCTTAAAGCATCTGCCCGGCTGTTGTGAACTCTCGGGGAAAGCAGGACCTGTTGTTGAGGCTTAACCAATTAGAACTACGCCTACCTCAGTAGGGCGCTTGCATAAAAGGCTCAGCCGCTTTCACAGATAATCCATTTATAAATCACTGTAACAAAATGGCCATCCAGACAGTGGATCAGTGACATTCTTTTGCATTTACAGTTGTATCCAGGCAACAGATACATTTTATAAGGGGGTGGGGGGGGGGGGGGGAGAGACTGGATTAGGAGTTTTCTTTAAAAATGGAAGGAAGAAGTAGGGGGCTAAACATAAACTAGCTTAAAATCAACAGGATATTAAATTGTATCACTTTGCTTCTTTGAAGAATAAACATGAAACAGAATACTAATCAGACATTCTCCTAATTCTATCACAATCAAACTCAAAGTGTTAGAACTGAGCTGAGTTATTACATAATGGTTTTTGGTAATATATGATTATAGAAGGCATATTTGTATTGGCTTTCCATTGTCTCTTTTCAGGATGAATCTCACTTGCAGTGTTTTAGGTGCATGATAACCTAATCTGGTACCCTATTAGCTGGAGATGAATATCTCAAATGGAAGAAATTCAACGTGTCCAGAAATGCACTAGTGGAGCAGGAATTTTTTTATCGCCACCATACTAAGATTGTATCTTTGGTAAAGATTTATATAGTGCTGAATAAATCTGCCACAGCCTCAAGAAAATAACTACTTATGTACATAGTAGCAAAATAAGTCTCAACAGATAAGCAGCCTTGGCCGACCAAGTGTGCCCAGTTGTCACTTGCAATTAGGGCGCTCTTGCCAGCCAGCTCTGTTCCACACAGTGAGATGCTCTCATTTTCCTAGAAGAAGTTAACCCCCTCCAACACATCACTATCTTTCTCAGTCTCTTTCTCTTTCACCAAGAAGTTTCCTCCTGTTCTTTTGCACCTCAGCTCAAAGGAGGCCAGGGCTGGGATCCAGCAATCATGAGCCTTTGTTCACAGCTATCTGGGGATTTTCTTCTATTCTGTTTCCCCTTCAACTTCCTCCACCTGTAATGTTTTTTTCGTCTGGTGAATGCTGTCATGATCTTTGCTCGGGGGGAGTGGAAGAGCATATAACACAGCTTCTTCTGGAGCCCTGTAATCTTGGGCTTGAATCAGACTACCAGGTAACACATTCTGAGCAGTGAATGTGAATGCTGCCTTAGCAGTATCCCCAGCCACAGCTGACCCGGGCAGCAGAAGCCCTAACTCGAAGATCCAACAGGGGCATCTTCCACTTCACACCATTTGCCACCTCAGCCCATGGACCAGCCCTTCAAACCCCGATTCTATCTCCACTCATCTCTCCTTTACCATTGTCATCAATTTTTGCATCTATGCCAAGCAGTCTATAATTCTGCAACTATTTATTTAGCATACTACTGCCTCTACTGGTATGCTGTTACAGACATCTGCTACCCTCTCAGTAAATCATCTCCTCACACTTCCTCAATTTACATGCAGGTTCTCCATAAATCAAGTGCATGTGCATGAATATGCTTATACCTACACACACATACTCAGCTATTTATTATAAAGATAGATTTTCACACTCTGCAGTTAGCTTGCAGGCTAATGGTACCCGCGAGCTTACCAGCTCAGACTCAAATAAAAAGTGACACTCTGGAGCATTTCCCTTTTAGAAAATGTGGGAACACCATGGGACCAAAATACCCATGGACTTTGTACTTGCATTGAAGCAGGTGCATATGAACACCCCAGAAAGTCCGCACATGACATGAAATCACTATGCCCACATTCTCTCCCCCTACTTAATCTTGAAGGAAAAGGTATATATATTGTGGAATACCACAGTATGCTTTTACCTGTAATGAGAGGTGGTAGGGCATTTTTAAGTGAGTAGGCACATCTTTATCCACATACAAAATTTGGAACATTACCCCTTATTGTCTTTAGAAAAATTTAAATATTTTTTTATAGTTTAAGAACATGCAGTGTGTATGGAATCACATAATCACACTGGCTGTAATTTTTTCAGTCTAATGCAGGAGTAAACAAACCACAGAGATCTATAAAATAGACTTTCCACACTGGCATTACCAGTGATCGGAAAGGAAGTTTGCCCACTATTGGAAATCACCTATGATATTTGTGATAGTATTTTAAGACAGACCTTCAGAACCTTTGCAAGATTAAAAAAAAAAAAAAAAAAAGTCCACATTTATAAAATGCCTGGATATGAGGTTAATATCTTTTAGGTATTATGATGCTAACATTTAGAATTTTCAAATTCATTGTTCTCGATTTGCTCCTATGAGAGCAATAGAAAATTAGCTTCAGTTGCTTGAAATGAGCCTATTTCTTATGACTACTTAATGTGCTGATGTTTCCAGAAAACTCATCTTCCTAACATATGGCTGATAAAGAAAAGTCATGGATTTTTCCACTATAGCAATAATTCAGGAGAGAGGGAGGAGGGGTAGAAATGTGTGCATGCATACACAGCACCTAATCAGGGAAGTGTTAAAAAAGTGCCCATTTACTGAAAATATGGCTATAGAGGAGCTATTTGAGAAAACCTTAGTGTCCTTACTTCACTATGATGTTTCACAGCAATATAAAGTATAAAAGACAAAAAAATAAAAATAAAACCAC
The DNA here is from genome assembly GCF_901001135.1 of Rhinatrema bivittatum. Lineage (NCBI taxonomy): Eukaryota > Metazoa > Chordata > Amphibia > Gymnophiona > Rhinatrematidae > Rhinatrema > Rhinatrema bivittatum. Next base: position 24,620,168 of record NC_042621.1, on the reverse strand, counting down.
TGCCATGCCAGCTACCAAACTTCGTACAAATTCAAAAATGTCCCCAAATGACCTTGTAAAATACACATTTTGAGAGAAAGAGTTGGGTGTTTCGTTATGTGTGTGGGTACAGGAGGTCAGATCTAAAGAACAGACCTATGCAGTCTGGAATGCTCAGGTCGTGTAATACTTAAATTATTACAATAAAAGTTAACTTGGAAATGATTCTGCTTTCTCCATAACTAATACAGCTGCTGGAATAGTGCACCAAGTATCATACAATGGAAGTCACACACCACTCAATTCTGAAATATATGCAATGCATGTAAGATATTTATTAATCACCTCCTCGTGCTATACTTAAAGCAAGAAACCTGCACATATAAAACACAGAGGGCCCATGTTTAAAAAAGGATAACTTATGTATGTAAATTATCCTGGATATTATTCACTAAATAAATTTATCCAGCTAACTTCAGATGGATAACTTTAAATCTAAGTTGCCGTCTTTTGAATATCTCCAGGTAAATTCAACAAAATATGTAGCTGGTTAAGTGCTAAGCAGACTTAAAAAATTAAACAAAACCCCTAATCTTCAGCAATTAGGGTTGCCAACTGGCTCCAGATTTTCAGGACAGGTTGATCCAGTCCTGCTTTTTCTCCATTGCACGCCAGGATTTATTCTGATTTCCTTATTGCATTCCCTAAGAAAAGCAAGACTATAAGAACATGCATGCAGCGGAGTAAAATCAGGATTGGATCAACCTATCCTGAAAATCTGGAGCTAGTTGGCAACCTTATCAGCAATTCTGGTTATTAATTTGGAGTTCTGAACTTTTCCTCACATTTGTCCCTTGATGATTTCAACCCTATCAGCAAGCCAAGCTACCAAATCCCCCATACTTGCTAAAGTGTTACATATATAAAGCCTGCTGGCCTGATCCTTGATTCTCTCCCCAGAGGTCCCCCAAACATGAACAAAATATCCTTATTAAAAGAACTGGATTATCCCAGCTCTCTCCTCTCCCTTCTCCTCCTCTCCCCTTCTTGTTCAGCCATAGATACTTATTTAATTATTTATTACTACTTACATCCTCCAGTACAGTTCAGAGTAAGGGACAATAAACCATACACATTCATTAATAGAAAAATACATTACAATTCAAAATAAAACAATCACTTGCTATAATATGCCTCAATTAAATGCAAAATAACAGAGCCAAATACATTAGGCACCACTTAAGAATTGTTAATAAGGTTAGTGAAAACTTTCATTGAACAAATAGGTCTTGTTGCGCTGGAGGTGGACCCTTGGCCTGGTGCAGGATTGGTACTGCCCTCTGATCGGACCCAGAGAGTGCCTGCCACCAGGAGGTGGAGCACACGAGGAGACAGAGGCCAGCTGGAGCTTCGCCAATAACAGTTCAAGGTTTCCGCAGGTTGAGCCCTCGGGTACCCGGACCGCCTGGAGTTAGGTGGGCCTCAGAGGGTCTCCCGGAGAGGTAGCGGAGAGGTGTGCCCACCACGAGCAAGGGTGCATGGCTGATGCAGAGAGGAAGGACCAGACCTGAAATGGAGACTCCGGAGACCTCAGGGAGGTAGCAGTTCAGGAAGGATCTCAGGATGGAACAGGCAGGGCCTGTGGGTCTGGTCAGATGAAGGCCGCGGTCAGAGTCCAAGCAGGTCGGTCTGGTGGTCACGGAAGGCAGAAAGAGAGTGTCCGAGTGAAGTGCAAGGGTCAAAGCCAGGGTATCCATCCAGAAGTGGTCAGCCAAAGCAGGGGTCAAATCCAGGTCAGTCCGAGCATAGTCAAGCCAAGAGAGGGTCAGTTCCAGGTGGCGGTCAACGTGGTCATGCAGGCAGAGGTCAGTTCCAGGCAGCGGTCAATGTGGTCAGTAGTCAGGCAAAGGTCAGGTCCAGGCAGTGGTCAGTCATAGTCAGGCAAGCAGAGGTCAGTACCAAGAATCAGTCCGAAGGGTACTAACAGGGAACGTGGAGCTGGAACAAGACAGATGCTGGAGACACGGAGGACCATGGGGTCACTGGGACATGGAGACACTGGAACAAGGAGACACTGGAACACAGGATCAGGCACAGGAGCAAGGAACAGGCAAACTAGAAACACCGAGGTGTCGACCCAATTGCTAAGGCGAGGTTCTGGGGACAGAGCCTCGCCTTAAATACTGTGACCGTATGATGTCATCAGCATGCGTCTGACCCGGGTTTCCCGTGCTTCGCCCTTTAAAGGGTGAGACATCGGCGCGCGCCTAGGGGCGGGGCCGAGGAGATGGAAGGAGCTCCGCTGAGAGGCCTGTGGCATGGAAGAGGCCGAGGACGCCTGGGGGAAGCGTTGGGGACATTGGGAGCTAGTGGCTGCGGCAAGGCCAGAACTGGTGGAGGGCAGCGTGAGGTGAGCAGGCCCGACCATGGAACCAACGCAGCCAGGACGTGCAACAGGTCTTCAAGACACTCTTTGGCTTTGGTGTTTCTCTTTTACTATATATTTAGTTGTAAAGAATTCCAGAATGTAGGGCTTAAGATGGAGAAGGAATGTTTGCATGCCTGGGAGAGTCTTGCTATTTTTGGAGAAGGAATATTGAGTATAAATTGAGAAAAAGAATTAATATGGCTGTATAAATACATAGTGTTGCTGTAATCCAAGGGGAGGAGCCGTGATTTACTTACCTCTGAAAGCCATTAGGAAATACATATTTCCTAACGGCTTTCATAGATCGCCTACCTTTGGCTTTTTGGGACCTTTACTTACCTCTGGCCAGCTCCTGTTCACCCACTCTCCTCCCCCCACCCTGAAGCACCAACCCTAATACTCCCTCCCCACAGATACCTTTGAAAACCCTCTGCCTGCCTGGCATCGCAATATACTCCTACCGCAATCCTGCACACTTTCAACATTGATGTCAGGCAGCTACATTGACAGCAACACTGAAAGCATCCGGGTGATTGTCATAAGAGTGTACCATGATCCCAGGCAGGCAAAGGGACTGGGGGGAGGGAGGGGGAGTTGCTGTGATCCAGTTCTTTTAATATTTTTTTTTTTTGAGGGGGGGGGGGGGAAAGGGATGATTGGACCACTTCAGCAGTCTGACGATAATTTTAATCGTTCAAAAACGATTCACATCCCTAGTTCAGGAACCAACAAGAGAGGGAGCTATTTTAGATTTAATTCTTAGTGGAATGCAGGATTTGGTGAGAGAGGTAACAGTGGTGGGGCCACTTGGCAACAGTGATCATAACATGATCAAATTTAAACTAATAACTGGAAGGGGGACAATAAGTAAATCTGCAGCTCTAACACTAAACTTTCAAAAGGGAAACATGAGAAGCCTTCCAGCTTCTCATACAAAACCTTTACAGATGGTGCAGAACACAGCTGCCAGAATTCTGACCAACTCCAGGAGATTTGACCACATCACCCCGATCCTGAAAGCCCTTCACTGGCTACCTATTCAATACAGAATTATGTATAAGTCCATAACTTCCATCTTCAAAGTCATCCATCATCTCGCACCATTAAATCTACAAATCCCCCTGGAAAAACACACCACAGCCAGACCAACCAGGAATTGCTACAAAGAAGCATTACAGGTTCCACATGCCAAAACATTCAAACACAAATCACTCGAAGACAGAGCACCATCAACAGCAGGACCACGCATATGGAACTCTATCCCATCCGACCTGCGCCAGGAAACATGCTTACTAACTTTTAGAAAAAGACTAAAAACCTGGCTTTTTAGAAAAGCATTTCTGATCTGAGATTAACTCATGTTAACATCATCCCTTAATCACTTTTTCCAAGTTCACATCATTTCATAACTCCATTATAAAGACTTAATCATCCACCACCTACTCCAGACCAAGACTGCTCCCAATCAAGGTCTTTAAGTTACATATTTTGTAAAGAGCTTTTGTAAATGTATTTTTTAATTGTTATACTCTCTTCTTCTTCTTCTTCCCACTCCCCCAGTTGTATAATTCCTTGTTCATTGTAACTGTATTTCCTGCACCAGTTTAGTTGTTCCAGTTCTATGTTTAATGCACAAACTGTTCAATGTAAACCGGTTTGATGTGACCCCTGGTCGTGAAAGCCGGTATAGAAAATAGTCAAATAAATAAATAAATAAATAATTATAGCATGGGTTATTTTTCCCTATATGCATCACCTTGCACTTATCCACATTAAATTTCATCTGCCATTTGGATGCCCAATTTTCCAGTCTCACAAGGTCTTCCTGCAATTTATCACAATCTGCTTGTGATTTAACTACTCTGAACAATTTTGTGTCATCTGCAAATTTGATTATCTCACTCGTCGCAGATCATTGGCTGAATTTGCCATAGAGTTCAAAACTCTTGCGGCAGAACTTTGCTGGGACCCTAGATGTCTCAAGACTCTTTTCTGCAGAGGCCAGGATAACTATTTGAAGGATGAGCTGGCCGCTCGCCAAACACCTGACTCGCTGGACGAATAATAGCCTTAGCTACTCGGATTGATCTACGGCTCTGGGACAAGGTGAAGGAACTCCGGCCTAGGGTGTTACCTGGGTTGAAACAGGCGAGTGTTGTCTCTTCACCTCAGATGGTTCCAGTAGTTTCTGCTGCTGATATAGATGAACCTATGCAACTGGTTACGGTTGCTTGACCTCCAAAGAGAGAAGATTTCGGAAGAAGAGCTGCCTTTGCATGTACTGTGGTCCGAAAGCACGAACGGGCCAAAGTCCTTTGGCCCGTTCGTGCTTTCGGACCACAGTTCATGCATGTTTCTTGGGCCTTACTGCACCCTCTCCTTCGCTCTCTCTCCCATTCTCCTTGACCTATGGACCAGTCATGGTTCAGACTCCTGCCCTGGTGGACTCGGGGGCTGGAGGCAACTTCATTCTCAGAAGTCTAGTGGAATATTTGAGGATTCCCTTCATCAAGTTGAAAGACCCATTACGATTATCCTCCATTCATGGAGAGCCCTTACCGGGAGATATTACTTGCCAAACTGAATCAGTTACTCTCCGTACTGGAGCTCTTCATACGGAATCGCTCTCCTTCTTCGTACTGGAAAAGGCTGTGCACCCCATCGTCTTTGGGTTACCCTGGTTGCAATACACCAACTTCAATTCGACTGGGCATCTCTGGATCTCTCCCACTGGGGCCCAGAATGTCATGGGAAATGCCTTAAGGAAATATCACCTATTATTGCCAGACCTGCGATTCCAGCAGTACCGGGCCTGCCGCTCCAGTACACCCCCTTCGGGGATATCTTCTCCAAAGAAGTTGATATTCTTCCTCCACTGGAGCCCTATGACTGTGCCATATGACAGAAGTCTAAAGCTGAGCCTCTGAAAGGACAGGTGAGCATTCTTACAGCTTTTGAGAATAAGGCAACGTCGGAAAATATGGAAGAAAATCTGCAGAAGGGCTTTACTCAACCATCAGAGACACCAGCTGGTGAGGACAATTGCCTTGGGGGAGAAGAAGACAATGTACTAACCAGTGAATGTTCTTCAATATCCCAAGACGAAGACAATGCACTAACTAGCGAATGTTCTTCAATACCTCAAGACGAAGATAATACTCTAATCATTGAATGTTCTTCAATATATCAGGACGAAGATGATGCAACTCCTAATAAACTATCCTCTATTTCTCAAGACTCACTGATCTTCAGTACAGAAGATGAAATAGAACTCAAAGTCACAGAGATTCTGGATGTTTGTAAAAGAGGCAAGACTTTTGAATACCTTCTAAAGTGGGAAGGTTTCGGCCCCGAAGTGATCTCTTGGGAGCCTCAGACCAATATCCTGGACAAAGAGATGCTTCGTCAGTTCCATCTCATGCATCCTTAAAAACCTAAGCCTGGTACCCGAAGAGGAAGTCGCCCTTTGAAGGGGGGTACTGTTGTGTCCGTCGGTGCCTGACGCCCTCTCTCCACCCTCATTACCTCTCTGGCGCCTCCCTCTCCGTCCACGGGAAGATTGGCTGCCGCGGCGTCCTTCTGTCGCAAGTCTTCAGGTGTTCCCAGACCGGCTCGATGCTGCTATCCGCCATGTTCCTGGAGGCCTAGGGGCGCGCACGCGGTGCGGCCCTGACTGAAGTACCGGCAATGGCACGAACCTCGGGGGTGACCCCCGAAGATGACGTCACCCGCAACGGATATTTAAGGTCTATTTGCTAATACATGGAGTTAGCAGGGGTTTCGCTACCTAAGCTACTCTGCCTCCTCGGACTTACCAGAGGTACCCGCTCCTTGGGGGCCTCGCTCTCTCCTTTGTTTTTCAGGTGACAGACTGGAACCGGTACTCGCTCCTCAAGGGCCCTTGTTCCCAGACTTGCTTCATATACTCTTCTGCCTGGAAGTCATCACTACCAACTATATCAGCTACATCAGTGAGTTACCATCGTTCTCTCTGACCTTTCCCTGGAACCAGGTACTCGATCCTCGAGGGCCTATACATTCCAGCGCCTGGGCTTTATTGGGACATTGTGTGAGTGTTACCATCTGCATACCTGTCTACTCACTATATCTCAGTTTCTCTACAGCTAAGCCTGCAGGGATCGCTGTTCCAGTAACTGAGGGACTACAGCCCAGCCGGGCTTTCCTGCTCATTACTGCCATCTCTGGTAGTTCAATATATTGTTTAATAAAAGAACTAGTGTGTGTCTGTCTCCAAACTCTGAGCTTGACCAGTGGTCCCTCTCAGGAGCTTCCCCCGGAGGCGTGATCATCTGCCACCAGCCTAAGGATCCACCCACAACTATCCCTAACTATAACAGATTGCTACTCCATGCAGACTGTTAACTCCAAATGATAACAGATTGCTAACTCCTATCGGATTGCTCCTCCCATCAGATAGCGGTTTGATAACACAACCCTAGCCTCTTGGTAGCCTTTTACAGAGTCCAAAAGTGTAGTAAAAGCCACATCAGGTAGTTATCCCCATGTTTATTTGTTCCTTAAAATGGAAATGTCGGGGCCCTCGTTAGTTGCTGCCTGTATCCAATTCCCCTTTTCCCACTGCTGTTGAAGCAGAGAGCAATGATAGAGTTGCATTAAGCCTTGATACTGTTATTTGTTATGGGTAGAAACTTAGCCACACCAGCAAGTTACAACCAATTACCCCATGTACTCTTTTCTTTAATTTCAACCTCTAGCCTTTAGGGATCCACAGTGTTTATCCCATGCCCCTTTGAATTCCTTCACTGTTTTTGTCTTAACCACCTCCTGTTGCGGTTCTGTCCGCGAGCGCCACGACCTTATCTCTGTGTTTCTGGACCTGTTCCCGCTTTCGTTGGCCTAGTTCCTGGTCTGTTCGACGGCGTCCCTGCGAGGGCCACGCCGCCGGGAAGCCTTCCGGTGACGCCCTGTGTCTAGGTGCGCGCGCGCGCGCCACTTGGGTGCTTTTCTAGGCCATTTCCCGCCAGTGGTGACTCCGCCCAATTGCTGACGTCGGACGCCGCGGCCTTGTTAAGCCGGCCGCGGCCACCCAGTCTTTGCCTTGCATCGGGCTTACCTACCGGATCCCTGTTGCGCTGTGCCCAGGAGCGACCTGCCTCACTATCGCTCCTCTCCTGCTTGCCTGCTACAGTACCTGCTTGGTTCCTGCTTGCCTGCTACAGTTCCTGCCTGGTTCCAGAGCCCGAGCCCTGTTACAGTACTGACCTACTGTTTTAGTCTGGTTCCAGTTCCCAGTCCTGATCCACTACCGCCTAAGTCCCAGTGGCCGGGCCCCTACGGGCTCCTCCCGGGGGGGGCTTTGGCTTCCAAGGGTGAAGCCACCTAATTCCCAGCGGTTGGGCTCCTACGGGCTCCTCCTGGGGGAGTACCAGCTTCCAGGGTGAAGAGCACCTCTACGTCCAGCCTGAACATCTGCTTCCCGGCCTGCCATATACTAGAGACAGTGACCATCTTTTCCCAGTCTCCTGCAGGTCGGCCCAAGGATCCACTAAACTGACACTCCCATAACAGATTGCAAGGCCATGGACTCGGCGGATGCGCCTGTCCCCTTGGACCTGCCTGGGTTGGCCCAGCAGCTGCAGTATCAAAAACAGTACCTCGTGGTCCTTACTGGTTCGGGAGGGGAGTTATCGGCCCGATTGGATGCTAGGGCCACGGCTGCCCCAGAACCAGCCCCCGAGGGTCAAGACTCTTCAGTGAAACCCTCTCGCTATGCTGGAGATTCAAGGACCTGCCGCGGCTTTTTGAACCAATGTTTTGTACGGTTCTCTCTGTTGCCTCGGCAGTTCCCCTCGGATGCGGTGAAAGTGGCATATATCCTGTCCCTGCTTGATGGGAAAGCCATAATATGGGCTTCTCCTCTTTGGGAAAACAATGATCCTTCATTAACGAACTTACAACAGTTCATCTCGAACTTTCGTCAGGCCTTTGATGAGCCCACCCGAGTAGCCACGGCTACGTCTGATTTGCTTCAACTCCGACAGGGGGCTCGCTCCTTGGCAGATTATGCTATGGAGTTTCGGACTTTAGCCCAAGAAGTAGGTTGGCAGGATGGTAGTCTTAAGGCCATCTTGGAGGGTCTTTCTGGACGCATAAAGGACGAGATTGCTCCTCGAGATCTGCTGGAGGACCTCAATGCCTTGATAGAGATGGCTGCTCGCATTGACTGCTGCCTACAACAACAAGCCAAGGAGCAGCACTCCTCTTGCCATAGTCCTGCCCGCGGGCTAGCAAGACCTGTATCTTCTCCCAAGAGCTCTCGTCCAGATGCAGCTGGGACGTGCCCCGCTTTCTGCTGAAGAAAGGCAATGACGCCGTTCGTTGAAGTTGTGCTTGTATTGTGGCCAGAAGGGCCACGTCTTGGCACGCTGCCAGGAGCTTGCGGAAAACGCGAAAGCCTAGGGGGTTGGGAGGAGCTCCTCCTAGGCTGTGCTACCGCTCCTCAATGTACTATCCCTGTTACCCTGGAATATCCTGAAGGTTCTTTTGAGACAATGGCGTTCCTGGATTCGGGAGCCGGAGGTAATTTCATCCTGCAGGACCTAGTCTCCCAGTTGCGAATCCCTACGCATAGACGGGAGGTCCCATTACGAATTACCTCTATCCAGGGGATGTTCCTTCCAGGACCTGTCCTGAAGTCCATGGCACCCATTACGGTCCGCACCAGGGCGATCCTTTCGGAGGAGATAGCCTTCTTAGTATTGGATAAAGCTGTCCACCCTGTGGTGCTAGGGTTGCCGTGGTTACAGAAGCTCTCGCCCACGATTCAGTGGGATACGTTACAGATTGTCAAGTGGAGTCCTTCCTGCTTAGCTAATTGCATGAGAGTGTCCAGGAGTCCTGCACTTCCGTTGATGCACTCTGCCTTAGGTCCTCCTGCACCTTATGAGGACTTATGAGGAGCGTACAACTTAGTCAGAATCCGTCCCGGAGACGAGTGGAAGACCGCGTTTAATACCAGAGATGGGCATTACGAGTATCTCGTGATGACTTTTGGTTTATGTAATGCCCCGGCGGTGTTCCAGCACCTTATGAATGAGGTGTTGTGGGACCTTCTGAATAACTGCGTAATCGTTTACCTCGACGATGTGTTAATCTATTCCCAGGACCTGTCTTCACACCGTCAGCATGTCCATCAAGTGCTCCAAATACTTAGGGAGCATAGGCTGTACGCAAAATTGGAAAAATGCAGCTTTGAGAAGACGTCCCTGCCGTTCCTGGGCTACATAGTCTCTGCAACAGGCTTTCAAATGGATCCTGAGAAAGTGGCGGCAATTAAGAATTGGCCCCAACCTAAGGGCCTTAAAGTGTTGCAACGCTTCCTCGGTTTTTCCAATTTCTACCGTCACTTTATTCCTAACTACTCCCGCATCGTGGCCCCTTTGACTGCCCTCACCCGAAAGGGGGCCAACGTGGTGGATTGGCCTGTTCCCGCCTGCCAAGCTTTTTAGGCCCTTAAAGAAGCCTTCTTGTTACACACCTGCCTTCGTCATCTGGATCCCAGCCGGACCTTTGTGATGGAAGTTGATGCCTCCAATATGGCCGTGGGGGCAGTGCTGAGCCAGTACTCAGATTCTGGACAATTGCTAACCTGTTCATACTTCTCGAAGAAATTCTCTCCTGCAGAGAGCAACTACTGTGTTGGAGATAAAGAGTTGCTAGCTGTGAAACTTGCCCTGGAGGAATGGAGACAGTGGTTGGAAGGAGGCAACCATCCGGTTACGATCTAAACCGATCACAAAAACCTAGCATTCTTGAACCAAGCTCAATGCTTGAACTGCTTTTTGACCAGTTCGACTTTACCTTACGCTATCGACCCAGCTCTAAGAATGTTCGAGCCGATGTGCTCTTGTGCTCTTCTGAGGTCGAAGAGACCACTGATACGCCTCAGATTATTTTGGATCCTGTGAAAGTTAGTTTGGCAACAACCTTGGTGTCCTCCCAAGGGAAGACCGTCGTTCCACGTCGCTCCCGGAGAGCAGTTCTCACTTGGGCCCATGACTCCCTCACGGGGGGGCCATGCTAGCTATAAAGGAACCTTAGACTTGTTGAACAGATTCTACTGGTGGCCGACGGTGAGACAGGACATCCAAGCATTTGTGAGCTCGTGCCCGACTTGCACCATGCAAAAGCCGCTCATCGGGAAGCCCAGGGGCCTGTTGCAACCATTGCCCATCCCGGTGGAGCCTTGGACACACATCTCCACTGACTTTGTTGTGGACCTCCCCATCTCAGGAGGGAATTCGGTTATTTGGGTAACCGTAGACCGATTCTCCAAGATGGCTCACTTTGTCCCCCTGCCAAAGTTGCCTTCTGCACCTGTCCTAGCTAACCTTTTCGTCCAGCATATCTTTAGACTTCACGGTCTCCCGCAGGATATAGTCTCCGATCGAGGACCACAGTTTACTGCTCGTTATTGAAAGGCACTTTGCAAACGCTTCAATATGAAACTTAGTCTTTCATCTGCGTTCCATCCTCAAAGTAATGGGCAAACGGAATGAACTAACCGAACCTTGAAGACTTTTCTCCGTTCCTTCGTGAACGAACACCAAGATAATTGGGCCAAGTTACTCCCGTAGGCGGAGTTCTCATATAATAATCACACGCATACTGCTACTGGAAGTTCACCTTTCCTGGTCGTCTATGGGAAGCAACTTCGACCGCCCGTGCCTTCACCTGAACCTAGTGCACTCCCAGCAGTGCAACTTTCAGCCCGCCAGCTCCTTTCCTTGTGGACGTCTATCCAGGGAAAGATCCATAAGGCCGCCCAGTCTCCCAAGAAATGGGCGGATAGCCATCGTCAGCCAGCACCTGTCTACCTCCCAGGAGACTGTGTCTGGCTTGGTACCAAAAATATACAGCTACGTATTCTGTCTCGTAGACTAGCTCCAAGATTCTGTGGGCCTTTCCGAGTCGCTGAACGAGTGGGAGCAGTCTCGTACCGACTACGCCTACCCTCCTCCATGCGCATACATGACGTGTTCCATGTGTCATTGCTGAAGCCTCTTATTTTATCCAGATACCACTCCCGGGCTCCTGAACCATCGGACCATTTGGTACCGGATGAGGTCACGTATCAAGTATGTCAGGTCTTGGATGTCAGGTGTCACCAACGCCGATGGGAGTACCTGCTTGCCTGGGAGGGTTGCAGACCCGAGGATAATTCTTGGGAACCGGCCCGTAACATCCTTGACAAAGACTTATTACGGCAGTTCCATCTGGACCACCCGAGTAAACCCGGACCGGCTAAGAGGGGGCATAAGAGGGGAGGTATTGTTGCGGTTCTGGCCGCGAGCGCCGCGACCAGACCCTTACCTCTGCGTTCCTGGACCTGTTCCCGCTTTCATTGGCCTAGTTCCTGGCCTGTTCGGCGGCGTCCCTGCGAGGGCCACGCCGCCGGGAAGCCTTCCGTGGACGCTTTTCTAGGCCATTTCCTGCCAGTGGTGACTGCCCAATTCCTGACGTCAGACGCCGCGGCCTTGATAAGCCGGCCGCGGCCACCCAGTCTTTGCCTTGTAACGGGCTTACCTACCGGATCGCTGTTGCGTTGTGCCCCGAAGCGACCTGCCTCGCTATCGCTCCGTTCCTGCTTGCCTGATACAGTACCTGCTTGGTTCCTGCTTGCCTGCTACAGTACCTGCCTGGTCTCTGCTTGCCTGCTACAGTACCTGCTTGGTTCCTGCTTGCCTGCTACAGTATCTGCCTGGTTCCTGCTTGCCTGCTACAGTTCCTGCCTGGATCCAGTACCCGAGTCTTGCTACAGTTCCTGCCTGGTTCCAGAACCTGAGCCCTGTTACAGTACTGACCTATTGTTTTAGTATGGTTTCAGTTCCCAGTCCTGATCCACTAACGCCTAAGTCCCAGTGGCCGGGCCCCTACGGGCTCCTCCCGGGGGGGGGGCTTCGGCTTCCAAGGGTGAAGCCACCTAAGTCCCAGCGGTTGGGCTCCTACGGGCTCCTCCTGGGGGAGTACCAGTTTCCAGGGTGAAGAGCACCTCTACGTCCAGCCTGAACATCTGCCTCCTGGCCTGCCATATACTAGATATAGTGACCATCTTTTCCCAGTCTCCTGCAGGTCGGTCCAAGGGTCCACTAAACTGACACTCCCATAACACCTCCTCTGGAAGGGCATTCCAGGCATTTATCACCCTCTCTGTGAAGAAATATTTTTGGTACCCTTTTATGGGTAGAAACTTAGCCATAAAAGGGTAATTTTTGTGTGTGTGGATGGGAAAAGGAATCAGTCAGCACTGAATGCACACAGGATGCACATACACTGTATGTGTGCATGTGTGCATGTGTGTGTGTGTGAATGTGACTGACAGTTCACACTGTGAGTTGGGCTACAGTTACAATATCAATACATTTTTTTGTAATATCCAAGCTCCCAGTAGGCAATGAGTAATGACAAGCTTTGGCAGTGGCAGAGGAATTGGTGGAGAATAAAAAAAAGTGGTCCTACCCATAAATTGAAGACATACCTTTTTAGATGTAGGAAGTTAAAGCCAGAAGTAAACAAAATTTGGAGAGCATGTGCCACTACTGCTCTGTTGGAGGCTGTGGTTCAACCTTTGTATTCAAAGTAAGTAGTCCAGCAGAAAAAAATGCACATTCTATTTAATAATAAGTACCAAGAAAGTTTAGTATTTATTTGAGAAACAAAACATCTATGTAAAATAAGAAATCCCTACTCTCTTTAGAAGCATAGGTACTGAACAGATCAGAAGATGAAATCTAAAAGCAGCAAATAAGGGAGAAGGAGAGAAACAAAGTTGTATTATGACATCAGCTCAACTCCCTTGTCCCATCATAAGCAGTAAGTGCTAAACAGAGAAAGAGGGAAAACATTTTAACATTATGTGCATTCAGTATTAGTTCAATACACACAAACATACAAAAGAACCTTTCCTCCATTTTACACTTTTAGGAGTTGATGTTCCCAACAAGCCTGTTCTTCTTCCTCTTGTTTTGGAACAGATGGATAAGGCTGGAGAGCAATCCAAGCCTCATGTTAGCAGGGCAGGAGCATAGACAGTGACAACAGACGTGCAGCAGCCAAAATCAACAGCACACTCCTCTATATTAGTTACTGCTTCTGAGGCAATGAGGTCAGTATTTTCAGCAACTGATGCTAGGGAAGAATCTTATCTGGGATTCCCTGAATCAGAAATTGAAGAGCTAGTAGCTGAAGAAAATTTGGGATGGTTAGTCAGTAGCATTTTAGCTTTCAGTACAGTGATGGGAAGATAGATAATGATACTGACGTTGTTGAAAGCAACACCCAAAAGGATCAGGCAGTGCAGGTAGAAAGTGTGTGAATGATGTCCCTGGAATTTTTCCTCAGGGTCCACCCTCAACTTCAACTCTAGTGTCAGCATCAGCCCCCAAGGATATAAAGAAGAAAAAGCAGAATACATCCCTGATCTGGAAGCACTTTAAAGTGAGAGAGGACTCATGTTTTGTTCAGTGTATTCACTGCAGTAAGGATATCAGTTGATAGAAGGAAGTGTGGCACCTGAACTGCAGAACCATTACCTGCAGAACAGCACCCATTAGCATTGGCATCAGGGTAGGGTGGCAGTAGTAGCCAGGGTCCCCCCTTCTTCCACTGCAAGTAAAAGCCAGAAGAAAGAGGTGGAAAAGAGGAAGACGTTTACTCAAGCTGATCCCACGGCCACTTCCAGCAGCCCCTTGACATGTGTCCAAAGTGGCAACCCACCATAGAGGAAATGTGGTGGTGCTCCATAGAACTGACCTGAGCCACAGAATCCAAAGTAATAACGAGGAGCATCAGGGAAATTATTGTCCTGGATGACATGTCCCTGTAGGTAGTAGAGAATTTGTGCTTTAATTATGTGTTCATCTGCTGTTATAAAATACCCTCCTGGACTACAATTAGCAGGCAGGTTATGCTCACCCGATACAACCAGAGCTATAGTCACATGCATATACAGTTGGTTAATGGCAAAGGGGAGTAGCCTGCATTTCACCAGCAATATCTGAACCAGGACAATCTCCCTGACTGTGCACTGGTGAGACTTTGCCGAGACAGAGGCAGGGAGCAGTTCCAGAAAAGACTGAGATCAGGGTACATGTTACGTGCCCTGCCTGCGCCCGGCCTGCCTGATCACCTCACTAGCTCCTCTACAGGTCACGGGTCGGCCTCCCCCAGCAGCAGCCGCGAGCTCCTCCAGGCCTCAGCGTCCCGCGGCAGCTGTCACCGGGCCTTCCACTGCACACCAGGCCTCATGCCGGAGTTCGGCATCTCCAGTGGCGTTGGCCACACACCTACGCACGCGTGCTCATACCACCCGGCCTCTTGTAGGGACAGGGGTGGGTTCAAGCTCCAAGGCGTGCCCTGATTGAACGTTCAATATAAGGAAGTCCCTGCCTGCACTTCCTTGCCTTGGCAATCGGGTCGGCACTGCATGTGTACTAGTTTGCCTCCGCGTTCACAGTCTTGTTCCAGTCTTGTTCCAGCCTTGTTCCAGTCTTGTTCCAGCCTTGTTCAAGCGTCCTACTGTTCCAGCGTCCTTCTGTTCCAGTGCCTGTCTGTCTTGTCTCCCCAGGTAGTACCCTCAGACTGTCTCTCTTGTACTGACCTCGGCTTGATCCTTGACCATTCTGTCTGCTGCCTGGATCCTGACCTCTGCCTGCCTTGTGATCTCGCCTGACCTCCGGAACCTGACTCCTGCTTTGTTGACTACTCCTCGGACTGATCCTTGGATTCTGACATCGGCTGCCATTGACCACGTCTCCAAGAGACTCTGCGAGGCCCACCTAAGTCCAAGTGGCCCAGGTCCATACGGGCTCCACTCGGGGGGACCGTAGGCTTCCAGTGGTGAAGCTCATCTTAGCCTCTGTCTCCTCCTGTGCTCCACCCCCTGGGGCAGGTGCTTCCTGGTCTGTTCCAGGGAGCCGTTCTCCATAGCTCCCTGACAAGGGTCCATCTCCAAGCGCAACAGGTTGCCAAAGCCATGGACTCGGAGGAGTCTCCTGCCTCCAAGGCCCTACCGAGTTTATCCGCCACAGTCCAAGAACATTGCAGGGCTTTGGAATCGCTAGCCTCTTTGGTGGAAGAGCTTCATTCCCAGCTGTGAGATACAGCTCTGGCCAATCCTTTGGGCCTATCAGCATCTATGCTACCCAAAACATCGTTGGCGCTCCCTGCACCTCCTCAATATAACAGGGACCCACTCTCCTGTCGTGGCTTCCTCAATCAGTGCTTCATGCAATTTACACTGCAACCCTCCTTGTTCCTGAAGTAAAACACTAAAGTGACCTTCATCCTTTCCTGTCTGGAAGGGAAGGCTCTTGCATGGGCCTCTCCCTTATGAGAATGCTCTGATCCCATGCTTTCCAAGCTATCCGAGTTTGTTGCACTCTTCAAGCAGACCTTTGGAGACCCAGACCCTGGCTACTCAGCCAAGACTCCAGCACCACCACCTTCTCCCGTGGTGGAACCTATGGAGGTGAACCGTGGGCCACTGTCTCCGACCGAACATCTCAAGTCGGAGGAAGGAGGGTCTTTGCCTTTACTGTCACACTTCCGGACATCTTTGGCAGTCCTGTCCAGTCCGTCTTGAAAACTGCAATGCCTGAGCCCTGCGAGGGTCCCGAGCTTAGGCCCTACTGTCACTGGCCCTCAACTCCTGCTTTCAGTCTCTCTGGGCATTGAGGCCTACTCCTTCGCCACCACTGCTCTTGTCGATACAGGAGCAAGTGGCAGCTTTATCATGGATGACATTGTCAAGCTTCTGAACATTCCTCTTCAACCATTAGAGGTGAGCCTCCGCATTTTCTCCATTCAAGGAGAACATCTTCCAGGGCTAATCACCAATTGAACAGTGGCTGTCCGTCTTACCGTGGGCACTCTCCACGAGGAGGAGATGTCCTCCTTTGTGTTAAAACGTTCCAGACATCCAGTCATCCTGGGGCTGCCCTGGCTCCAGGTCCACAAACCCGAGTTCGATTGGCATTCCCTGCAGTTGGTGCAGTGGGGTTCCAAATGCCAGAAGACATGTCTACATCAAGTATCTCCAAAAGTCTCTGTCCTGAAGTCTACCACTCTATCTGGTTTGCCTACTCAGTTTGTTGAGTTCGAAGACGTCTTCTCAAAGCAGAAGGCGGATACCTTGCCTCTGTTATGCAAGTTCAATTGCTCCATATAATTTCTGCCGGGCACAACACCTCCCAAGGGCATAACTTATCCATTGCCTCATCCAGAAACTCTAGCCATGTCCGAGCATATCAAAGAAAACCTAGAAAAAGGGTTAATTCGTCCCTCTGATTCTCCCGCTGGAACGAGCTTTTTCTTCGTCAAGAAAAATTATGGCAGTTTACGCCCTTGTATTGACTACAGAGGGCTCAATGCCATAACCCGCAAAGAGCAATACCCCCTACCCCTGTTTGATCACCTTCAAGGGGCACGGATCTTCACCAAGTTGGATCTGAGCGGTGCGTATAATCTTGTACGCATCCAACCTGAAGATATCAGGAAAACCGCATTCAACATGAGGGATGTCACTATGAATATACTGTGATGCCCTTTGGGCTATGCAATGCCCCAGCAGTCTTTCGCCTTATGAATGAAATACTCTGAGACCTCTTGTACTTATTTGTAGTCGTATATCTTGACGACATCCTGATCTTTTCCAAAGACCTTGAATCCCATCGAGATCATGTTCAGATAGTCTTCCGATGTCTAAGAGAAAATCATCTTTATACCAAGCTAGAAAAGTGCCTCGTCGAGTGCAACAGTACAGTTTGGCTTTGAAAAAACCCAGGTAATGGATAGCTGCCATACCTAATACAATATTACATAAGCCATAAGAAAGATGCTGGAGGGATGGCAGACAGACTGGAGAAGCAGGAGTCTTTACGCAGGTATCTTTGTTACACAGTGAGAAAAATATGATGAGGGCAATAGAAGATTGAGGCTTTCAGGGGATCCATTGCTTTGCATACTTGCTGCACCTGGCAGTGAGGTATGCCCTGGGGCTGGGGCTCAAGGATCATGCATATCTATTCCTGAAGGAAATAGAGATGGCCAGGAAAATAATGGGGCATTTTTATTGAAATGTGAAGAATGGGCATCTCCTCAGTGACAAACTAAGAACTTGGGATGCCTCATAACCATCAGATTCAAGATGCTGGCACCTATTAGAACTCCACCTATACGATGATACATTGGTAGGTGAAACAGCAGACACCATTTCATGATCTGGCTCTGGAAACAGAAATAGATGTGGATTGTCCCCAGGGCATCATAACTGGGTAGTGATGAGACAGCTGATAGAAATCCTGAAGCCTTCAAGGATGCCATAAAGGATTTGATTTCAACAAGTGCCACTCTGGGTGGGTCATCCCTATATTAAATATTCTGGATGCAAATTTTCAGGGTTTCCATGAGAAGTAGGAATTGAAGCAGATATGTTGCAGGTTTCTGGACTCCTTGGAGCAGCCAGTGCAAGTGACTGAACCTCTAACTAAATCCAAAACATGCATGCTTGTGACATAGTGATCCACTGGTGAAGGGTGTTTCACCTTCTAGTACCAGAGTCTCACATTCATGAAGGAGATTCTGGGAGCTAGGTGTACCTCTAATCTGAAGTGCCTCTGAATTAGCCATGGCTGAACTTCCTATAAATTTGAACCCCTTTTATAGGTCCTCCAGCTGGGACTTCTGTGGCACTGGCTGATGATGTCACATCCCGTATGAGTACAAGAAAATCCCTTGCAACCAACTAGCACTTCAGCATCACGTCCTCCTGCTCTGCAGTGCATGTTGCTACCTCTGATCCTGTTTGTGCCTCGTTCCTGATCCTGTGTGTGCCTCTTGTGTTCCTGCTTCTATCTGTGTCCCTGCTCCTGCCCTTGCCTTGCTCTCACCTGCCTCTTCTTGCCTTGATCCTTATTTCCTCTCGAACTGATCTCTCGCGCTTGACCTTGGCCTGTTACCTGACTCTGCCTGAATGCTACTTGACTCAACCTCTGTCTGGTATTCAACTCACATGCTGTCTGATCAACTTCAGCCTATTATCCAGTTTCCCCTGTATGCTGCCTGCCATGACTATTGACCTGATCCCTGACGTCCTTTTCTCTTTGGGACCTCACCTAACTCCTACTGGCCCCCGAACTCAAGGGCTCAACCTGTGGGGAAAAAGGTTGGTAAAGGTAAACACAGACTCAGGCCACAAGTGTGACCAACTGACGGCATGGGCCTAATGGGTTCACCTGCTAGGCTGTATTAATCATGCCTCATTCTCAAGGCTTCACCAACTGTGACACTAGAGTGTGTGAACAGGAGTGCAGAAGGTGGAGGTACACTGGGGATAGTAAAGGATAAAGTGACCACCTCGGAGATTAGTGCAAGAATGAGCAGCAACCTGTCAGATATTACTTCCTCCCCCACCTCATTACACTAAAGCCACATTGCCCACAAAGAACCATCCTACCTGACATAGACCATAGGTAAATCAACTGGCAAGATAAAACTTTGGCCCATCCCAACAAAGGAGACTCAGGACATATTTCTGTGACTTGTTATCTCCCAAAGCCCATTGAGGGCATGAACACAGACGTGCTGGCATTTTGGGAACAGAATTTGACAGTCTGGACAGACCTAGTCAAGGTGGCTCAGCCTTATTTTGCTTGCCCTCTACCATTGTGTCCAATAATTGTGTCTGTTCAATGGTAGGGAACATGGTGAGCCATCATCACTCAAAGCTAGTGCCAGAGTTGATGGAAAAGCTTGTATTTTAGAAAATAAATTTGCCTTTGCTGAGCCTTCCAGAATTTCCATACGAGTAGCAAGATGATTCTTGCTTCAACTCTGCCCACTTGCCATGCCCCAGATATATATCACCTTAGGGATTAAGTAACCACTTTTCCTACCTGCCATGCTCTTTAAGTATCACCTTAGAGGTCTTATTGCTTCCTGCATACCTAACATGCCCCTCATGACTGTATACCATTATGCAAGTTTTGGTGCATCTGTGGTGTTTGCTGTTCTCCCACCTTGCTTCTTTGTTGGTTATGCTTGGGTGCTCTGTCTGCAGAAAACAAATTTGAGAGAAGAAAAAAAAAAGATTTCCTCCCATTCCACCTCTTTTTCTGGTTTTCTGTCTTGCTGTCAAGGCCAGTCTAGACCTTTGTGCTGTTTGCAATTGACCACACTATGCTTTGAGAGATATGAAACCTTTGTACTGTTTGTGATGGACTGCACTCTAATCCTGTGGAAGTTTAGACACCTTTGTGCTGCTTGCTAAAAGAACTTTTAATCTGATCCTGGTCTACAAATGTATATGAACATTTTAAATCTTTCTGATTATTTGCAAAGCTCTGTTTCTGATGAAATTATTTCATATACTTTGGTAGCTACTATGGCTGTGGATTTACATAGAGATATGTTTATGAAATAGTTCTTCCAAAATAGGTTATCTCCCTTTTTGGAATGTCAGTTTAATATCTTCCCAGATTTCACCAAGGTAACTCAACAAAGAAGGAGGAGATTTCTACTTTTAATGTCTCAACTTGGGGCATTTTTCTGGCTAAAATTTCCTTGTAAATATTTGGTGAAATAACAAGGGGTCAAATATGTTTTTTTTGACCATCAACAATTAACAAATTTTATTTCTCAAAGGCAAGCATTGAATGTCCCGCTGTGAGCTTCTTCTCCTGGATTAGTGTGTTCTACTGGAATTTGTACTGCCTAATTTTTTTTTCTAGCTATGCAGATGGTGCCTTTTGGCTGTTGTTTCCTTCTTATGTTAGAATTTTTTTTCACTATCTTTAGCTCCCTGGTTGCAGTAGACTAACATTTGATAGCTGGTTACCTTAATAACAATGTTATTTGAAATGTATTTGTCTTTCTGTACAATATTTATTTTCTTGCATGCATATTTTAAACCTATAAATAAATAAATAAATAAATAAATAAATAAATAAATAAATACATAATAAAGAAAAAAGCATACATGGAAATGTTTCTGAAAAATTTCTGCATACATTTTAGCAGGTGTATTTTTGAGCAGGTAAATTTGATGGAATCATTTTCATAAAGAACTTATACTAATAAATCCTCTTTTAAAATTTGGTGCCACTTATGTACAGTTTTACAAAATAAACTCCTCCACAAATGATCTGGGTCTCCTGCCTTAATCTTTTCTCTAACATCTTACCAGATCATTAATATTATTGCTAAAAATATACTGCTGTGCCATCTTAAATTGTATTAGGCAACCTGGAAAAGGTATCTATGAGGACACTTCTCAGAGCAATTTATCTGAGTAAAGAACAATTTATCAGGATAAATTCACCCATCTAACAATTTTGTTCCTCTGCCTGGTTAAAGGTACCCAGGGGCTACCATAGCACATATACTTTTTATCCAGAACAGGGGAGATATTCCTGGGGCTGAGAGAATTTGAGAAATATTCTACATTATTGTTTTCCAGCAAGTTTTTGCTCACAGCTGCAAAGTCCTTGGGTATTTCATACCCACAGGCAACTTTCAAAGGGAAACTGCCCGTTTAGTTTCCACTTGAAAATTAACTACATAATTCATGGGTACCAAGTGCCTGTGGTCTTTGCATCGACCTAGTCTGCCCTACAATTGGTCCCTTATGTGTCTAGTGGCTTACTTTTAGTTATGTAGTTTTTTGTAGTATGTAATATCCAACATAATGGTTTTGAGTTCTGCTAGTAGAAACAAAACATTCTGAAAAGGAAGTAAACTTGGTTTGTTTGCTCTGATAAATGTTTTACTGGCCTGTACTGTTCATGACCATACAAAGAGCTTCCTTTCAGCAAAAAAAAAAAAAAAAAAATGCTTTCGACAAGAAAATCAGTGGTATTTGTTAGGGCACTTTAAAAGCTTGAAACAGCAGAGACCAATTCATCGTAGAGAAATGGCACTATTGACACTATAGAAATTGTAGCTTGCTGCAGTGAGAGAGTACAATAAAAGCTCCAGTAAACTTAAAATGTGTGCTTGACATTTTGCTTTCTGTTGCCAGCACCTTAGAGGATGGGAAAAGATCTTTAAGCTTTGCCAAATAGACAATGGGCTCTGTTTTCAAAAGTGAACAAAACAACTGTTCAGACAATTGACCGGAGTGGCACACTCATCATGGTCTCTTACAGGCTTTTTATTAGTTTCCTTGTTTGTTTTTAAGATGTGAGCAATTTTATTGGAGTGGCTATCTGAATTTGGAAATTTATGTACCTCTCAAACACTGAATGTGTCAATGAGTAGGGGTGTAATGAGCTCCCTCTAGTGATGAGAGATGACATCTTCGGTTGAGGCGCTTTACTGGAACTTCCAGTAGCAAGGCAGCAGCAGGCATTCCTATTGACAATTTAGAGCTGCTCTCTCTAATCCAGAAGGCTGCTGAGCTGAATCCTGATTAAAATATGTCCATAGATGCTTAAGTGCTTCTTTTGCTTACCTTTGAAAAACAAATCCCAATATGGGTTTCCTTTATAATGCATCTTTCACCATAGTGATTATTTTTTTATTTTGATACAACAGGTTTTATAATATTGTCTGTTGGAAAAATATTAGAAAAAACTGTAAGGGAATATTTTAACACATAAAGAAATATATGCATAAAAATGGAGATATTTAACCAGATAACTGCTTTTCCAGTGGATTTTTGATTAAAGTTATTTTTTTTCTTGCTCTTGTTTGTGCTTAAACATTTTGCCCACATTTTCAAAGCACTGCATGCACTAAAACCGGGGATACGAGCATGGCCAGGCCATTCGCACACTGAACGCTTTTAAAATTGGCCCAGCCACGAGCATATCCCCCAATACATGCAGAAGTGCCAGCCTATGTTGTATTACCTAAAAACTCCCCCAATATCATATATTCATTACCCTTCATTCATACCAATCTCACCAATCATACACATCTCTCATCAAAGAATACCCATATTAAAATGTTAGTCTTCAGAGGAAATGCATGTATTTTTTTGACCTCATGAGATCCCCTGTCATTCACTAGGCATATGGTTTGATGGGCAGGAGAGAGGGTGCAAGACACTTTGGCTAGGTCTAGCTAGACTGCTGACTTGTGTGCTTAATATGCTAGTGCATCTGTATCAATGTCCTTAAAGGGCTTTGTGAGATAGTGTGTCACAGAAACTTGTGCTGAGGTCTCTTTTGCTGGGGTGGGCCAAAGGTCTCTCTTGTCAGCTGCTTTAGCTAAAGCCAGTGTCAGCAGAGATGTTGCTTTGAGGATAACATGGCTTTGGCATATTGAGATGGGGAAGGAAGAGGTAGATGACAGAGTACTGCTCCTGATTGAACTTCTCTCTGAGGTGACCAATATTTCCTATGCTACATCCCTACTGTACTTCTGCCTCTGGTGCTCCTGATCACACACCCTAGTTACCAACATCTCCTTCATGATTGTGAGATGCAGGGTCTGGAGGATGAGACTTCCTTTCACCTGGGATCACAAAGAGGCAGATTTTCAAAGTGTTACGGGCGTAGGTTACGCACACATAATCTATGCCTGCCTGGAGGCAGACACAACTTATCAGATATAGGTAAAGGGGGGGTTTAGATAGGGCTGGGGGGCAGGTTAGGTAGGGGAAGGGAGGGGAAGGTGGGGGGGGGGGGGGCAGAAGGAAAGTTCCTTCCGAGGCCCTTCCGGTTTCGGAGCGGCCTCGGAGGGAACGGAGGAAGGCTGTGCGGCTCTACGCCCACCCGTAAATCTTAAAATCTGGCCAAAGTGTAGAAAATATGTATTATTTGAGAGGTTTCAGTATCTCTTCTATCTGCTACCGTAAGAAGTCCACACATTGCAACACTTCTCTTTCTATTCTTTCTTTGTTACTGAAGCCTTCTAATGTTTACTTCAGAATATTTACTATAAGGACAACCCTGTCCAGCGTGGTGTTTCTGGAACTCAGATCTTCCATGGTCTTCTTGAATGTCTTCAGGATTTGTACCAGATGATCATCACTTACTGATCATGATGCCACAGGGCACACCTGTCACTGTTTCCAGAGACAGATGATGAAGAGGTTTCTGCTCTGCACTAAACTCTGCAGCATCGTATAGGTGGAATTCCACAGGTGACAGTATCTTGAATCAGATGCTTGTGAGTCATGCCAAATTATTTCAGATTTTTTTTGCCAGACACCACCTAAAAATGGCCACTTCATGTGATTCCAAAGGAGTGGTATATATAATGTTGTGTGTTTATCACATGCTATATGTACACAAAACGAGAAGATAACTCAAGACTAGGATGATTGAACATTGGTGTTCTATTGCACAGTAAAGGATTGAAGCTCCTTTGTTTTCTCATTGTATAGCACTCAATCATTCTTTTATAGATTTTGCTATTGCTGTTTTAGAGACAGTTGATTTGAGTCCACAGGGAGGTGATTATGAATAATTATTGGTTAAAAAGGAGTAATGGTGGATATATCATTTGAATTCTGTACAGCCACATGGGTTGAATAAAAAAGATTGAAATGTGTATTTGATGATACCGTTATAACAGAGGGTTTTTTTTGTTCTTCATTTTTGTCATAATTTTCTGTGGAGATATAGCTGGGCCAACCGATCAATTGTTTTGCCTGATGGGATTTTTAGGGGTGGGATTTAACAGTATTTAAATATAGATGTTTGGGTATGTATGATAGAGCTGACCGCCATTTTTAAATGAGTGTTAGATGCTGTTTTCTAAGGTGGGTTTCTCTTTTGCACATTTTTGATTAATAAGTAATAGCTTGCTCTATTCTGATTATAGTCTTGATTTGTTTTTCAGCAGTGTGTTTTTAATAATTCTTATGTAATTCCATTCCCTGAGGCAGGCGCTAATAGGCTGAAATATAGGCCTATGTCGGATGGACGACTGTTTCTCAAACACAGCTTTTTGACTTTTTCTATAGTGATTCAGCCTTTTTCAAAAGCTAAGTATTAATATTTCTTGTATTTTATCAATAGATGATTTTAGAATGTAATCATTTGGGCCAGATTGATTTTTGTTGAACCAGCAGATGAATGAAAAATTTGGTGCTTGATTCTGACACTGTTTGCAGCCCATTGATTGACAAGAGATGGTTGATTGTATTGTTACACCTATGTTTTGCTGATGCTATGTTCATTTATTAATGTGTTTATAAAGTTTTGATTGTTTAGATACTCATCCATATATTTGTTTTTAAATTATTTTTGAAAAATATTTGTTTCTTTGGGACCTCATATTGTTTTTTTATGTTGTTCTTATTATAGTCTACCAAGAACTTCAGATCATGAGGATGATAAGTCCATAAATAGATAAATACATAAATAAGTACAACTTGTACTCTGATGCTCTATCCTTGCTGGAGTTGCTGCCAGCCCCTGCCTCAGCAAGAACCCACCAGTAGGCCATCAGGGAAAGGTAAGAGTGTTTAGCGTTCTTGCTGGTCCAGAAATTACTGGTGAAATGCATGTTACTTGCTCTCTGCCCTAACTAGCTGTGCCTTCATCTGACTACAGCACTGGTTTTACACAGTCCTAGAGGGTACTTTGTAATTGGTAGATAACACATGCAGCAGACACTTAATGCCCTTGTTCTCCATTGTTTGCAGGGGCTACTCATCAAGGGCAATCCTTTCCCTGACTAATTCATCTCATTACTATAGATACTGCCTGCTTCTTGTCCCGGGACAGTGCTATGGAACACCACCCCATTTCCTCTATGGGTGGTTTTGCTGCTTTTGATGAATGGCTGGGGACTGCTGGCCTGCCCTCTGCTAGAAGGAGCCATGCCATCAGCTTGAAGAAAGGTCTTCTGCTTTTAAACCCCTTCCCTCTGGATTTTACTTGGTGGCAGGAGGAGTACTGAAGCTAGAGCTGCCCATTCCTTGATGCCAATGTTATTGTGCAATGCTTCTGCAAGTGATGCTGTATACCAACATTTGCCATATGCCCCACTTCTTTCCATCAACTTATATCCTTCCTGCAGTGAATACAATTGGTTCAGTGTGCTGTGGCAGTCAAAAAAGTAAAGAGAATTATTAGAAAGAGAATGGTGAATAAAACGGAAAATGTCATAATGCCTCTGTATCGCTCCATGGTGAGACCGCACCTTGAATACTGTGTACAGTTCTGGTCACCGCATCTTAAAAAATATATAGTTGAGATGGAAAAGGTATAGAGAAGAGCGAACAAAATGATAAAGGGAATAGAACAGCTCCCCTATGAGGAAAGACTAAAGAGGTTAGGACTTTTCAGCTTAGAGAAGAGATGGTTGAGGGGGGATATGATAGAGATGTTTAAAATCACGAGAGGTCTAGAACGGGTTAATGTGAATCAGTTATTTACTCTTTCGGATAATAGAAAGACTAAGGGGCCCTCCATGAAGTTAGCATGTGGCACATTTAAAACTAATCGGAGAAAGTTCTTTTTCACTCAACGCACAATTAAACTCTGGAATTTGTTGCCAGAGGATGTGGTTAGTGCAGTTAGTGTAGCTGTGTTTAAAAAAGGATTGGATAAGTTCTTGGAGGAAATGTCTATTACCTGCTATTAATTAAGTTGACTTAGATAATAACCACCGCTATTACTAGCAACGGTAACATGGAATAGACTTAGTTTTTGGGTACTTGCCAGGTTATTATGGCCTGGATTGGCCACTGTTGGAAACAGGACGCTGGGCTTGATGGACCCTTGGTCTGACTCATAGAAACATAGAAACATAGAAACATAGAAATGACGGCAGAAGAAGACCAAATGGCCCATCCAGTCTGCCCAGCAAGCTTCCCTCATTTCTTCTCCCATACTTATCTGTTTCTCTTAGCTCTTGGTTCTAATTCCCTTCCACCCCCGCCATTAATGTAGAGAGCGGTGGAGGAGCTGCATCCAAGTGAAATATCTAGCTTGATTAGTTAGAGGTAGTAGGAGTAGTAACCGCCGCAATAAGCAAGCTACACCCATGCTTATTTGTTTTTACCCAGATTATGTTATACAGCCCTTATTGGTTGTCTATCTTCTCCCCTGCCGTTGAAGCAGGGAGCTATGCTGGATATGCGTGAGGTATCAGTTTTTTTCTTCTCCCCTGCCGTTGAAGCAGAGAGCTATGCTGGATATGCATCGAAAGTGAAGTATCAGGCACATTTGGTTTGGGGTAGTAACCGCCGTGACAAGCCAGCTACTCCCCGCTTTGTGAGTGTGAATCCTTTTTTCTTCTCCCCTGCCGTTGAAGTTATGCTGGATATGCGTGAAGTATCAGTTTTTCTTTTCCCCTGCCGTTGAAGCAGAGAGCTATGCTGGAAATTCGTGATGTATCAGTCTTTCTCCGATGCCGTTGAAGTAGAGAGCCATGCTGGATATGCGTCGAGAGTGAAGTATCAGGTACATTTGGTTTGGGGTAGTAACCGCCGTAACAAGCCAGCTACTCCCCGCTTTGTGAGTGCGACCCCTTTTTTCTTCTCCCCTGCCGTTTAAGCAGAGAGCTCTGCTGGATGTGTGAAGTAACAGTTTTTCTTTTCCCCTGCTGTTGAAGCAGAGAACTATGCTGGATATGCATTGAAAGTGAAGTATAAGAATGGAGTGATCAAGCTAGTTGAAAGGCATCAGGAATAGAGGAAGGTGGAGGTAGTAATCTGGATATTTGGTTTGGGGTAGTAACCGCCGTAACAAGCCAGCTACTCCCGTCATTGTGAGTGCAAATCCTTTTTTCCACATTTCCTCTTGCTGTTGAATCTTAGAGTGATGTTGGAGTCACAGTAACCATGTGTATGTTTATTGACTAAGGGTATTGTCTCCAGGCAGTAGCCATCATTCTGGCGAGTCACCCACTCTTCATTGGCGGCCTCTTGACTTTATGGATCCACAGTGTTTATCCCACGCCCCTTTGAAGTCCTTCACAGTTCTGGTCTTCACCACTTCCTCCGGAAGGGCATTCCAGGCATCCACCACCCTCTCCGTGAAGAAATACTTCCTGACATTGGTTCTGAATCTTCCTCCCTGGAGCTTCAAATCGTGACCCCTGGTTCTGCTGGAGTATGGCATGTTCTTACGTTCTTATGTTCTTAAAAATGTAGGTCCTCCCTCACTTTAAAGTACTTCCCAATTTTTTCCCGGATACCTACTCTTCATCCTTGGAGGCTGATGCTGGCACTAGAATTAAGGTAGATGGTGCACCGGGTGAAAGAATGCCAGGCTCATTGCTCACATTCTATAATTGTGCTGTTCATCCAGTTTCCAACAGAGGCAAAACCAGGCCCAAGAACCTGGCAAGTACCCAAACACTAAGAAGATCTCATGCTACTGATGCCAGTAATAGCAGAGAACATTCCCTAAGATAACTAACACATTCTCTACCTGTGCTGTTCATCCTGGGGATTGATCTTAACGTCTGTCAGCATCATTTATTTTCCCCATAACCTTACTGGAAGCTAAAATACTACTCACTAAACTTTCCAAATTCTCTTCGGCTACTAGCTAGTCAATATCTTCTGATTGAGAGAATTCTAGACAAGAATTTCCTCAGAATCAATTGGTTAAAATTCTGTCTTCAGTACTCAGAAACATTTACAGAAAGGAGCATGCTTTTAAAATTGTGGACTTTTTTGTCCACTGCTTATAATCACCATATTGTATTCACTAGCTTTAAATATAGAACATAAGAGCATAAAAAATTGCCATGCTGGATCAGACCAAGGGTTGATGAAGCCCAGCATCCTGTTTCCAACAGAGGCAAAACCAGGCCCAAGAACCTGGCAAGTACCAAAACACTAAGAAGATCTCATGCTACTGATGCCGGTAATAGCAGAGGCCATTCCCTAAGATAACTAACACATTCCCTAAGTCAACTAACACATTACAAACTGGGCAATTGCCAGGTGTGACCTTGAAGCTTTGCAAACTTCATGTTAGATGAAGGGAGTGCTGGGGGGTGGGGGTGGAAAAACTGTGTGCTAGGCTGCTTCTCACATGCTGTACTGTATGTGTTATCTTAGCAAAAATATGTAGCACTCCCTATAATACTGAGGGAAAAGTGAGATCCATGAAGCATGAAAATTAAGACTGCATACAATCATTATAACTATATAACAGTATTTTTTCATAAAAATTATACACTAATACATTTAGTCCCCCAAAATGTGAGAGAAAAATACCAAAAAAAAAATTAGGAGCAGCATAACACAATGTATTCCTCACCAAGGGGTAGATTTACAAAAAATGCGCGTTCGCGTACTTTTGTTGGCGCACCAGTCGCAAACAAAAGTATGCTGGATTTTAGTAGATACGCGTGTAGCCGCTAAAATCCAGGATCGGCGCGCGCAAGGCTGCCGATTTTGTGCAGCTGGCGCGTGCCGAGCCACGCAGCCTGCCTCCGTTCCATCCGAGGCTGCTCCGAAATTGGAGCGGCCTCGGAGGGAACTCGCTTTCGCCCTCCCCTCACCTTCCCCTCCCTTCCTCTATCTAACCCACCCCCCCGGCCCTATCTAAACCCCCCCCACCTTTGTCCGGGGATTTACGCCTCCCGGAGGGAGACGTAAATCCCAGAGTGCCAGCGGGCCGCTAGCACGCCGAGACGCGGCCTGGGGGCGGTTCCGGAGGGCGCGGCCATGCCCCCAGACCGCCCCGGGCCGAAACCATGCCCCCGGGCCCGCCCCCAAAATGCCGCGTCCTGCCCCAAAACCCCGCGCCGATCGGCTCCGCCCCCGACACGCCCCTGACACGCCCCCCTCGAAAAAACCCGGGACTTACGCGAGTCCCGGGGCTCTGCATGCGCCGGCAGGCCTATGGAAAATAGGCGCGCCGGTGCGCAAGGCCCTGCTCGCATAAATCCGCCCCCAAATGTCCAAGCTTGTAACACTATCATTTTTTTTATCTTATTACTCTCTCTCTCTCTCTCTGTGGCTGTCTCCAGCCATCTCCCAAGTAGTTCTACATACCTCAACTCAATCTGCAATGTACAAAATACCTTCACTAAAGAGGAAAAGTCAATGCTCTCTCTGTGCAATAGGTCAGATGATCTTCATCAAGAACTCCTAAACCTCATCTAAAGTGCACCTGGAGTTTACTTGACCCAAACGTCTGGACAATTTATAACCTTAAACCCCAAGGAACCCAGTCACCCAGTTATATTTTTAAATATTTTAAATAGCAAATAATCAATATTCCTTTTTCTTTGTGGGACCTCCAAGAGTACAGTTTGTATTATTCACAAAGGGGCAGATTTTCAAAGGGGTACACACGTAAGATACTCTTGTAACCCCCGAAAAGCTGCCCCTTCCACCCCCTGCGCATGCCGAGCCTATGTTGCATAGGCTCAGTGGCGCGCGTAAGTCCCGGGGCTTTCCTGGGGGGCATTTCGGGGGCATGCCGCTGGCGTGTCACGGCCGGCGCGTCATTGGTGGCATTCAGGGGCGGGGCCGCGGGCATGGTTCCAGCCCAGAGGCATTCCAGAGGCGTGGACGTGGCCTCCGGACCAGCCCCCAGACTGGAACATGGCGCACCGACGTGCGCAAGTTATGCCTGCCTCAGGCAGGCGTAACTTTTGAAATAAAGGCAGGGGGGGAATTAGTTAGGGCCGGGGGGCGGGTTAGTTAGGAGAAGGAAAGGGAAGGTGGGGGTGCCAGAAAGAAAGTTCCCTCTGAGGCCGCTCCGATTTTGGAGCGGCCTCGGAGGGAACGGAGGCAGGCTGTGCGGCTCGGAGCATGCAGGCTGCCGATTTTGCACAGCCTTGCACGCGCCGACCCCGGACTTTAAAAGATACACGCATATCTTTTAAAATCCTGCGTACTTTTGTTTGCGCCGGTTGCACGAACAAAAGTACGGCGCACACATACTTTTTTAAAATCTGCCCCAAACTGCATTTACCTATAAGTACAACTTTATTATTTTATTATGTTACTCATCTGGGGAGAAATTACTCTCATATGTGCTCAGTAGAGTGGGATGGATCAACAACTCAGACACGTTCAACAGATTGTGATGGACCGAAGACCCAGGCACAATTTCGAAGTCAGCAGCGGTAATTAATCTATCTGATGTTACTCTTACGAATGATTTACTTACTGCCCTGAATAAAGATTTCTTATGTCCCTGAAAGTCCATACAATTCTTTTCAGATGATGATTGATTTGTTTTGATTTTTTTGTTCTTTACAAATAAAATTGTTTTTTGGAGATACTTTGGGAATGATCAATCTATTATCTCTCACAAATCTCATTGGATAACTCCTGGACCAGTGGACCCTGTTATTGCGACATTTATGCAGTTGGTTTTATGAGATTTAAATGATTTGGAACATTCACAGGATTTTAAGTGGAAATACTCTTCTAAAGAATGGTTGAGTGCTCAACATCGGGCCATTAAAAGCTTGTCTGATAATCTTGATGTGGTGGTTAAACCTGCGGATAAAGGGGGAACCATCATAGTGCAGAATAGAAGTGACTATGTAAAAGATCCAACGCCAGACCTAAAAGCTCAGATAGGAGAGATTATCCGATTAAGTATGAAGGAGGGCTTTCTTTCAAACAGAGAAATACAGGCATTACAGTAGATCATCCAATTTGCCCTGTTTTGTACACTCTACCTAAAATTCATAAAAGTCCTATATCTCCTTCAGGACATCTGATTGTGGCAATAAAGGATCTATTTTGGAATCATTGTCTTAACATTTTGGATTTTTTTTTCTAAAATCTTTTATCAGCTTTATATAGATGACATCTTTTTTATTTGGACAGCTTCTCATGAAGAATTACAGGATTTTTTTATTATGGATCAATAATCAAATAATTTATTTGAAGTTTACTATGCAGTGTCATGAACATTCATTAGCATTTCTGGAGATTACTATCATCAGAGAAGGTGATTGGTTGAGGACTACATTATATTGAAAAAGTACAAATCATAATCAATTCTTACAGTATTCTAGTTGTCATTCAAAGAAACTAAAAGATAGCTTGCCTACTAGTCAGTTTTTGTGACTTAGGTGAATATGCACTACTATGGTTGAATTTGAGATCCAATCTGAAGTGATGTCTGCTTGTTTGTTGGAGAGGGGATATCCCCAGTCTGTTATAAAAAAGCCTTATAAAAGAGTGTTATTTGCAAATAGAGCTCTACTTTTGGACTATAAAGCTGAACATGGAAATGATGGGTTAACTTGTGTTTTACATTATAGTAATCATGTGAGAGATGTTATTGGGATTTTACAAAAACATTGGTCCACATTGTCTCTTCATGATAAGTTCTGTTTGCCTCCACAGTACACATTTGCTCGGAACCGAAATATCAGAGATAAAATAGTTCGAGCCTGTTTAAGGACTGAATCTAATAAGTCATCTGAACAACAGGTGGACAGAAATTCCCTGTGTGGCTCATGTGAGATGTGTGCATTAGCATTGGTTGGTGCTGTGTGGCAATAACGTGGTTCAAAACATACCATTTTTTAAAATGGATCCACAGATTGTAATTCCAAATTTGTAATTTATGTGCTTCAGTGCCCATGTGATTTAATGTATGAGGGTTGCACATTCAAACATCTAAATTAACAGCTCCTATTGTTGCTCATTGTTTGGACAAGGCACATCAATTTAAGGAGTTCAAATGGACCATTTTGGAGTCAGTTCATACCTCAGAGCGGGGGGGGGGGGGGTGATATTCAATCAGTGTTAAATCATCGTGAACTGAAGGAGGTGATTAATTGGTATTCCTTGATTTAATTAGAGTTGACATAATTTCCTCCCATGAATATAAGAAGCTGTGGTTGACACCATGTTTGTTAAAGAATGATGAAAATGTTTCAAGAAATGAAGTAAAAAATGTTTCTGATGGAGCGGATTTCTGGACTAAGGCATAAGAGAAGGGGCTGCGATATATAGAGGATCCCTGATGTAGATGGCATATCGAAACGTGGATCCATGTTGGGGTAACGATTGGAACGTTAAGTTAAGTTTGGACTTTTAATCTGCTCTCTCTGATAAGATAGTCACCTAGTGGAACTGCTCCATTGGGGACCTTTAGTACAGTGTTTGTCGAGTGACCCAGAGATCCGGCAATAGATTTTAATATAAATAATAAATAAATAAAATAATAAAGTAAAGTTGGTCTTACAGGTAAACACAGTTTGTGAATAATACAAACTGTACTCTTGGATGTCCCACAATTGCCAGGTGTGAACTTGAAGCTTTGCAAACATCATGTTAGAAGAAGAGAGTGCTGGGGGGAGGGGGGAGACTATGAAAGAATTGCTAGGCTGCTTCTCATATGCAATACTGTGTGTCTGTGATATCTTAGCAAAAGTATGCAGCACTCCCTATAATACTGAGGGAAAAGTGAGAGCTATGAAATATGAATCTTAAGTCTGCATACAATCATTAAACTACATGACAGTATTTTTCCCTCATAAAAATTACACACAAAATAACATATTAATACACACAGTGCAGATGGCATTCCTTCTAAATGTAGTCCTAGAGGGCACTTTGTAATTTATGGCTAACACATGCAGCAGACACTTAACACCTTCATTCTCCATTGTTTGCAGAGGCTACTCATCAAGGGCAATCATTTCCCTGACTGATTCTCCTTATTATTATAGATACTGTCTGCCTCTTGCCCCAGGACAATGCTATGGAACTCCACCCAATTTCCTCTTTGGGTAGTTTTCCTGCTTTGGATGAATGGCTGCCCTCTGACTGCTAGAAGGGGCCATGTGATCAGCTTGAGGAAATCTTCCATTTTTCAACTCCTTTCATCTGGCTTTTACTTGGAGTGGCAGGAGGAGGACTCTGGTAGTACTGTCCATTCCCTTATGCCAATGCTAGTGGGTGCTGCTTATGCAGGTGATGCTACATACCAGCATTTGTCATATGCCCCACTTCCTTCCCTCATGTCTTTCCTGCAGTGAATACAGAGCAAAATATTGGTCCTTCCTCACTTCAAAGTACTTCCCAATTTTTTCCTCGATACCTTCTCTCCATCCTTAGGGGTTGATGCTGGCACTGGAGTTGAGGTAGAGGGTGCACCCTGAGAAAGAATGCCAGGATCATTGCATGCACTCTCTACCTGTGCTGAATTTTCATCCTGGGCTTGGATCTCATCATCTGTCAGTATCACTTATCTTCCCCATCACCTCACTGGAGGCTAAAACACTACTCAATAAACCATTTCCCAAATTCTTTTCAGCTACTAGCTATTCAATAGGTATGTGCATTCATCCTCATTTGGCCACCCCAAAAAACGAAGCAGATTTTCCCAAAATTAGTGCGCGCTAATCCTGAAATTCAGGGAGGCCAAAAAAAATCGGCCCGAACTGTGGGAAAACAAAATTTCCTGCAGTGGGCCGATAACGAAGGCCGAACCAAAAGGTTCAGCCAAATCACATATCTACTATTCAATATCCTATGATTCAGAGAATCCCAGACAAGATTCTCCCTCAGAATCAGTTGATGAAAATACTGCCTCACTATCTCAGAAGCAGTAACAAAATTCTATCTTCACTACCTCAGAGGCAGTATCCAAAGAGAAGCACACTTCTGTCTTGAGGCATCGCACATCTACTACCCCTGCCCTGCTAATGCCAGTCTTGGTTCGTTATCCCACCATGTTATTCTTCTCCAAAACAAGAGGGAGAAAAACAGGTGGCATTGGTGGTACATGCTTTCCAAATTTCAATTTCTTCTACATTGAGATTCCTTCCTGTTTTGCCATTCTTGATCTTAAAAACATGCCTCTTTAATTTAAGGTTAATTTTCAAAATGTTATGCATATAGAATAGATTTGCATGTAAGTAGCTTCTACTCACATATTCTGTATTTTATTAAAGTAAAAAATATGAATGTATGTTCACTTTTGCTTGCACATATATGTGTGTAAATAAGAAGAGGTCTAGGGATATTCTGGGGTAGGGCTAATAGGCACATGAGTTGCTGTTTTAAAAGACATTTTTCCAACCTACTCATGTAGTTTTACACCTGCTAATTATCTAGTGTAAGTGATATTAAATGTATTTATTGACAGGGTAGGAGGTCTGAGTGGACTGGGAGGTGTTCAGGATGAAGAACCAGTAGGTTATCAATGTCCTGGATAAGTACTGGGCAAACTGGTGAACTCATTGATAAACTGGTTAATTTCTTCAACCTGTGCGTGTTTTACATTTGGCCAACTTGTTTATGTAAATTGGGACTTAACACAAATAAGACTGAGCTTATTTTCACATTTAAAATATACATATATATGTTTAAAATAGGTGAGTAAAGTATATGTTCTCATTCCATTAATATATGTAGTTTCAATGGGGTAGATTTTCAAAAAACGCGAATAGGCGTACTTTTGCTGGCGCATCAGGCGCAAGCAAAAGTACGCTGGATTTTAGTAGATACGCGCGGAGCCGCGCGTATCCACTAAAATCCTGGATCGGCGCGCGCAAGGCTATGAATTCTGTATAGCCGGCGCGCGCCGAGCCACGCTGCCTACCTCCGTTCCCTCCAAGGCCGCTCCGAAATCGGAGCGGCCTTGGAGGGAATCCTCTAACGCCCTCCCCTCATCTTCCCCTCCCTTCCTCTATCTAACCCACCCGCCCGGCCCTGTCTACACCCCCCCTTACCTTTCTCCGGGGATTTACGCCTCCCGGAGGGAGAAGTAAATCCCCGTGCGCCAGCGGGCCTCTTGCGCGCCGGGCCGCGACCTGGGGGCGGGTACGGAGGGCGCGGCCACGCCCCCGGACCGCCCCGGGCCATAGCCACGCCCCCGTACCCGCCCCCAAAACACTGCCGACACGCCCCCGAAACGCTGCGACGACCGGGCCCGCCCCCAACACGCCCCCGACACGCCCCCCTCGGAGAACCCCAGGACTTACGCGAGTCCCGGGGCTCTGCGCGCGCCGGTAGGCCTATGTAAAATAGGCTCACCGGCGTGCAGGGCCCTGCTCGCCTAAATCCGCCCGGTTTTGGGCGGATTTAGGCGAGCAGGGCTCTGAAAATCCGCCCCAATGTGTTGCATGTATTTACGTGCATGGTATACATGAAGACCGTGTATGTGTGCTGTGCTATGTATACCAGTACTGATTGACGTCATACACAAAAAAACAGTTAAACACTAACAGACTAAAAAGACTAGCAGCCTAAGACTGTTTTTTTCAGTCCGAGTATGCTCTGCTTATTTCACTGGTGTCCAGAAAGACAGAAACAAATCACTAGCACTGGTGCAACAAAAATCACCACACTGTCTCCCACCCTGACCCTCCCCCAGTGAATAGAAAAATCAAAATCAGCAGCAGTATATTGCATCTCTTTCTGGTACAATGAGTGTAAAAGCCTACTGCAGCACAGAGAACAGCAGAAGTAACCTTTTTTCAGTGACATATCCCAAACTTTCTAAGCTTTTTTTTAAAACTCAGTGAGAATTCTAGTAGCACATCCTTCTCTGCCAAGAGCTAAATAAGAAATATAGAGCTTCTTGGACATGCTCAGAATTTAAAGTAGGAGGAGATCAGCATTATTTGATCCAGATAGCAGATATTTTCTCTTGCTAGTCTTCTTGCCAACTTGTCCTGCCTTGGTTCTGACAATGCTTTGACAAGGTATTGAGCTCACAGATGCTAGAACTGGTTGCTGTAGTTATCAGTTATTTTATTTTTCTGAGCAGTATACAGCCATAGATTTCAATGGGCTACAGAAATTAATGGGAATCATAAACAAATGAGACAAAGATTATTTCTTTTATTCGTGGGATCCCCTCCATTTGTTTTGGGGGACCACAATTGAAACAAATATGGGCTCATTCTTTATATTTTATCTATTTTTTCAAAAAATTGCTCATTCTTACTTTCCATTAGGTCATGGCTTTCTCATATTTCTGTGATAACAATTTATAGTGTACATGAACATAGAAGACCTTTAGTTTCTTTAGCGACTAATACATTTTTAAATGTTAGGTCTAGTACTTTCATTGTTAGGCTTACGTGTATATGTTCATTTGTGTGGTTTCCAATATCTGTCAAGTCTATGTCATGCCTTCTCTTCATTTAACCTTCATTATTCTGAATTTTATGTCTTAGAGGATTAAAGGTTATTGTGTCTATTTAAAAAAATCATATTAAACTGGACAGCTAAACTTATTTCTAGTTTCCTTTTAAATTTGATGGTTTTGGAATGTTTTTGTATTCTGAAAAAGCATTCTGTTTAGTTGTGCAGCATAAATAGGATGTTGGTGATTTACATACATTCAATATGCATATAGCTAGCCATGGGTGATTATGGGGCCAGATTTAAGATTTTAGCGCCCATAGACAGAGTGCCATGGCGATGTCCCTTTGAAGCTGTGCCAACAAATGACCCTAAAACAAGCAGAAGTAAGCTCTTCTTTGGCCTAGATATTTGAAACCTTCAAAAGTTGGTGCCCTTGACATTTACCTATGTTGCCTATGAAGTACATTTTAAAAGCCATGACCGCGCAAAACTGGCTACATACGAGCGTAAGTGGACCACATGGGAGCTACACAAATTTTAAATAGCTAGGAAGAGCGCATGTACATTGATGTATGCCCGCCCAGAAAAAGTAGGTAGAAAAGGGCCAGAGAATGGATTTTTTAGAGAAGGTTCCAGCACTAAAGTGCGTAACTCTTAATTTTCCTCAGCTGGCATGGGTATGTTATGAGAGAGAGAGAGAGCGAGCTGATACTCTATATATGGACCATTGCGAGGGGGCACTTTGATTCGAGGTGAGTTTTTCGGAAGTGGGTTGGGGGTATCCATTTTCAAATTGACATCATTAAAGAATTTTTAACCTTATAAGTGATTGTACAAATCAACTCCTCTTGTTTGAATTTTCATCACTTATAAGGTCTAAAATTCTTTAATGATGTCAATTTTACAATGGATAGCTCATAATGTGTATATAACACCACCCCCAACCCCAACCCGCCTCCCAAAAACTCACCCCGTTTCAAAGTAAGATATGTGCACAGAGCTGCAGACATATATGCATAAAGTGGTAGGATTTTAAAAAAGTACGCCTGTGCGTACTTTTGTTCACGCACCAGGCGAAAACAAGAGTACGCTGGATTTTAATCGATACGCGCATAGCCACGTGTATCCTTTAAAATTAGGGGTCAGCACGTGCAAGGCTGTGCAAAATCGGCAGCCTGTGCACGCCGAGCTGCGCAGCCTGAGCATGCCGAGTCGCACAGCCTGCCTCCGTTCTCTCCGAGGCCGCTCTGAAATCGGAGCGGCCTCAGAGGGAACTTTCCTTCCACCACCCCCCCCACACCTTCCCCTACCTAACCCAGCCCCCCAGCCCTATCTAACCCCCCCCACCTTTTTTTGACAAGTTATGCTTGCCCGAGGCAGGCTTAACTCGCGAGTGCCGGCCGCGCCATTCCCCGGCCGAGGAGCAGTTTCGGAGGCCTCGGCCACGCCCCTGAAACATCCCCAGGCCGGAACCACCCCCGTGACCCCGCCCTCGGATGACGCGCAGCTGCGACACGCTCCCAACATGCCCCGACATGCCCCCCCCTCCCAGGAAAGCCCCGGAACTTACGTGTGTCCCGGGGCTTGCCTGCGCTGCCCAGCCTATTCAACATAGGCTCGGCACACACAGGGGAACTTGGGGCAGGTTTTTGGGGGGTATGTGCGTATCTGCCCCAAAGAGTATTTTATAACCTAAACATATAGTTTATAAAATAACACATATCTTTGTGGGTGGCCCTTTTAAAATCTGCCCACATGCTAATACTGTAAATCCAGGCCTGAACAAATTACAAAACTCCTATCCACAGATCATAGTCCTTGAATCTCCAGAGTACTGTTTCATGATTCCTTTCACTTTGTTTGTTCTTGTCTTGTGATGTATGATTCAAATCCCAATTAATGTATTATTCTGAAGAATGTGGAAGGGTATGTTCACCCCACACATATCCTCTCCCCTATGACTACACAATTGAAATGGAAAGAGCAAAATTCTTCCACCCCACTCCTCTGACTACCAGATTAGGGCTGTGACCATCTATTCTTTCTGCTCTTGATACATTGTTTTTCTTGTCCTGACCTTATTCCTTCATCCCTGCCTAGTGCCTACCTACTTAGTCTGTTTAAAAATATGGGGACTGTCATTTGACATTTGAAAGTCAGCATGGGCTCTGAAAGGCTATAAATTTCAAAAACACTGTATGGTGGGAAAGTAGAGTAAATAGAATGTTCTCTGTGAAGAAAGGATTGGGGTGGTGCAGGAGAGAGATACAGAAGCAGGGACAGAAAGGGGGTTATTCAAACCCTCCAACTAAATTGCGCAGCAAAAACACATATAACATGGATTTTCAAAGCAAACTTATACACATAAGTTGTTTTTGAAAAGTATCACACCAAATTTATCTACACACAATGACACCTGCTATTATCTGTGTAGAATTTTTTGAGGGAAAATCTTCCTCTCTTGCTGTTGGAGGATAGGAGATGGAAGTTGTGGAAAGAGAAAGGAAAAGGGTGGGAGAGAAAAAAGCTGTCCCAAATGGGAAGGGGACAAGAGAAGATGAAGTGACTTGCCTAAGGGGGAGATGTAGAAATTCAATCTGTAGATTAGGAGAAGGGAGAGATTAGAGAGGAAATCAACTTGCATGGAGAGTCAATGCAAGATTAGCACTGGGTTGCAGAGGGAATGTGAGATAATCAAATTTGCAGATGACACAAAATTGTTCAGAGTAGTTAAATCACAAGCAGATTGTGATAAATTGCAGGAAGACCTTGTGAGACTGGAAAATTGGGCATCCAAATGGCAGATGAAATTTAATGTGGATAAGTGCAAGGTGATGCATATAGGGAAAAATAACCCGTGCTATAATTACACAATGTTGGGTTCCATATTAGGTGCTACAACCCAAGAAAGAGATCTAGGTGACATAGTGGATAACACACTGAAATCGACGGTGCAGTGTGCTGCGGCAGTCAAAAAAGCAAACAGAATGTTGGGAATTATTAGAAAAGGAATGGTGAATAAAACGGAAAATGTCATAATGCCTCTGTATTGCTCCATGGTGAGACCGCACCTTGAATACTGTGTACAATTCTGGTCGCCGCATCTCAAAAAAGATATAATTGCGATGGAGAGGGTACAGAGAAGGGCTACCAAAATGAGAAGGGGAATGGAACAACTTCCCTATGAGGAAAGACTAAAGAGGTTAGGACTTTTCAGCTTGGAGAAGAGACGACTGAGGGGGGATATGATAGAGGTGTTTAAAATCATGAGAGGTCTAGAACGGGTAGATGTGAATCGGTTATTTACTCTTTCGGATAGTAGAAAGACTAGGGGGCACTCCATGAAGTTAGCATGGGGCACATTTAAAACTAATCGGAGAAAATTCTTTTTTACTCAACGCACAATTAAACTCTGGAATTTGTTGCCAGCGAATGTGGTTAGTGCAGTTAGTATAGCTGTGTTTAAAAAAGGATTGGATAAGTTCTTGGAGGAGAAGTCCATTACCTGCTAGAGATGTGAATCGTGTCCTCGATCGTCTTAACGATCGATTTCGGCTGGGAGGGGGAGGGAATCGTATTGTTGCTGTTTGGGTGTGTAAACTATCGTGAAAAATCGTTAAAATCGTGAGCCGGCACACTAAACCCCCCTAAAACCCACCCCGACCCTTTAAATTAAATCCCCCACCCTCCCGAACCCCCCCCAAATGCTTTAAATTACCTGGGGATCCGGCGGTGGTCCAGAACGGCGGCAGTCCGGAACGGTCCCCTCAATAGAATCGTGTTGTCTTCAGCCGGCGCCATTTTTCAAAATGGCCGCCGCAAAATGGCGGCGGCCATAGACAAAAACGATTTGACGGAGGAGGTCGTTCCGGACCCCCGCTGGACTTTTGGCAAGTCTTGTGGGGGTCAGGAGGCCCCCCCAAGCTGGCCAAAAGTTTCCTGGGAGTCCAGCGGGGTTCCGGGAGCGATTTCTTGCCGCGAATCGTTTTCGTACGGAAAATGGCGCCGGCAGGAGATCGACTGCAGGAGGTCGTTCAGCGGGGGTCCGGAACCTGCTATTAAGTTCATTTAGAGAATAGCCACTGCCATTAGCAATGGTTACATGGAATAGACTTAGTTTTTGGGTACTTGCCAGGTTCTTATGGCCTGGATTGGCCACTGTTGGAAACAGGATGCTGGGCTTGATGGACCCTTGGTCTGACCCAGTATGGCATTTTCTTATGTTCTTATGTTCTTATCAAAAATCAATCTTGGATCAAGACACACAGGTAGGAGAGGAAAGCATATTGAGAGAGAAAAACTGCACAAGACAAACAAATTAGTGTGTATGCGCGGGGGGGAATAAACGGAGATGGTAGGGCCACAGGAGAAAAAGGGAATATGTAATAAAAGATAGATGGGCTAATGGCAAACAGAGAAAGAGAAAAGAAAAAAAGTAAAGCAGATTGTACATCTACTAGAGAGAATAAAGGGAAAAATCATAATCAAATATAAGAAATTTTGAAATGTTTTAGAGGAGAGAGATAAAAAGAAATTACAAATGAAGTGTAAGGGATAAAAATAAAGTGAAGCAAGATAAACATATAAACTATCATTTCAATTGAACAAAGAATACAATATAAAGCACTTTGTATAATCCATAAACTAATCCACGATGATAAAGCCTACTGGCTTAACACGGCACTGCATGTGCACATACCACAAAGAAACCTGAGATCTGCAAATAAAGCTCTACTAACTGTCCCCTCTGTCAAATCAGCACATCTCACGTAAGTAAGGGAAAGAGCACTGTCACTGGCTGGTTCTGTGCTATGGAACACCATGCCACTCAAAACAAGACTACAGAGAAAACTGAAATTATTCAAAACTAATCTGAAAACCTGGCTTTTTAAACAAGCATTTTATAAAGATAAAGAAAAGGAGAAAAATAGTTGAGCGATAAGGATGCACCAAGCTAGAAGTTTTTAGTAACCTACTTAAGCACATTAATGTTAAAATCAAACTGCCTAATTTGTTCCTAACAATGAGGTTTAACTTACACACCTAGTTTATTATTTTACATTGTTACCGTACTATGATGGCACACGAGTAATTTGTATTCTATACCACCCATATTTCTCTTTATCGTGCCCTTCTGTAAACCGTTGTGATGGTATTTAACTTAACAACGGTATAGAAACATTTTAAAATAAATAAATAAAATAAATTTCATCTGAAGGTGAGTCCAATACAATAAGGGGCGGATTTTCAGAGCCCTGCTCGCCTAAATCCGCCCAAATCCGGGCGGATTTAGGCGAGCAGGACCCTGCGCGCCGGTGAGCCTATTTTACATAGGCCTACCGGCGTGCGCAGAGCCCCAGGACTCGCGTAAGTCCCGGGGTTCTCCGAGGGGGGCATGTCGGGGGCGTGTCGGGGACGGGCCCGGTCGTCGCGGCGTTTAGGGGGCGTGTTGGCAGCGTTTTGGGGCAGGTACAGGGGCGTGGCTATGGCCCGGGCGGTCTGGGGGCGTGGCCACACCCTCCATACCCGCCCCCAGGTCACGTCCCGGTGCGCAAGAGGCCCGCTGGTGCGCGGGGATTTACGCCTCCCAGAGGGAGGCGTAAATCCCCCGACAAAGGTAAGGGGGGGGCTTAGATAGGGCCGGGTGGGTGGGTTAGGTAGGGGAAGGGAGGGGAAGGTGAGGGGAGGGCAAAAGGAAGTTCCCTCCGAGGCCGCTCCGATTTCGGAGCGGCCTCGGAGGGAACGGGGGTAGGCTACGCGGTTCGGCGCGCGCCGGCTATGCAAAATCAATAGCCTTGTGCGCGCCAATCCAGGTTTTTAGCAGATACGCGCGGCTCCGCGCGTATCTACTAAAATCCAGCTTACTTTTGCTTGCGCCTGATGCGCCAGCAAAAGTAGGCCAATTTGCGCTATTTGAAAATCTACCCCAAAATGGCAACAGATGGTAAGCTACCCTTCCTGTGCAGGCAGTGGAAACCATGTGTAGTTGTGTCAGAAGATGTGTTGAAGAGCAGAGAGCAGGTATGTTCATACCCCACTTCTGGCAAGTATTTCTGTGTTTTGGGGGAAAAGGACTGGGGGAGAGGTAGGAGGGTCTAATGGAAGTGTAACTTTACAATAGTCATAGAACTGGGAAAAGGGATGGGGAGGTCTCTAGCAGACCCTGGAACATTTTAGTTAAATTTAAGAGGAGATTAGGGAATGGGGGGTGCATGGCCCAATATGGACAGGGAAGGGAGCGAATCAGTCCATAGGCCCTTTTTACAGCACTAGTTAATCTGAAATCTTTTGAAGATTGGATTAATTAGCAAGTTAAGCTAATAAATCCACATAATTTAGGCCTGAATTTATCAAAATGCACTAAATACCACATGCAATAGAAAAAGGGGTGTATTTTATGGTAATAGGCAGTTTATCGCAATTTGTACTAATGCCTATGGGGCGAATTTTAAAAGGGTTACGCATGTAATATACGCGAGTAACCCTTTAAAACCCCTCACGCGTGCCGAGCCTATTTTTCATAGGCTCAGCGACGTGCACACCCCGGCACTCGCGTATGTCCCAGGGCTTGAAAAAATGGGTGGGGCATAGGTGTGGAGTGGCAGGGCATGGCCAGAGGCCTCGCCACTGCTGCTGGGCCCAGGAATCGTGTGCTGGCACTTGGCCAGCGTGCGCAACCTATGCTTGCCTGGAGGCAGGCGTAAATAATAACAAAGGTAGGGAGGATTTAGATAGGGCTGGGGTGGGTTAGGTTGGGAACAGGGAAAGCCATCAGGGCTCGGCACGTGCAGGGTGCACAAGTGTGCACCCTGACGCTGGATTTTATAATATGCGTGCGTATGTTATAAAATCTGGCCCTCTGTGAAGAGTTGTTACTACAAATACAATAATGTTTTTGCATTTTGAGATAAGTGCAGTATTTTCTTCATACAACCACTGGGGGACTATGTTTACTATGAGAGAGAGAGAAAGAGAGATAACCTAGCCATGATACCCCCCAACACTAGATAGATATTTATATCTCTATGGGAGGCCCACCTAGTAACTCGAGGTGAGGTTTAGGTATTTGTGTAGGAGTTAGGGGCCACTTTGACATTCAAAGTGAGACTTACGAAAAGAATAGTGCTCTCTTGTGAAGATATAATGACCCTCGGAGTGAGGAAACTCACTCACAGATGAGATTTGTGCAATGTTCTCTCCACCTAGCTTGATGATGTTACCCAGGTAGAGAGTCCATCAAGCTAGGTGGAGAGAACATTGCACAAATCTCATCTGTGAGTGAGTTTCCTCACTCCGAGGGTCATCAA
This sequence comes from Rhinatrema bivittatum, assembly GCF_901001135.1. NCBI lineage: Eukaryota > Metazoa > Chordata > Amphibia > Gymnophiona > Rhinatrematidae > Rhinatrema > Rhinatrema bivittatum. The sequence goes on along the minus strand of NC_042621.1, from coordinate 24,576,475 downwards.
ATCTTCACAAGAGAGCACTGTTCTGTTCGTATGTCTCACTTTGAATGTCAAAGTGGCCCCTATCCCCTACACTAATACCTAAACCTCACCTCGAGTTAGTAGGTGTGCCTCCCATAGAGATATAAATACCTATCTAGTGTTGGGGGCTTCATGGCTAGGTTCTCTCTCTCTCTCCCTCTCTCTCTCTGTTCCAAGAGTTGCAAAAATACTAAAACAGGTACTTGATAACATCAGATATGTATCTCATCATATGATATGGTGCTGTCAAGTGCAGTAAGGGCATATTGTATGTGAAAACACCTTATAGCGTATTGATAAATGACCCCCTTAGCTGGATAGAGCTAAAATTCTCCCAGGAACACTCTTGAAATGCCTCTCTTTTTCGTCTGGCTAAATTTTAGCCACATAAGTGACTCAGTATTCAGAATCTTGCCTATTAGAGGGACAACTTGTGAGTTATCCTTCTAAATGGCTTTGAATATTGACCTCAAAGTGAGCATCACTGAAATGAGTGAGATGCATTAATTAACAACTATACTACTTTAATTGGTCAGGATTTTTTTTTTTTTGCCTTTTTTGTTTCCTATATGTATGTGCCATGCGTTTTTTTATAAACTGATTTGCAGATTCCTTTTCAGTGAAGAATACAACAATGTTAGAAATGGTGTGCTCTGTTGTACCTTTTGTGTAAAATGGAGCCATTATGGTGCAGTTTTTTTTATTGTAGTATGGAATAATGCAGGATTTATTTAGGGCTGCATTGCATGGTATATTACTTTTAAGATGTGGTGAATACTAACACAATAACAGTGTCATGCTCCCTTCTAGGGGTGTGCATTCGGATTGACCGCTTTAGTAAAACGCAACTCATATTTTTTTTTTACTTAAAAAATTGATTCGACATAAACGATCGGATTTCCCACATATCGAACATAGATATGTTCGATATGTGGGAAATCGCGATTGTTGAGCCAAAATAAAAATATAAACCCCCTCACCCTCCTTAATCCCCCCCCCGACTTACCACAACTCCCTGGTGATGGAGCGAGGAGTGAGGACGCCATTTCTGCAATCCTTGGCGAGAAGCATGTGACGTCGGCGGCACGTCGAGTGACGCCGGCGTCACGTGATTCCCGGCTCGTTCGTGCCGGACGGCTCGTTCGGCCCAAAAAGAACTTTTGGCCAGCTTGGGGGGGCCTCCTGACCCCCCCAAGCTGGCCAAAAGTTCTTTTTGGGCCGAACGAGCCGTCCGGCGCGAACTCGCCGGGAATCACGTGGCGCCGCGTCACTCAGACGCGACGTCACGTGATTCCCGGCAAGTTCACGCCGGACGGCTCGTTCGGCCCAAAAAGAACTTTTGGCCAGCTTGAGGGGGTCAGGAGGCCCCCCCAAGCTGGCCAAAAGTTCTTTTTGGCCAGCTAATTAATGTATAAGTTAGCTTTTAAACTTCACTTTTATATTTGCAGTTATCTGTAATAAATATTTACACATTTCTCTGTGATAAATTTTCTATTGAAGCTAATGAATTTAAGGCCAATAGCACAAGTTGGCCACTAAACTTGGAAGTTTTCCAGATATCAGACACTTGAAAGTTAGAAATCTCCCAAAGGGTCTGGTTGCTATGGAAATACAGGAAATACAGCTAACTGCAAACTTCTTTTGCAAGGTTGGGGAAGCAACTTAATATTAATTGGAAAAGAACTTGCCGGGAATCACGTGACGTCGGCGTCACGTGATTCCCGGCTCGTTCGCGCCGGACGGCTCGTTCGGCCCAAAAAGAACTTTTGGCCAGCTTGGGGGGGTCAGGAGGCCCCCCCAAGCTGGCCAAAAGTTCTTTTTGGGCCGAACGAGCCGTCCGGCGCGAACGAGCCGGGAATCACGTGACGCCGCGTCACTCGACGTGCCACCGACGTCACATGCTTCTCGCCAAGGATTGCAGAAATGACGTCCTCACTCCTCGCTCGATCACCAGGGAGTTGTGGTAAGTCTGGGGGGGGGATTAAGGAGGGTGAGGGGGTTTAAATTTTTTTTTTGCACATATGTACATATACCCAACTCATTGGATTTTTTTTCTGTCCATATTGGCCGCAAGTGGGACCCCCTTTCGGACATAAAAAATATGAACATAAAATTTTGCTCTGCACATCCCTACTCCCTTCTAAAGTCCTGTTTTTTGTTCTTTTTTAATATTTTTTTTAATTCAGCAGAGGTTACAATAACTTTTCATAACTTAGACTCAAAAAGAGAAAAAATACATTTCCATCAAATGAAGCTTTAGATGAATTAACACACACTATAGTACATCTGAACTGGTCCAGTCTTCATCTTATATTCTATTTTGTTTCAATTTTATATCCTTAACAACCCATCCCAACCAAAACTCCATTCACACCCGCAGTTATCCAAACATACATTCCTCAATCATACCTTTTACTGACAGCACTCCATCGCTAAAGTCCTCTTAATCATTTGATTTTGAGGAATTTGGACAAATAAAAAGCAAATCCTGAGCTTTGCCTTTAATTTTTAATCAAACCAAAATAAAAATGATTTCCATAAAATTAAACCATGTAATTCAGGCTGGCTGCCTTTGGAACAGATTACTTTTCACCCAGTGATTTGTCGTCCTTTTTCAAATAGAAAGTATGTGCATACTGTCATTTTGAAACTAGCAATCGATGCAATATAAATGCAGACTTTTGCACCTACTTTGTATTTTCTATATAAAATAATCCTCAAAGACTTGAAAATACAGTCTCTGTATGTTCTTTTCTGATACAACACAGAACACAAAGCCCCCAAATGTAACTAAAAGTGTACAAATTGGGGAACAACACCAGTGCTCAGATGGGCATTTTACGTGCATAAATCATTATATTTATTCATGTAAATGGCTTGGAAGTTGTCTTTCCCAGGACATAAACAAAACTCACAAATTTATACAAATTTTATCTATTGGCTCTTTGTTTCCTGTCACTTATTTATTGGTTGATCTATTAGAAATATTTAATAGGTTAGAGACCACTACTACTGTGCTTTGAACAGAAAATATGGCCACCTCGGGGACTGTTTTTCTCACCCCCATCCCATGACTGGAATTATCTAAGAATGCTTGACTCCATGTAGAGAGCACAGATGTAGTCCTTAAAAAAAAGTGCATTTCTTGCACTTCATCCTATACTCTCTCAAACAATGCATACATAAATAGCAGTAGAAAAGTGCTTCTTTATTGATTGTGTTTTCTCCTCCTTTTATATTTGACAGCTGGAGTATTAAAAGCAGAATTCCAAGCAAATTAAAGCAATAACTGAATTACACAGGGCAGCTGTTTCAGCTGTTTCCACCAAGTCATGCTCTTTAGAAAAACTAATGAATCTAATGGAATCCAAGAGACGCTGCCAAAGCAGCAATAAGTGATTTAAAATGTATGGGAAGGTCTCACATAAACAGCTTCACCAAGCACTAAATGAAATAACACAGAACTCTAGAGGTTCTGATATTGAACAAAAATCAGATACACCTATTTTCTTTTGTTGCTTCAGCGCAAAACTAATAATTCTGTACTCATTGTTTACCTTTCTATGCACAATTTTTCTATATATAAGTCAGTTACAACATAAGCTATTTAATATGAAGATTTTGTTAGACATAGTCTTTTATTTGTTTATTTATTTATCTATTTATTTATTTATTTATTTAAAATCTTTTCTATACCGTCATTAAGTTATATACCATCACAACGGTTTACAGACAGGCACATACATTAATGTTGGCAATTGTATTGGGTGATACGTTCTATAAAAGTGCCATTAAGGTCCGGTTACATAATTTCATGATAATACTATTTGATGAATGTGATAAATCTTGTCCTTTTATACATGTATCAATTTTATTTACATGTATAATTCTTTAGAGCTATATATTTTCTCTTATGTTAGCAGTGAAATAAAATAACAAAATACACACATAGGGCCGGATTTTAAATGCCCTGCGCGCGTAAATCCGGCCGGATTTACGTGCGCAGGGCCCTCGCACGCCAGCGCGCCTATTTTGCATACGCCGCCGGCTCGCGCACAGCCCCGGGACGCGCGTAAGTATGGGGCTTTGTAAAAGGGGCGGGGAGGGGGCGTGTCTGGGGCGGGACCGGGGGTCAGGGGGCGGTTTGGGGCGGGACTGGGGCGTGGCACCGGCCCGGGGACGTGGTCGAGGCCTCCAGACCAGCCCCCGGGTCAGGTGATGGCGCGCCAGCAGCACACTGGCACGCGCAGATTTACCCCTGCTTTAAGCAGTCGTAAATCTGGCAACAAAGGTAGGGGGGGGATTTAGATAGGGCCGAGGGGTGGGTTAGGTAGGGGAAGGGAGGGGAAGGTGGGGGGAGGGCGAAGTAAAGTTCCCTCTGAGGCCGCTCCGATTTCAGAGCGGCCTCGGAGGTTACAGGCAACGTGCGCCGGGCTCGGCACGCGCAGGTTACACAAATGTGCACCCCCTTGCACGCGCTGACCCCGGATTTGATAAGATACGCGCGGCTACGTGCGTATCTTATAAAATCCAGCGTACTTTTGTTCGCGCCTGGTATGCGAACAAAAGTACGCCCTCGGGCAAATTTATAAAATCTACCCCATATTGAGATAAGTGCTGTGTGCTGATGTTCTATTGCCTGCTTTATTTACTCTTCTATTCTCCATTCTCTTTGTAAAATGATTGTTTAAAAAGCCAGGTTTTTGAAAAGTTTGAAATCTCCTTGTCGTCTAATCTCTAGGGGCATGGTGTTCCATAGTATAGGTCCTACTAAGGATAATGCCCATTCTCTAACTTGGGTCAGTCTTGCTGTCCTAACAGAAGGGACGGTTAGGAGTGCTTTGTTAGCAGATCTCAGGTTTCTATGTGGGACATGTACATGCAGTGCTGTGTTCAGCCATTCTGCTTTGTTCATAAAATAGATGAGGATGGCAATGATGAGAGTACATAAAACTCACTCACCCTGCCTATTTGTGTACTCCTTGGAGTACTACCACTTGATGGGCACATAAATTCCTACCATTAAAGCAACACTCAGCCCCCCCCCCCCCCCCCCCCCCCCCAATGTCTTTTGCCCAGTTTCTCAATCTAGTTCATACCAGTTCACTGTCTGTCCAAAGCATGTTTACATTTTAGCACAAAGTTGGCCTCTACCACTTTTGCTGATAGGCTATTCCAGGCCTTATCATCTTCTTCCTCTGTTCCTACAAATCCCATACTTAATCCAACAACCAGGGTTGAAAGCTCATAACAGCAAAAATCCAATGTAAATAAAATCATGAAACAGCTCAAGATTCAATACAAGAAAGTAGTTAGAGTACCAAAAATTAGAAGTAACCGCAATAAAAAAATGAAAATCAGTGTGGATTGCAAGTTTGGTAGTGTATTATAGACATCTAAACATTTAAAGCAAAACTTACAAACAACTTCGTGTGGCCCCATAAATGAGCACATATGGCAGCACGGTGATCTACTACAGTATTTTATAACCTGTGCGATTCAGATATGTACAGATTATAAAATGTATGTATGTCTACTCCTAGTATACCCATGTACATGTCCTTATGTATGAACATATGCAGGTTTCCTACCTATTTTAAAAACATATGTATGTATATTTTACATGCAATAATAATTGTGACTTGCTTGTGGAAAATCCCGTTTATGTGCTGAAATCAGAATATTTTAAAACATGTGCATGCAACTGAAATTGCTAGTTTTCAGTCCCTTCCACCAGTTCACTCGGTCCTGCTCCAGATCAGCGACAATCTCCTAGTTCTTAATTTTGACCTCCCCCGGTTCACCCAGACCTCACTCCCAATCAATAGCAAACAATAGATAAGTAAGGTATCAATTGTGCAGATGTAAAATTACACAAATAAGTTGCCAAATGTATTTGTTATGGGAGTCTCTGTTTAGTGGACCCTTGGGCCAACCTGCTGGAGACTGGGAAAGGTGGTCAATGTCTCTAGTGAAGAGCAGGCCGGGAGGCAGATGTTCAGGCAGGACGTAGATGCTCTTCACCCTGGAAGCTGGTGCTCCCCCGGGAGGAGCCCCTAGGAGCCCGTAGGAGCCCAACCACAGGGACTTAGGTGACTTCACCCTTGGAAGACAAAGCCCCCCGGGAGGAGCCCGTAGGGGCCCGGCCACTGGGACTTAGGCGGTAGTGGATCAGGACTGGGAACTGGAACCAGACTAGAACAGTAGCAATACTGTAACTGGGTTCGGGTTCTGGAACCAGGCAGGAGCTGTAGCAGGATTCGGGTACTGGAACCAGGCAGAAACTGTAGCAGGATTCGGGTACTGGAACCAGGCAGGAACAGTAGCAGGCTCCGGGTACTGTGGGACCAGGCAGGAACTGTAGCAGGCAGGCAGGAACCAAGCAGGTACTGTAGCAAGCAAACAGGAACCAAGCAGGTACTGTAGCAGGCAGGCAAGGGCCAGCAGGTACTGTAACAAGCAAGCAGGAAACAAGCAGGTACTGTAGCAGGCAGGCAGGGACCAGCAGCTACTGTAGCAGGCAGGCAGGGACCAGCAGCTACTGTAGCAGGCAGACAGGAACCAGCAGGTACTGTAGCAGGCAGGCAGCAACCAAGCAGGAACGGAGCGACGAAGCAAAGCGAGTCACTCCGGGGCACAGCGCAACAGGAAACCGGGAGGCTAACCCGTTGCAAGGCAAAGGCTGGATGGCCACAGCCGGCTTATCAAGGCCGCGGCATCTGATGTCAGGAGTTGGGCGGAGTCACCACTGGCGGGAAACAGCCTAGAAAAGTGCCCAAGTGGTGCGCGCGCGTGCCTAGCAGCCAGGCATCCATGGGAGGGTTCGCAGTGGCGCAGCCTCAATGGGAATGCCGCCAACCAGGCCGCCAACCAGGCCGCAAACCAGGCCTCTGGAAGAGGGAGCAGGTCCGGGAACCCGGAGATAAGGGCCTGGCCGCGATGCTCGTGGCCAGAACCTCAACAGTATTTGCATAAGTTTCTTATAAAATACCATCTTGCACAATTCTTGGTCCCTTCCCCAGAATGCCTCTAGCCTACATAGAAACATAGAATCATAGAAATGACGGCAGAAGAAGACCAAACGGCCCATCCAGTCTGCCCAGCAAGCTTCACACATTTTTTCTCATACTTATCTGTTTCTCTTAGCTCTTTGGTTCTATTTCCCTTCCACCCCCACCATTAATGTAGAGAGCAGTGATGGAGCTGCATCCAAGTGAAATATCTAGCTTGATTAGTTAGGGGTAGTAGGGGTAGTAACCGCCGCAATAAGCAAGCTACACCCATGCTTATTTGTTTTACCCAGAATATGTTATTCAGCCCTTATTGGTTGTTTTTCTTCTCCCCTGCCGTTGAAGCAGGGAGCTATGCTGGATATGCATGTAGTATCAGTTTTTCATCTCCCCTGCCGTTGAAGCAGAGAGCTATGCTGGATATGCGTGAAGTATCAGTTTTTCTTCTCCCCTGCCGTTGAAGCAGAGAGCTATGCTGGATATGCGTGAAGTATCAGTTTTTCTTCTCCCCTGCCGTTGAAGCAGGGAGCTATGCTGGATATGCGTGAAGTATCAGTTTTTCTTCTCCCCTGCCGTTGAAGCAGAGAGCTATGCTGGATATGCGTGAAGTATCAGTTTTTCTTCTCCCCTGCCGTTGAAGCAGAGAGCTATGCTGGATATGCGTGAAGTATCAGTTTTTTCTTCTCCCCTGCCGTTGAAGCAGAGAGCTATGCTGGATATGCGTGAAGTATCATAAGAACATAAGAACATAAGAAATTGCCATGCTGGGACAGACCAAGGGTCCATCAAGCCCAGCATCCTGTTTCCAACAGAGGCCAAAAACCAGGCCATAAGAACCTGGCAATTACTCAAACACTAAGAAGAACCCATGCTACTGATGCAATTAATAGCAGTGGCTATTCCCTAAGTATAATTGATTAATAGCCATTAATGGACTTCTCCTCCAAGAACTTATCCAAACCTTTTTTGAACCCAGCTACACTAACTGCACTAACTACCTTCTCTGGCAACAAATTCCAGAGCTTTATTGTGCGTTGAGTGAAAAAGAATTTTCTCCGATTAGTCTTAAATGTGTTACTTGCTAACTTCATGGAATGCCCCCTAGTCCTTCTATTATTCGAAAGTGTAAATAACCGAGTCACATCTACTCGTTCAAGACCTCTCATGATCTTAAAGACCTCTATCATATCCCCCCTCAGCCGTCTCTTCTGCAAGCTGAACAGCCCTAACCTCTTCAGCCTATCCTCATAGGGGAGCTGTTCCATCCCCTTTATCATTTTGGTTGCCCTTCTCTGTACCTTCTCCATCGCAACTATATCTTTTTTGAGATGCGGCGACCAGAATTGTACACAGTATTCAAGGTGCGGTCTCACCATGGAGCGATACAGAGGCATTATGACATTTTCCATTCTATTAACCATTCCCTTCCTAATAATTCCTAACATTCTATTTGCTTTTTTGACTGCTGCAGCACACTGAGCCGACAATTTTAAAGTATTATCCACTATGATGCCTAGATCTTTTTCCTGGGTGGTAGCTCCTAACATGGAACCTAACATCGTGTAACTACAGCAAGGGTTATTTTTCCCTATGTGCATCACCTTGCACTTGTCCACATTAAATTTCATCTGCCATTTGGATGCCCAATCTTCCAGTCTTGCAAGGTCCTCCTGTAATGTATCACAGTCTGCCTGTGATTTAACTACTCTGAATAATTTTGTATCATCTGCAAATTTGATAACCTCACTCATCGTATTCCTTTCCAGATCATTTATATATATATTGAAAAGCACCGGTCCCAATACAGATCCCTGAGGTACTCCACTGTTTACCCTTTTCCACTGAGAATATTGACCATTTAACCCTACTCTCTGTTTCCTGTCTTTTAACCAGTTTGTAATCCAGTAATCCAGTTTTTCTTCTCCCCTGCCGTTGAAGCAGAGAGCTATGCTGGATATGCATTGAAAGTGAAGTATCAGGCTTATTTGGTTTGGGGTAGTAACCGCCGTAACAAGCCAGCTACTCCCCGCTTTGTGAGTGTGAATCCTTTTTTCCACATTTCCTCTTGCTGTTGTAGCTTAGAGCGATGTTGGAGTCACAGTAACCATGTGTATGTTTATTGAATAAGGGTATTATCTCCAGGCAGTAGCCGTCATTCTGGCGATCCACCCACTCTTTATTGACGGCCTCTTGATTTTATGGATTCACAGTGTTTATCCCACGCCCCTTTGAAGTCCTTCACAGTTCTGGTCTTCACCACTTCCTCTGGAAGGGCATTCCAGGCATCCACCACCCTCTCCGTGAAGAAATACTTCCTGACATTGGTTCTGAATCTTTCTCCCTGGAGCTTCGTGACCCCATTTTTTGCATGTAAATGTATGAGTGAGATCAAAAAGATACTTTTGATGATTAGAAAACATTGTGTGTATTAGTGCAAGCTACTTATGTGCATATATGCTAATTTTACATGCATAAATGTTTTGTATATTTACCCCCTTACAGCATACTCAGCATCATATAACAAGTGAATAATCATTCTATCAAGTCTAACATGAGTCTATTAAAAAGAAAAAGATAAAAGAGACAAAAGAGAGCCTACCAGAACGACCTCTTGCATAACCAGACAGGGCAACTGTAAAGTATCGAGCCATGTGAATGTTTTCAGTTAAGAGAGGATTGTATGACCTAAAGATGGGACAACATAATGTTATCACATTTTGATACTTATCTCTTAAATAGCATATGATCAATTACATTGTAAAAATTTTCCACACTGACTGTGGTCAATTATTCACCAAAGGTAATTTTTCTGTTTCCAGAACTATGCTATGTTGTTTATTCGTGCAGCTTCTAATACATGAGTCTCTAAGATTGTCCCTCTCCCTAATGAGAAATGGAGGAATCATTAGTTGTTCCTAGTAAAAAAATTAAAGGAATAAAAAAGGTTTGGATAAGTTCTTGGAGGAGAAGTCCATTAATGGCTATTAATCAATTTTACTTAGGGAATAGCCACTGCTATTGATTGCATCAGTAGCATGGGATCTTCTTGGTGTTTGGGTAGTTGCCAAGTTCTTCTGGCCTGGTTTTGGCCTCTGTTGGAAACAGGATGCTGGGCTTGATGGACCCTTGGTCTGACCCAGCATGGCAATTTCTTATGTTCTTATGTTCTTAAAAGGGAGGGTGAACCCTACAAATACTTGAATCCAGGAGCATATTTCACATTAATAATGTATAATGCTGACTGCTGAACTTTGCCCTACTAAGCTTGTTTGCAAATATGTGTCAGTACATGTGAGCAGTAAGGACAGATGCAGGATGTGGGCTAAGTCAGCAAAAAGTGAAGGACATGGAAATGGCCCACATAGGACACATGGGTCGTCTGTGTGAAAACCAACTACAAAGGAAAGTGCAGATAGTAATAAGAGATGATCGATGTCTTCCTACAAGCCATGGGGAAATAGTACTGAAGAAGAATAAACATTTGGCTGTTGCATTTGGGACCTTTGGCCCAAGGTGGTGTTGGTGCCACCTGTGAGGGGAGCCCTCACAGGTTCCCACCATCGGGTGGTGAGGCCGGACGGGAAGCAAAGGCCAGCTGGAGCTTCGCCACTACCAGCCCACGTTCCCTGCAGATTGAGCCCTTGGGTACCGGGGCTGGCTGGTCTTAGGTGGGCCTCTGCGTGGATGATCCCAGGGAGTTGGTGAGAGAGCATGGTGGCAGCCAGGAGAGAGAGGCCCGAGGCCAAATCCAAGGCGGAGTCAGATCCATCCCAGTGGGCCAGATGGGTAGCGGTTAGCGTGGACAGGTCTGGTCCAGGGGTCAGAGGCAGGCGACAGGATGCATAGTCAGGTCCGGTCCAGAGGTCAGAGGCAGGCAGCAGAATGCATGAACCTTCCAACATTTCTGGAAAGTTTTCGGGCCATATTTGAAAGCCCTGGTCGGCAAACCCAATTCATCACAGAACTCCTGCACATCCAGCAGGGCGGATACCCTCTGATGGATTATACCCTGGAGTTTCGAACATTATCCATCGAGCTCCATTGGGAGGAGCCTTGCCTCTGCAACATCTTTCTGGATGGCCTCTCGCCCAAAATTAAGAACGAGCTAGCGGCACGGAATCTCCCTGCATCCCTGGACGCACTGATTGATTTAGCGGGCAGGATCGACTATCGACTCCGGGAAAGATCCCTCGAAATTGCTGGAGTCAAACAATGCTCCAATGGGCCCATTTGACCACGCCCAGCTTCGCCTGGTTCTCTTTCACCAGCTTCATTAGAAGCATCTGCTGAAGAACCTATGCAGCTGGTTCGGGGGCCATTATCTCCGGAGGAACACCAGCTACATCGGCGGGCCAGACTTTGCCTATACTGCGGGGCCTCCAGGCATCTCCTGCTCCAATGTCCTGTGCGGCCATCAAACTCCAGGGCCTAGAGTTCATTGAAGGAGTGTCCCTAGGCCTGACTTCACCGGTTCCCCCACTGACCTTGCCAGTGACTCTCGTCATACAATGCCGTGACTTTTCCACCCTGGCGCTAGTAGATTCTGGGTCCTAAGGAAACTTCCTTATGAAAGAGATCTGGACCAGCTGTTAATTCCAACACGGCCTTGCTCCATACCACTTATGATTGCCTCAATTCATGGAGACCCTCTTCCTGGGAGGATCACACATATGACCATTCCCCTGGAATGCCATATCGAACTGTGCCACCGGGAGGGAATTTCCTTTTATATCATCTGGAAGGCCATTCACCCAGTGGTCCTGGGTATCCCGTGGCTCCAGTTACACAATATGTACTTTGATTGGACCTCCCTGTGGCTCAACCAATGGGGTCCTTCCTGTCATCAGACTTGCATCCTTGGAACCACAGGAATCTCCAGTAGAAATGGCTCTGATGGACTTGCATGGCTTCTGCCGCAATACGTGCAGTATGCGGATGTATTCTTGAAGAACGCAGCCAGCATCTTGCCTCCTCATTAGGAGTTTGACTGCGCAATTAACCTAACTCCAGGCAACACCCCTCCATGTGGGAGGGTTACCCCTTATCCACAACCGAAACACAGTCCATGACTGACTACATCCTAGAGAACCTACAGAAGGGCTTCATTTGCCGCTCCAACTCACCGGCCGGAGCCAGCTTCTTCTTCGTGGGGAAGAAGGATGGCTCTCTTCACCCGTGTATAGACTACCAGGGTCTCAATGCCATCACGGTATCCCCTGCCTCTAATAAACGAGTGTTGCGCCCGTCAGTCGCAGATGGCTGCGGCCTCTCATGCTCACCTCTTTTTTTGCTGCACCATCAAATCTAGGATGAGTGGCGGCCTCCGCCAGTCAATGCCGACCACCCTGGCATTCCCGGGACAGCATGGCCGCTGCCGACTACCATCTTGCTTCTGGAGTCACATAGGCACGTGCGAGCGTGCATGGGCCAGCTACATACACATCATGGTGTGAACCTCGGGGGTGTCCCCTCCAGATGATGTAGTCTCACTACCTGTACTTAAGCAGACCAGCCCTATGCACTGATGAGTTAGCAAGGAGTTTCCTCGTTGCTGAATCCACTACTCTTGGACGTTGGTTACAGTTCCTGGCTTGCTGTGTGAATGCTCTGAGTACCCGCTCTTCAGGGGCTCTTCCGCGTTCCTAGGTTATCCACTCCTTGGAGGGCCTCCCAGCCTTGAACTCTGTTTGTTCTACTTCTCAAGACTTTCTGTGGAACCACGCATCATGAGTACCTTCTTCGTACTTCAACTCTACCTAGCCTTGCTGGGATTCCCTGTGGTGTACCCCGTGCCTCGGACCACTACCGCGCTCTTCTCAGCAGGATTCGCCAACCCTACCTATGCTACAGATTGCTGCCTCAACTTCTTCAGGAACTTTCTGAGCTTCCGTACCTCTGACTACCTCAGCTTCACCAGCATTATACAGTGATCCTCGACATACCCAGCGCTGCGGACCACTACCAGATCTGCACACCTGAAGTAATTGTGTCATCATTGAAAGCTGTCTGGTGTACCCCGCTGTGCAGACCACTACCGGATCTACACATCAGAGGTAATTGCTTCACTACTATGAAGGCTGCATGGTGTGCTCTGTTCCGTGGGCCACTACCGGATAAGTACATCTGAGGTATCACGCTGGGCATACCCCTTGCTCAAGAACTCTACTGCAGTCCCTGCTCCATGGGTTCTGCTCTTTCTCTTCTATAAAAGTCTCCTTATACTTGTGTCCTAAGTCTCTGAGACCACGCCTACCGAAGGTGAGGACCACAGGGCTGTGGGTGGAGTCATCTCTCACTTGGCCCAGGGTTCACATCCATACCAAAACATAACTGATTGCTAACTCCATGGACCCGGCTCAGGTTTCAGCCTTCCAGGCCATCCCTGGCCTGGCCCAATGACTCTCTGAACAACAGAGGACACTAGAGACTTTGGCTAACGCTTTCAACCAGTTGAGCTTTTGACTGGACTCTGCTTCTATGTCTGACAAACTCTCCGCCACTCCAGAAGCGTTGCCTATATGGCACTCTGTACCCTTGCCTGCACCTACGCGTTTTACAGGTGACCCCCTGTTATGTAGAGGCTTTCTGAATCAGTACTGTATGCATTTTTCTCTGCAACCTACCTAATTTCCAGACGTAGTATCAAAAACTATGTACATCCTGTCTTTTTTAGATGGGAAAGCCCTGGCATGGGCATCATCTCTTTGGGAGCATAATGATCCAATTCTCAAGGATTTGACCGGCTTCCTTGCTCTCTTACGTTCTGTTTTTGATTATCCTGCTCGCAAGACTATCTCTGGATCTGCATTCTTACACCTCCAACAAAGTACTAAATCTTTAACTGACTATTTATTTATTTTTTATTTATTTATTTTTTATTTTTATATACCGACATTCTTACATCCGATGTAAATCATACCGGTTTACATTAAACAGAATAGCAATAATTTATTTAAATAAAATAAATAGACTATGTTATCGAGTTTAAAACCTTGTCCTCGGAACTACATTGGAACCAGGATTGCACACGGACTATTTTCCTGGAAGGCCTTAATTTTCGCATTAAAGATGAACTAGCAGCACGTGAGCTTCCTGTCACTTGGACTCTCTCATTGACTTAGCTGGAAGTATTGATCATCATCTGCGTGAACGCTGATAGGAGCTTAAAGCTTCCAAGAAGTTGCCATCAGGGGTTCTTGGCTCTTGTCCACCACCGGTTACCCAGACTATGCCGGTATCCATTATTGAAGAATAGGAAACCATGCAACTGAGTCGCAGTTACTTGTCTGCTAAAGAGAGGAACCACCGGAAAAGACTAGGGCTCTGCATGTACTGTAGACAACCTAGTCACGCTGTTCCCACCTGTCCTATCTGTCCGGGAAACTTGCAGACCTAGGATCCGCAGGTGGACTCCTCCTAGGTCTAACCTCTCCATTTCCTCCACTGACCCTTCCAGTTTCTATTAATTCCAAAGCTCTAGAGTTCCACACATTAGCCTTAGTGGATTCCGTTGTCAGTGGGAACTTTATACTCAGACAACTCGTGAAGCACCTACGAATCCCCACCATTTGGACACCCACACCACTGTCCTTGACTTCTATCCATGGCGAGCCATTACCTGGTGAGGTCTCGTTTACCACTCAACCTATCCGTCTCCGCACAGGATCTCTTCATACAGAGACTAGGGATGTGAATCGTTTTTTGACGATTTAAAAAAATCGTCAGATATATTTTAAATAGTCAAAAATCATTAGAGTCGCGATACAATAGAAATTCCCCCAATTTATCGTGAAAAATCGTAAATCGGGGGAGGGGGGAGGGCGGGAAAACCGGCACACCAAAAGAACCCTAAAACCCACCCCGACCCTTTAAAACAAATCCCCCACCCTCCCGAACCCCCCCCAAAATGTTTTAAATTACCTGGTGGTCCAGTGGGGGGGGGGGGGGGTCCCGGCGCGATCTCCCGCTCTCGGGCCATCGGTGCCATTTTGACTGCCACTAATATAAATGGCGCCGATGGCCTGATAAAAAAAAACCCCACCCGACCCTTTAAAATTACCCCCTTAGCTTCCCCTACTCTCCCGACACTCCCCCCCCCCCAAACCTTTTACACATACCTGGTGGTCCAGGGCGGCCACGGGCAGAGATCTCCCATTCCCACGCTATCAGCTGCGCTAAAAAAAATGGCGCTGATGGCCCTTTGCCCTTACCATGTGACAGGGCAAAGGTAGCGCCGGCGCCATTTTGAATACTGGCAATACGGCCGGAGTGCAGGAGGTCGCTCCCGGACCCCCGCTGGACTTTTGGCAAGTCTTGTGGGGGTCAGGAGGACCCCCCAAGCTGGCCAAAAGTCCTTGGGGGTCCAGCGGGGGTCCGGGAGCGATCTCCTGCACGCGGGCCGTATTACCAATATTCAAAATGGTGCCGGCGCTACCTTTGCACTGTCACATGGTAAGGGCAAAGGGCCATCGGCACCATTTTTCTTAGCGCAGCTGATAGTGTGGGAACGGGAGATCGCTGCCCGCGGCCCCCCTGGACCACCAGGTATGTGTAAAATGTTTTGGGGGGGTGTCAGGAGAGTGGGGGAGGCTAATTTTAAAGGGTCGGGTGGGGTTTTTTTTTTATCAGCGCGGGCCTCACTAAAAAAAATTAGTGATGTGAATTGGAATCAGAACCGATTCCAATTCACATCTCGTAACGATCAGATTTCTCCCCCCCCCCCCCCCAGCCGAACCCAATCGTTAAAACGATCAGGCACACGATTCACATCCCTAACAGAGACTATTTCCTTTTTAGTCCTAGATAAGGCAATACATTGGGTTGTACTCGGAATAAGATGGCTCCAATTGCACTCCCCTCAATTTGACTGGAGCACCCTTCAATTATCCCAATGAGGAGTGTCTTGCCATGGGAGATGTCTCAAGGTGGTGATTCCAATGCCATGCATGAACACTACTACTTCGCTTCCAGGCCTACCTCCTCAATATTCCACCTACCAGGACGTCTTCTCTAAAGCAGCGGCAGACACTCTACCACCTCACCAATCTTTTGACTGTGCCATCAATCTACTACCTTATACCGAACCTACCAGAGGAAGGGTGTACCTACTTTCTCTCTCGGAAACCCAGGCCATATCCTCCTATATCCAAGAGAATTTGGCGAAGGGCTTCATTCGATCTTCTAAGTCTCCTGCTGGGGCCGGATTCTTTTTTGTGGGCAAGATGAAGTTAGCATGTGGTACATTTAAAACTAATCGGAGAAAGTTTTTCTTCACTCAACACACAATTAAACACTGGAATTTGTTGCCAGAGGACGTGGTTAGTTCAGTTAGTATAGCTGTGTTTAAAAAAGGATTGGATAAGTTATTGGAGAAGTCCATTTCCTGCTATTAATTAAGTTGACTTAGAAAATAGCCACTGCTTTACTAGCAACGGTAACATGAAATAGACTTAGTTTTTGGGTACTTGCCAGGTTCTTATGGCTTGGATTGGCCACTGTTGGGAACAGGATGCTGGGCTTGATGGACCCTTGGTCTGACCCAGTATGGCATGTTCTTATACTCTTAGAAAGGATGGATCCCTTTGCCCATGTATAGACTACCAAGGCCTGAATGAGATCACTATGAGGGATCGCAACCCAATGCCTTTGATCTCCGAACTTTTTGATAGGCTCCAAGGAGCCAAAATATTCATGAAATTGGACCTCAGGGGGCATATAATCTGGTCCAAATACACCAAGGGGATGAATGGAAGACAGCAATTAATAACCGCAATGGTCATTTTGAATATTTAGTCATGCCCTTTGGCCTTTGCAGTGCCCCGGCCATGTTTCAAAATTTCAGGCAGGGTTTTTTGTCACAGACAATGGTGCAAACATGGTAAAGGCAATATCCGATGGGGGCTGTCAGAACATCTGATGTTTTGCACATGCTCTGCACCTGGTAGTGAAGTCAGTTCTGAGGTTGGAGTCCAAGCACCAAGAGAATGAATACTTGCAGGATTTAATACACAAGTGCAGGAACATAGCAGCGCACTTCCACAGAAGTGTGAAGGCGGGGCAGGTTCTCCGACAAAAGCAGACTGATTTGGAGATACCTCACAAGCGTCTCATTCAAGACATTGCCACCCAGTGGAATTCCACCTTTATGATGCTGCAGAGGTTATTGGAGCAACAGACACCCCTTCATGAACTTTCTGCAGCAATGGACACAGGTGTGCATAGTCCCCTAGGGCATCATGATTGGTTAGTCATGAGTCAGCTGGTAAAAATCCTGCAGCCCATCAAGGATGCCATGGAGGAGCTGAGTTCCAGAAGTGCCACTTTGGCTGACATCATCCTTATACTTAATTTTCAGGAGGAAAATTTGGAGGGCTTTAAACAGGAAGAGGGAATGTCAGCAGAGGTGCTGCATTGTCTGGACCTTTCGCAGAAGCAGATGCAAGAGAGATTAAGACCTTTAACAGACCACACATACATGCTCACCATAGACTGTGATCCCCGTGTGAAAGGGAAAGTTGCCCTACAGTACGATTGTCTCCTATTGGTGAAGGTCCTGCTGTTACTAAAAGTCAGTGAACTGGAGTGCCATAGGCAGAGACAGACAGATTAGGCATGAAGCAGAGGAGTAAACAGCGGGCACTTCAGACAGTCGTGCTAGCCCAAGCAGGAGCAGCACTCTGTCAGTGATAGCTAGTACTTCCTCCTCCACTTCAGTATGCCAAAGCCATGTTGCCATAAAAAATCATCTGTTCTGGAATGGACTAGAAAGAAAGCAGCTGGCATGAGTGATTCTCAGCCCACCCAAGCAAAGAAGACACCAGCATAAATGTCAGTGACATGGTATCTCTCAGAGCCCAAGAGGACATGCAGACAGATCCGCTGGCATATTGGGCACACAAGTTCACTGTCTGGCCACACCTAGCCAAAGTGACTCAGCGATATCTGTCATGTCTACCAACCAGTGTGCCCAGTGAAATTTTATTTTCAATGACACTTCTACTCACCGCTCAAGGCTGGCACCAGAGTTGATGGAAATGCTATTGTTTTTGAAAATAAACATGCATTTGCTTGGGTTTCCAAATTTTCCCTGTGAATGGCAAGATGAAAGCCTTGCAGCAGCTCCAACTGCCTCCTATGCTCCAGATAATATTAGCATATGTACCTGACCTGAAACGCTGTGCCAATCTGTCCACTGTCCAGGCCGAACATCCTTACAAGAGCCTGACCTCAAACACTGTGCCTGTCTGATTTTAGCTCTAGTATTTCTAATTTCAGTTTCATGTATTTGTGCATCCCTTCTTTCCAGAATATTCTTTTTCCTGTTTTTCAACATTTGGAATGTAAGAACATAAAAAGCTGACTTAAGATATTTGGAGCTTGCATATTTAATATGCTCAATAGTTTTCATGAGCTTCATAATATGGGCCATTTTCCCTAAATTTTTCTTAGGTGCTAACATTAATGTTTCTAGTACTATAGAAAACTGGTGGTAGTTACACTCTAGTTCATCCTCTTTGTTCCCATAGTTTACATAGGCACTTTGCAAACTACAAAGTAAACAGAGGTCAATTTTGTAGATTTGAACTTGAGTAGTGGTTTTCTTATTTCTGAGAGCTCCCCAAGTTCCTTTGTCATCAGTTGAAGTGCATAAGTACAGTTAATAGCTTCTGGGTATTTACAAGGGCTTGACTTCAAATGCTGTTCCTGTCCATCCAGGCATTAAGTCTCTACAAGGGCTTGACCTCTAATGCTGTGCCTGTCCGTCCAGGCCTTATGACCCTAGAAGGGCATGGCCTCTAATGCTGTGTCTGTCCGTCCAGGCCGTATGTCCCTACAAGGGCTTGATCGCTAATGCTGTGCTTGTCCTTCCAGGCCTTATGACCCTATAAAGGCTTGACCTCTAATGCTGTGCCTGTCCGTCCAGGATTACATTCCTACAAGGGCCTGACCACTAACTCAGTGCCTGTCTGTCCAGGCCTTACATCCCTAAAAGGTCCTGACCTCTTATGCTGTGCCTGTCCATCAAGGCCTTATGTCCCTACAAAGGCATGACCTCAAACGCTGTGTCTGTCCATCCACTATCCAGACCTTACGTCCCTATAAGGGCCTGACCTCTAATGCTGTGCCTGTCCATCTAGGCCTTACGTCCCTACAAGGGCCTGACCTCTAATACTGTGCCTTTCCATCCAGGCCTTACGTCCCTACAAGGGCATGACCTCCAATGCTGTGTCTGGCCGTCCACTATCCAGGCCTTACATCCCTACAAGGGCCTGACCTCTAATGCTGTGCCTGTCCACCCAGGCCTTATGTCTCTACAAGGGCCTGACCTCTAATGCTGTTCCTGTCTGTCCAGGCCTTACGTGCCTACAAGGGCATGACCTCAAATGCTATGTCTGTCTATCTACTGTCCAGGCCTTACATCCCTATAAGAGCTTAACCTCTAATGCTGTGCCTGTCCATCTAGGACTTACGTCCCTACAAGGGCTTGACTTCTAATGCTGTGCCTGTCTGACAAGGCCTTACATCCCTACAAGGGCCTGACCTCTAACGCTGTGCCTGTCCATCCAGGCCTTACGTCCCTGCAAGGGCATGACCTCAAACGCTGTGGCTGTCTGTCCACTCTCCAGGCCATACGTCCCTATAAGGGCTTGACTTCTAATTCTGTGCCTATCCATCCAAGCCTTATGTCCTTACAAGGGCATGACCTCAAATGCTGTGTCTGGCCGTCCACTATCCAGGCCTTACATCCCTACAAGAGCCTGACCTCTAACGCTGTGCCTGTCCATCCAGGCCTTACGTCCCTGCAAGGGCATGACCTCAAACGCTGTGGCTGTCTGTCCACTCTCCAGGCCATACGTCCCTATAAGGGCTTGACTTCTAATTCTGTGCCTATCCATCCAGGCCTTACGTCCCTACAAGGGCTTGAACTCTAACGCTGTGCCTGTCCATCCAGGCTTTACATCCCTAGAAGGACTTGACCTCTAATGCTGTGCCTGTCCATCCAGGCTTTACATACCTTCAAGGGCTTGACCTCTAATGCTGTGCCTGTCCGTCCAGGCCTTATGTCCCTACAAGGTCCTGACCTCTAATGCTGTGCCTGTCCATCCAGGCCATACATCCCTACAAGGGCTTGACCTCTAATGCTGTGCCTGTCCACCCAGGCCTTATGTCCCTACAAGGGCTTGACCTCCAACGCTGTGCCTGTCCGTCCAGGATTTACTTCCCTACAAGGGCTTGACTTCTAAGGCTGTGCCTGTCTGTCCACTGTCCAGGCCTTACATCCCTACAAGGGCCTGACCTCAAACGCTGTGCCTGTCTGTCCAGCTTGGAGCTTGGATATTTCATATGCTCAATAGTTTTCATGACCTTCATAATATGGGCCATTTTCCCTAGATCTTTCTTAGATGCCAACATTAATGTTTCTAGTACTATAGAAAACTGGTGTGTTCCCATAGTTTACAGATGCACTGAAGGGTACAAAGTCAACATAGGTTGATGTTGTAGATTTGGACTTGAGTAGAAGTTTTCTTAATTCTGAGAGATCTTCAAGTTCCTTTGTCATCAGCTGAAGTGCATAAGTACAGTTTATAGATTCTGGGTATTAACTAGACACCAACAGAACCACCACATTCTAGGGGCCAACCCATTTCAGGGAGCCCTAGCCTGCGCAAAGGAAAGGGAACTCTCTCCGGGTGTAGCCAGCCTATCTCTTAGCACCCTCTGACCCATGTTGAACCAGAACCATTGTTCACATGGAAACCTCCTCCACATCGACTCACCATGCTTGAAGGCTCATGCTCCACTCTAGGGGCCAACCAATTCTAGGGAGCCCTTTCCTGTGCAATGGAAATGGAACTCTGCCCGGGTGTAGCCAGCCTATCTCTTAGTAGCCATTGACCCATGTTAAACCAGAACCACTGTTCACATGGAAACCTCCTCCACGTAGACTCGCCACACTTGAAGGCTCGTGCTCCACTCTAGGGGCCAACCAATTCTAGGGAGCCCTTTCCTGTGCAATGGAAATGGAACTCTGCCCGGGTGTAGCCAGCCTATCTCTTAGTAGCCATTGACCCATGTTAAACCAGAACCACTGTTCACATGGAAACCTCCTCCACGTTGACTCGCCACACTTGAAGGCTCGTGCTCCACTCTAGGGGCCAACCCATTTCAGGGAGCCCTTTCTTGCGCAAAGGAAAGGGTACTCTCCCCAGGTGTAGCCACCTTATCTCTTAACACCCGCTGACCCATTTTGAACTAGGGATGTGAATCGTTTTAGGACGATTAAAATTATCGTCCGATAATTTTAATATCGTCTTAAACCGTTATGGAACACAATACAATACAGATTCTAACGATTTATCGTTATAAATCGTTAGAATCGTGAGCCGGCACACTAAAACCCCCTAAAAACCCACCCCCGACCCTTTAAATTAAATCCCCCACCCTCCCGAACCCCCCCCAAATAACTTAAATAACCTGCGGGTCCAGCGGCGGTCCGGAACGGCAGCGGTCCGGAACGGGCTCCTGCTCTGAATCTTGTCGTCTTCAGCCGGCGCCATTTTCCAAAATGGCGCCGAAAAATGGCGGCGGCCATAGACGAAAAAGATTGGACGGCAGGAGGTCCTTCCGGACCCCCGCTGGACTTTTGGCAAGTCTCGTGGGGGTCAGGAGGCCCCCCACAAGCTGGCCAAAAGTTCCTGGAGGTCCAGCGGGGGTCAGGGAGCGATTTCCCGCCGCGAATCGTTTTCGTACGGAAAATGGCGCCGGCAGGAGATCGACTGCAGGAGGTCGTTCAGCGAGGCACCGGAACCCTCGCTGAACGACCTCCTGCAGTCGATCTCCTGCCGGCGCCATTTTCCGTACGAAAACGATTCGCGGCGGGAAATCGCTCCCTGACCCCCGCTGGACCTCCAGGAACTTTTGGCCAGCTTGTGGGGGGCCTCCTGACCCCCACGAGACTTGCCAAAAGTCCAGCGGGGGTCCGGAAGGACCTCCTGCCGTCCAATCTTTTTCGTCTATGGCCGCCGCCATTTTTCGGCGCCATTTTGGAAAATGGCGCCGGCTGAAGACGACAAGATTCAGAGCAGGAGCCCGTTCCGGACCGCTGCCGTTCCGGACCGCCGCTGGACCCGCAGGTTATTTAAGTTATTTGGGGGGGGTTCGGGAGGGTGGGGGATTTAATTTAAAGGGTCGGGGTGGGTTTTAGGGGGTTTTAATGTGCCGGTTTTTCGATTTTTCGATTTTTAACGATTTTTCACGATATTTTACCCCCCCAAACGGCAACAATACGATTCCCTCCCCCTCCCAGCCGAAATCGATCGTTAAGACGATCGAGGACACGATTCACATCCCTATTTTGAACCGCTGTTCACATGGAAACCTCCTCCGCCTCGGCCTTCAAAATTCTCAATTGTATATCTGCTACGTCCACCAGATTTTAAAAGTCCAGCAAGAGCTCACTATACACCAACGGAAACACCCACTCTATAGTCGAACCCATTCTAGGGAGCCTTTTCCTACACAAAGGAAAGGGAACTCTCCCTGGGTCCAGCCTGTCTTGCCCCTATCAACTTTCTGCCATTCTGCCTTGCTGCCAAACACCAGATGACTCACTCTACTCCTTGTGGTGTTCTTACTACTATCATGGTTCTTCAGTGTGTTTGTGCTAGTCTTTCTGCTGCTTTGTCCCTTTATCAGCACATTCTGTTTTTTTCTGACACTGTTTCTGCTTGCTATGTTCCCTCTTCATTGTGCTGTAGGATGTTGATGCCACATGTCTTGCCACTTTGCCTGTTGTGCTGCCTTTAAGGGTTCATGCAACTGTTATCGGTGCTCTCTTTTGAAGCTGTTGTGTGTTGTTGACACTTTCGCTGCTGCTTTTTACTTCTGTTAAAGCACTGTGGCACCTCCTGGTACCACTTTGCCCCTTTACAGTACCTTAATCTATTCATGCCACTTTGGTGCCACTTTGCCACAGTCTAAGTACCTTGGAGCTCTTTCTTCGTTCTGATGATTGCTCTCCAGACGTTTCATCAGAATTGCTAAGAAAACCCCAATTCTGCAGCCAAAAATATGCTGCAAATACTTCCCCCTTTGACTTTAATGGGAAAACAGACAACGAATAAAACTAATCAATGAATTGGTTTTCTCCCCTATGAAACTAATGCAATTAATCTGGTTTCCGGTGAAACAAAAACCGAATCAAAATGATTTTTTTCCTTCTGCACATCCCTAGTGCGCAGTAATACCAATTAGTGTACACTGTTTTTCTAGCTAACGAATTCCTGTGAATTGATACTTTTTAATTTTTAAGTAGCATTTTTTAGTGTGCACTAACATTAGTTACAGCACACTGCTACATACTTAGTAGGGATGTGAATCGTTTTTTGACAATTTAAAAAAATCGTCAGATATATTTTAAATCGTCAAAAATCGTTAGAGTCGCGATACAATAGAAATTCCCCCGATTTATCGTGAAAAATCGTAAATCGGGGGAGGGGGAGGGCGGGAAAACCGGCACACCAAAACAACCCTAAAACCCACCCCGACCCTTTAAAACAAATCCCCCACCCTCCCGAACCCCCCCCCCAAAATGTTTTAAATAACCTGGTGGTCCAGTGGGGGGGGGGGGGGGTGTCCCGGTGCGATCTCCCACTCTCAGGCCATTAGCGCCATTTTGGCTGCCACTAATATAAATGGCGCCGATGGCCCGATAAAATACCCCCCACCTGACCCTTTAAAATTACCCCCTTACCCTCCCCCATTCTCCCGACACCCCCCCCTCCAAAACTTTTTACACATACCTTGTGGTCCAGGGGGGCTGCAAGCAGCGATCTCCCGTTCCCACGCTATTAGCTGCGCTAAAAAAATGGCACCGATGGCCCTTTGCCCTTACCATGTGACAGGGCAAAGGTAGCACCTGCGCCATTTTGAATATTGGCAATATGGCCCGCGTGCAGGAGATCGCTCCCGGACCCCCGCTGGACCCCCAGGGACTTTTGGCCAGCTTGGGGGGGCCTCCTGACCCCCACAAGATGACAAACCTTTTTCCTTGGAAAAAAAATCAGCAGAACCAGGGGTCATGATTTGGAGCTCCAGGGAGAAAGTCTCAGAACCAATGTCAGGAAGTATTTCTTCACAGAGAGGGTGGTGGATGCCTGGAACACTCTTCTGAAGGAAGTGGTGAAGACCAAAACTGTGAAGGACTTCAAAGGGGCGTGGGATAAACAGTACACTGTGGATCCATAAAGTCTAGAGGATGTGAATGAAGAGAGGGTGACTTGTGGGAATGACGGCTACTACCTGGAGATAATACCCTTATTCAATAAACATACATACGGTTAATGCGACTCCAACATTGCTCTATGCTTCAACGGCAAGAGGAAATATGGAATTGTGGAAAAAAGAATTTGCATTCACAAAAAAAGCAGGGAGTAGCTTGCTTGTTATGGCGGTTACTACCCCAAACGCACGGAGCAGGAGAGGGACCTTGGGGTGATAGTGTCTAACGATATGAAGTCTGCGAAACAATGCGACAAGGCGATAGCAAAAGCCAGAAGAATGCTGGGCTGCATAGAGAGAGGAATATCGAGTAAGAAAAGGGAAGTGATTATTCCCTTGTACAGGTCCTTGGTGAGGCCTCACCTGGAGTACTGTGTTCAGTTCTGGAGACCGTATCTACAAAAAGACAAAGACAAGATGGAAGCGGTACAGAGAAGGGCGACCAGGAAGGTGGAGGATCTTCATCGCATGACGTACGAGGAGAGATTGAAGAATCTAAATATGTACACCCTGGAGGAAAGGAGGAGCAGAGGTGATATGATACAGACTTTCAGATACTTGAAAGGTTTTAATGATCCAAAGACAACGACAAACCTGTTCCGTAGGAAAAAAATCAGCAGAACCAGGGGTCACAATTTGAAGCTCCAGGGAGGAAGATTCAGAACCAATGTCAGGAAGTATTTCTTCACGGAGAGGGTGGTGGACGCCTGGAATGCCCTTCCGGAGGATGTGGTGAAGACCAGAACTGTGAAGGACTTCAAAGGGGCGTGGGATAAACACTGTGGATCCATAAAGTCAAGAGGCCGCCAATGAAGAGTGGGTGACTCACCAGAATGACAGCTACTGCCTGGAGACAATACCCTTATTCAATAAACATACACATGCTTACTGTGACTCCAACATCGCTCTAAGCTTCAACAGCAAGAGGAAATGTGGAAAAATGGATTTACACTCACAAAGAGGAGAGTAGCTGGCTTGTTACGGCGGTTACTACCCCAAACCAAATAAGCCTGATACTTCACCTTCAATGCATATACAGCATAGTTCTCTGCTTCAACGACAAGGGAGAAGAAAAAAGGGTTCGCACTCACAAAGCAGGGAGTAGCTGGCTTGTTACGGCGGTTACTACCCCAACCAAATGTGTCTGATACTTCACTTTCGATGCATATCAAGCATGGCTCTCTGCTTCAACGGCATGGGAGAAGACTGATACGTCACGCATTTCCAGCATAGCTCCCTGCTTCAACAGCAGGGGAGAAGAAAAACAACCAATAAGGACTGTATAACATAGTCTGGGTAAAACAAATAAGCATGAGTGTAGCTTGCTTATTGCGGCGGTTACTACCCCTACTACCCCTAACTAATCAAGCTAGATATTTCAATGGTGGGGGAGGAAGGTAAATAGAACCAAGAGCTAAGAGAAACAGATAAGTATGAGAGAAAAAATGTGTGAAGCTTGCTGGGCAGACTGGATGGGCCGTTTGGTCTTCTTCTGCCGTCATTTCTATGTTTCTATGTTTCTATAAACCAAATAAGCCTGATACTTCACTTTTAATGCATAGCCAGCATAGCTCTCTACTTCAACGGCAGGGGGAATGAAGAAAAGATGTTTTATATTCAGACAACAACCGACAGGATTGAATTACATAGTCTGGGTAAAGAAACAAGCATGGGTGTAGCTTGCTTGTTACGGTTACTACCCTGAATCAATTAAGCTTGATACTTCACTTTCAATGCATATCCAGCATAGTTCTCTGCTTCAATGGCAGGGGGAATGAAGAAAAGTGGATTTATATTCAGACAACAACCAACAAGGACTGAATTGCACAGGCTGGGTAAACAAATAAGCATGGGAGTAGCTTGCTTATTGAGGCAGTTACTACCCCTAACCAATTAAGCTAGATACTTCACTTAGATGCAGTTACAGCACTGCTCTCTACATTAATGGCGGGGGGGGGGGTGTGTGGAAGGGAATTGGAACCAAAAGGTTATTAAGGACCAAGAGTAACAGATAAGTATCAGCGAAAAACAAGTGTGAAAGCTTGCTGGGCAGACTGGATGGGCTATTTGGTCTTCTTCTGCCGTCATTTCTATGTATCTATGTTTCTATGACTTTTGGTTTAGTTTTGGATCGATCCAAATACTCTTTTGTAGAGATGTGAATCGTGTCCTCGATCGTCTTAATGATCGATTTCGGCTGGGAGGGGGAGGGAATCGTATTGTTGCCGTTTGTGTGTGTAAAGTATTGTGATAATCGTTAAAATCATGAGCCGGCACACTAAAACCCCCTAAAACCCACCCCCGACCCTTTAAATTAAACCCCCCCCCCCCCAAAGCCTTAAATTACCTGGTGGTCCAGCGGCACACTAAAACCCCCTAAAACCCACCCCGACCCTTTAAATTAAATCCCCCACCTTCCCGAACCCCCCCCCCCCCAAATGCATTAAATTACCTGGGAGTCCTCCGTAGCAGCGGTCCGTGGTTCTAAATAGGGGGAAGGGGGAGAGCACGAAAACCGGCACACTAAATTGTGAGGTCTTCAGCCGGCGCCATTTTTCAAAATGGCCGCTGCAAAATGGCGGAGGCCATAGACGAAAACGATTCGAAGCAAGAGGTCGTTCCGGACCCCCACTGGACTTTTTGCAAGTCTTGTGGGGGTCAGGAGGCCCCCGCAAGCTGGCCAAAAGTTCCTGGGGGTCCAGCGGGGGTCAAGGAGCGATTTCTTGCCGCGAATCGTTTTCCGTACGGAAAATGGCGCCGGCAGGAAATCGACTGCAGGAGGTCGTTCAGCGAGGTCCGGAACCCTCGCGAGAGGTCCGGACCTCGCTGAACGACCTCCTGCAGTCGATCTCCTGCCGGCGCCATTTTCCGTACGGAAAACGATTTGCGGCAAGAAATCGCTCCTTGACCCCCGCTGGACCCCCAGGAACTTTTGGCCAGCTTGGGGGGGCCTCCTGACCCCCACAAGACTTGCCAAAATTTCCAGCGGGGGTCCGGAACGACCTCTTGCTTCGAATCGTTTTCGTCTATGGCCGCCGCCATTTTGCGGCGGCCATTTTGAAAAATGGCGCCGGCTGAAGACCTCACGATTTAGTGTGCCGGTTTTCGTGCTCTCCCCCTTCCCCCGATTTAGCCACGGACCGCCGCTACGGAGGACTCCCAGGTAATTTAATGCATTTGGGGTGGGGGGATTTAATTTAAAGGGTCGGGGTGGGTTTTAGGGGGTTTTAGTGTGCCGGTTTTCCTGCCCTCCCCCTTCCCCCGATTTACAATTTTTTGACGATAAATCGGGGGAATTGGTATTGTATCGTGGCCCTAACGATTTTTGACGATTTAAAATATATCGGACGATATTTTAAATCGTCAAAAAACGATTCACATCCCTACTCTTTTGGTCTACCTGTTGAGCTCAAATTTTTGTTAATTGTTGTCTGTCTTTATGTGTTGTTTGTGTGTCATTACTAATGAAAACAACAGAGTTTGATGAGAAGAATGCTATGAATGAATTTATATGGTCAGTTCAGTGAAATATATGTCTCTCTGTAATGTTTGAGCACCTGAGATGTTTGTGGTTTTGAATTTTGTATGTTACCTGCTAATAAAGTAGGGCATTCTGTAAATTAGTAATAGTGTATATAAAAATTATTAGATACAGGACGTTATTGACATTTATTATGGAATTTTCTTATTTGTTCATGTTATTTTTTTTTCTCTTATATTCGGCCTTAATCCATAACATATACATATAACAATGATGAGAGTTAAGAAGCTAAGCTGCAATATCAGAGAACTGTAAGCACCATTTGTCATCGATCTCAGAAATCATCCCATCCTTTGCCACAGAAGATATCTTGAACCATTCATTTTATGCACTGAAGTACTCATACTTTATGCCCGATATTCTGTCTTCAATTGTTTCTTGTTCTATGGGGGGTGGCTTTACTTAGATAATGGGGCAGATTTTAAAAAAGTACACCCCCACGTACTTTTGATTGCACGACCGGCGCAAACAAGAGTACGCCGGATTTTAATAGATACGTGCGTAGCCACGCGTATCATTTAAAATCCGGGGTTGGCGCATTCAAGGATGCGCAAAATCGGCAGCCTGCACATGCCAAGCCACGCAGCCTGCTTCCGTTCCCTCCGAGGCCGCTCCGAAATCAGAGCGGCCTCGGAGGGAACTTTCCTTCCACCCCCCCCCCCCCCGCACCTTCCCCAACCTTCCCCTACCTAACCCACCCCCCAGTCCTATCTAACCCCCCCCCCTTCCTTTGTTTGAAAATTTACACCTGCCCGAGGCAGGCATAACTCACGCATGCCGGTGGGCTGCTAGCGCGCCATCACCTGACCCGGGGGCTGGTCCAGAGGCCTTGTCCATGCCCCCAGAATGCCCCCGGGCTGACACCACACCCCTGACATGACCCCCAGAACACCCCCAAATGTCGCGCCACCCCTGACATGCCTCCCCGACATGCCCCCCCCTAGCAAAACCCCGGGACTTACATGCATCCTGGGGCTTGCGTACGCCGCCAAGCCTATTCAACATAGGCTCGGCACACGCAGGGGGAGCTTGGGGCAGGTTTTCAGGGGGTACATGCGTATCTTACGCATATACCCCTTTGAAAATCTGCCCCAATGTGTTTTATGAAGCAATATATGTTTATTTGACATGTAATAACTGATTATCATAATGAAATATGTTATGATATATCTAGTTAATATCTAGTTATGAGCCTATATTCAGATGTCTTTATTTAGATTTTTACATTAATGATTCAGTCTGAATTAATGCAGTTTTATTAGTCCTTAGTGACATTACATCTCTGTGTCATGGTAATCTGCATGTCCATCCAATATTCAGATAGTGATTTTTCTTTTTAGAGAGAACTACCATAGATTTTTGACATGGGTTTTGTTTTCATTTTCGCATTGCACCACTGGTGGGTGGAGCAATATATTAATGCACCTGAGTTTAACTAAAATATAATGGGCATCAAGCTGTGCACAGTGGCAGCTGTTAAGAAACAAGTACCTAAGCCAATACTTCATTGCAGGGTGGAGAGACACTCAAATAACTGCACATGTGGAACTTTTGTTATGCAGGCTGTATTGAGTGCAGTGAGCTTGATATTGAACACACAGTGAAAGGACGAATATATATATATATATATATATATATATATATATATATATATATATATATCCCCTTACAAGTTGTGTTTCCCCCAAAAGTCAGAGAGTCTAACCATGAGCATAGCTACCAGCATGGAGATCGCACTGGATAGCAGAAGATACTGAGATCCATCACCGTGGACACTCCAGCATCCCAGAGGTGCACTTGCAAAAGTGCACCTTCTGGGCCAGGTAAACTCCATGTGTGCTTCAGCTTAGTTGGGGCTGAAGTAATATGGAAGAGGGTGTTCAGCAATTTGCTGAGCCTGTGTTTTTCTTTCCAAACACAATATTGTGATTGGCAATCTTTTATTTACCATTTATTTCCTATAATAAACATTTTACTGAATTTCTAAAATATCTCTGAGTCTCGTGTGGTCTATTGGGGAGAAAACCATATAATACACCTTTATTAGTAGACATGTCCACTACTTATAAATAAAGGAGCTTATCTCCCAACAATCTCCCAGCATTTATTAGTTGTAGAAAGGATTTATGCCACTGGTACAGAATCTTATACCATTTTCCCTTGATGTCATACAAATGGAATTTTCCTGAGTAAGCCTCCAGCTTATTTGATTCCAAGATTCTTCCTAGATCTCTTGTCCTATACCTTAGACCTTGTTTGTTTGTTTCTCTGTTGGATCATTCTCCTCATCAAAAATAATGCATTCATGTTTATTTATGAGTCCCTTACTAACAAATGGGTCAGTCACCAATTTCTCAAAGGTTGGGTCTGCCATAATGTCTCTCCCTGAAAAAATATTAGACAACCCCCCCTCCCCCTCAAACAAAAAAAACTGGGTCCTGTGCTGAGGATTAGTGCTGGTGTCAAGATATAGCTTGTGAAGTGAAGCCTAGATTCCTGGAGACAGTAACAAAGTGGTCATGTTGGCACCTTCCTCTAGTAAGACTGACATCATTTTGTTATATGACCATACATTTCTACAGCCATACAACAAAATGCACCAATCACACTGGAGGAAGGTGCCAAAGTGAGATCAGTTCTTTGCTGTCCCCAGGCAGACAGCACCATTTGTAAAGCACCAGGGATACAAGCCACAGCAAATGGGAATCACTTCTTCCTGTTTCAGCACTGAAGCCAGTAAGAGGGGGCTGTGGTGCATGGTTCCTGACCTCAGCAGTTGTCAAGTACTCAGCCCCTTTCTACTTCAGGCAGGCCCCCAGGCTAGGCACCATGCTATCAGAGGCCATATTTTTTTTAATGCAACAATACCCAAGAATGTGGGGATATTTTCATTGAAGGCTAATTTTGGTTTGTTCCATTCAGAAAAAACTGAAAATGGCCTCATATTTTGCCTTGTTTTACATTTGTTAAAAATGAATGCACATTCCTAATATGGCTGCCGATTAGTTGGTATGCTCAGAAATAATGTTTTTCAAGTAGGCTAACATTGCAACCACACTGCTTAATTGAAGATTACTTAATATGGGATTACCCATCACCAAGAGCAGGTGTAAGGCATACTGGATGAACAGTGTACAGGTATTTCAAATTGATATCCTTTCACATTTTTACATGGTCCCACCTTAATGCCACCCTTCCTTCCCCAGCATTGAAACTTTTCCCTGCAGAGGGGAGAGGGGCAGTTTTCATACTTTGGGATTTTTTCCACAGGCAAACACCAATTTACCCACAAATCTCCCTTTGAAAATTGCTTCTCAAATGCACTTTCCTAATGAGTAATCCAATTTATTTTATTTGTATTTCTATATACAGTTTATTTCTCACTTTTCCAAATGTTTTATGTCCAAAGAAGGCTACAATGCATAAAATCACCACCATCAATTGATAAAACAGAAATAATAATAATAAATAGCAATTTATAACTAAACACAAATAATATTCCATTCACTGACACAGTATATGACATGCCTCTTATGAATCTTTTTGATATCTTTGTCAAACCTGCCTGTCAAACCTGCATATTAAAAGGAAATGTTACATGATGCAAAACTAAGTGTAATTATTATTTTCTGAATTTTTTTCATCTTATTTAATCTTTCTTAGCACGTTCATAAAACTGCTAGCCTGTAATGACTTTATTCACAAATCTCTTTTATAAAGTGGGTTGAGATAAAGGTAATATCCATTTACTTTATCACATTCCAATATTCTGCTTTCTCGTTACCTTTGAATAGGAGGCCAAGGACAGTGCTACAGTGTGGAAGAAGCATTTTACTCACTGCTGGATTTCTCTCTGATGTTAGCTGAATTTATACATTGCTGTTGCCTCTGTGCTATGCAGAATCTCACAGATCATTTTGGCCCATCAAGTTCATAATTTGTTGTTATGAGTCTACATTTAGTAGTTTAGACAAAATTCCTAAGATAGAAATACAAAAGGGCTAAGGTACTAAAATATGATAACATTCACTATCAATGCATGTAAGCATGTTGTTTAATCCATGATCTAATGCCTGATGTTAATGACATGCAAATAAGGCAGACAAAAGAATTATGTGCATACTTTACATATAGATGTTACTGCAAAAACATAATTACATTGCCCCAAGATATGGTTTTATTTCACAAATTTATTAATGTAAAAAATGTGCATGTTTTTAACTGTGCTAAAATATAATTAGCTATTTTGCATATTTTTCCCAACTGATTACCTCAATAACATAGGGGAACATTTAAAAAAATGCTCAGTTCTAAAATTAGGTGTCTGAGGGGGTCATTTACCAGACGGATCGCGTGCGAAACATCCCTTATCGCGTGCGATACCAAGATGGGGGCGGAGTCGGCCCTGGAAGAGGAGGAGTCGGGGCGTCACCGGGGCTGACTCTGCGAAGACGCCGCGGACGACGAAAAGGTAAGGGCCTTTTCGCGTCCTATTTCTCTTAAGTTCCACTTTCCTCTCCCCCAACCCCCAACCCATATTCCCACTTACCTACCTAGCTCCACCCACCATCCTATTACCCCTACCCATTAGGAATTTACCCCATGAAGGGGGGATATGATAGAGGTCTTTAAGATCATGAGAGGTCTTGAACGAGTAGATGTGACTCGGTTATTTTCACTTTCGAATAATAGAAGGACTAGGGGGCATTCCATGAAGTTAGCAAGTAGCACATTTAAGACTAATCGGAGAAAATTCTTTTTCACTCAACGCCCAATAAAGCTCTGGAATTTGTTGCCAGAGGATGTGGTTAGTGCAGTTAGTGTAGCTGGGTTCAAAAAAGGTTTGGATAAGTTCTTGGAGGAGAAGTCCATTAATGGCTATTAATCAAGTTTACTTAGGGAATAGCCACTGCTATTAATTGCATCAGTAGTATGGGATCTTCTTAGTGTTTGGGTAATTGCCAGGTTCTTGTGGCCTGGTTTTGGCCTCTGTTGGAAACAGGATGCTGGGCTTGATGGACCCTTGGTCTGACCCAGCATGGCAATTTCTTATGTTCTTATGTTCTTAAGTAGGAAGCGCCATGATTAAAGTTGACTTTCTTCTGTAGGGGAACAGGGATGCCAGCATGGCCACATTCCTGTTGGCAAAATTAGGCTGTCTTGCCCAGGAGGAAGCATCTTGGAATGAACCTACCAGGGCAAAACCAGAAGCACATGTGCACATGTGAAAAAGTACACACATATTAAAGTTCCAGAGTAAATATGAAATTGTGCTCATACAGATATGTATACTTGTACTTTAGGGGCTATGGATATGTGTATTTTAGAACCTGCACATATGGATTTGTACAGATTCTAAAAGACTATATCAAATCTGCGCATATCCACATATGTGTGCATTTGGGCCCACCTGGAGTTGTTTGAAAGTTATCATCCTCATGAAGTTACATTAACATTTGACTTGTTTCAATATATCATGTTATGTTATTGTGGCACTGGCCACTAGATGGCATCAGGATACTATGCCTTACTAGGTCTTATGTTTCTATGTGTAACATAAGTTAAAAGTTTGTTCTATACTTTACAATGGGGATTATTATGGTCTGAAGGGTTTAACCAAGGACACAAGAGGTGGATGGCTAGTTGGGAGGAGAATCAGCTTAGCCCCATATGGGGTAATGATCGGGGAATGGTCAAGGGGTGACATTTTACTCTATAGTTTAAAGGAAGGTTAAAAGAAGGGCAGTAATATATGTGTTTGTGTGTGTGACAGGGTGACTCTGAACCAATGGCAGTGTATGGTTAGTGTGGTAGGAAAGTAAGTGTGCATTTGGGCAAATTACTGGTTTCCTGAGGAAGGGAATCTGGGAGCAGAGTCTGGAGGAGCCACACCAGAAGTGAGGAGTGAGCGATGTATGGTGCCATTTCATGTGGTACACAGGGAAAGAGAGAACTGTGAGGTGTTCCAGCTTGCTGAGAATTGAAGAGAGTTGCAGTGATGAGTCCAAGGGGCTCTCATAACACTTGGAGAAAGTATGGATGAGACTGTAGAAGCATGGTCTGGAAAGAGAGCTGAGGTGTAGTTCCCTATGGCATTAACAGAGACAAAACTGAGCATCACCGAGAGAGAAAAACACAGCAAGTTCCCTTTCTGAGGTGCTACAGGTGCTAGAGGACTGGAGGAGTGAAGGAGTCCAAGGTTGCGGAGACTGAAGTGGAGAAACAGTGAGTGTGTGGAGCCTGCAGAACCTTAGTGTCTGTCAGGAGTCCAGTAGGACTGCCTGCAGAATACAGCTCATACAGCTCTCACTTCTCACTTCTGGCATGGCTCCTCCAGAGTCTGCTCCCAGATTCCCTTCCTCAAACAACTGCAATTTGCCCGGATGCTCTAGCATTTCTACCACACTAACCATACACTGCCATTGGTTCAGAGTCACCCTGTCACACACAACTTCCTGCCATTCCTTTAAGCTTAGGCTAGAAGTAAAATTACTTTGGGCCTGTAAAGTGTGGTGAGAGTGAGAAAATACCTTGGGAATAGAGACTATGGGGGTGGGGGGACAACTGGCCTTGAGGAGAGTTAACACAGAGGCCTGGATTTATCAAAATGCAGTAAGGGGTGTGGTTTATGCAAATATTCATTTTATCACAATTTGTGCTAACTACCTATGTGAAGAGCTAAGTTAATGCAAATTGTGATAGCATTATCAGACTTTATGATAGGAGCCAGACCTCTTGTATATATATAGAGAGAGAAACTGGCCATGATGTTCTCTCCCTAGATAGGTATTTGTATCCCTATGGTAGGCCCACCTAGTAACTCGAGGTGAGGGTTAGGTATCAGTGTAGGGGGTTAGGGGCCCCTTTAACATTCAATGTGAGTTGTACGAACAGAACAGTGGTCTCCTGTGAACATTTGATGACCCTCACTCCAAGATGAGGTTTGTACAATGTTCTCTCCACCTAGCTTGATGTTACCCAGGTAGAGAGTCCATCAAGCTAGGAAATTCATATGATATGGATCGGGAAACCGATAAAACGATTGCACTTTCCCCAAATTTTCCTAAAAAATTGTTTTTCGGCTTAGTGCGCACTAACAAAAAACCTTTAGTTTTTGTTAGTTTTTGTTAGTGCACACTAACGGAAATTAATGTGCACTAAGCCAAAAAATGATTTTTCACGAAAAAAAAATGCCGATCCGTGGGAATATGAGATTTTCCCGCGGCCACACGAACCCGAAAGCAGAAACGATCAGGCACCCGATGCACATCTCTAGAATATAGACTGTGGGAAGTGTGACTGAAATGAATTTTGAGCATTGGTTTAGAAATAGAACTGTGATAGAGGGAACTGTTTTTCCTGTTTTGGGAACTGGGAAAGTGAATAGAGAAAGATGGACTGTGATTTTGAGAAGATGTATTTTCCTAAATGAATTTGATTTTAATTTGTATTTGTTTATTTAAATTTTTATTGTTTTTCATTTACTAAGTCTTTGTATTTTTCTTAATTATACATCATCTAGATTGTCTTCAGATTGATGGTATATGAAATAAATAAATAAACACATAAATAAATATTATTTTGGATAGTGAAATGCTTTGTGAACTGTGAATAAAGGGCCTTGCTATTTTCAGAGCTTGTGACTACTGAACCAATTACAAAACTTTGCTTCCACTATTTATTTTGCTATGCAACTACTACTTCAGTAAAATTTAGTTTTGAAGCACCGGCATTGTGAGTACAATGCATCTTTTTTCAGGGTGTCAAAGACCCAGTTTGGTCCTATAGAGAAATCTTCTCCCCGCTCATGCCCTGAGAGACCATATTCCCCACCATAGCGGAGATTGCACAAGACTCCCCAGGACTGGGAAGGTGACTCCTCAGCAAAGTGCAGTTTCATTAAGAAAACTGCTTCCCTAGTTTGCCATTAGTAAATTGTGGTATGATTCTATTTGGAGTGGATGAGCCAAAAAGGGAAAGCACGTGTCTATGAGACTTTGCATTGTGCTTGCTGAATGCCACTGAAATGCACTTTGGAATCCGTACCGTTTCCTTACTTATCCTCATTTTCTCAAATTGCTTGCTTATGTTGCCTTAGAACACAATGTGCCTGTTAGGATGATGCACGTTTTAAACTATTCCAAACCAGCAGGGGTGCATTAATACAAAAAGTGCCTCGAGGATATTAGAGCTAAGCAGAGCCCCAGGGACATGCGGGTAGTCAAATATCAAGCATATGAATGAGACTTAATATTTGCTGCTGGCCAGAAAACAGGGAAGAACTTATGTCCTTTAGGGTACAAATGTTAATTAAGTCCCTCAGGGTCGATTCTGTAAAAAGTAGGGCTCCTAAATTTGGAATAACATTATGATAAAGTCAGAGGTCAAAAACAGCATCATTATCCAGCCACAGTCTCTGCTTTGAGTTACAGATGAAATTTTGCCTAGGGTCGTGGTTTTAGATTTTCTTTTTTTTTTAAAGATTCAATAAAAAGAGATATGGTATTTAAAGCTATGGTATATATTTTAACATAATTTGACTGGGAGCATATAACATGATGATGATACTATGACCTTGCTGAAGATGTTCAGAGTTGCAGTAGTCGCTCTGTGCAGCTTCTGTGATAGAGCTTTTACCCTCGTGTTAAATAGGGCAAACAGTTCTGTAAGGCAAGCACAGAAAAAATAAAAAGGTATCACCTTATGTAATTGTTTTTTGTCTACTGACTTTATTTCTTCACATTCAAGTTGGGGTACATCAATCAGGACAATTTGTTTTAAAACTACAATAAATAAATACATAAATAAATACATACATACTTAATGTGGACAAGCATAGCAACCGCACTACTTTTATCCAAGATGTAAAAGATGTCAAAATAGCCATGGCATGAATTGCTGATGCCTAGGCTCTACAATAATCTTTTTTTAGATTGTTATTTTATGCTTTAATAAAAAAAATAACACACACACACACACTTACGTAATAAGAACACTTTCCAAAGCCATTATCTACTCTTTGCTCCAGAAAATGCAATTATCAGTGAACTGTAGGTGTAAAACTGATAAAACACAAAGACAAAGTTGTTCATTAAAATGTACTCTGCTTTTTCTTTTCATCACAGATGGAACTTATAGACCTTTGTAAGGACAGCCACAAGTTTTTTTTTTTAAAAACATCAGCTATTCATTTGCAATTTACTAGGAAAAGAGATATTGAACATATATATATATATAATATATATTTTTTTTTCTTTTCATTAGTTTTACCTATGTCTCTTGTCTTTAAGGCTATGCTAATATCACTTGTAATGATGCTTGCTGAGCATCATCAGAGAAAACATTATTTCTATCCTATATTACTTTAAATTTGCATCAGCATATAACATCATCTAATAGCTGGGCCTGCCTGGCAGGCTGCATGTACAGTAATAAATAGAAGCCCTAGTGGAAATGCAGATGCTCACACAGCTGGGTCATCTGGCAGGCTATGCAGGGGACCTAGGAAGCTGAAAGTTCTGGCAACTACCACACTAGTATTAGTAGCTTAGCACAAGGTTTTATGGCTAGACATAGGAAGGGAGGGGCAATGGGTGTGAACTAAGTCAGGGATATTGTGTTCTTTCTGCACTATAGATAAACACACAAGAAATTTTCATTTGGTTCATTTTTTCATTGGGGGGGGGTGGGTGGTTAAATTAATTTTCAGGTTGTTTTAGTTTGGGTCAATCTGGTTGCCAAAATGAAATAAATATTAAATTAAAAACAAAACAAAAAAAATGGGGGCCTTCACCACAGCACTTCCTCAGGTCTCAGAGATCCTCCCACCCCCCTGCCAATAAGCTGGGGCCTCCCCAGAGTCTGAACACTCCTCCCATACCTGTTAAGAAGAAGAAGTTCGGGCCTACCTGGCTGGGCTGAACTAAGTCCAGATGCGGCTTCTCCATTCCTCTCTGACCCCCTAAAGTCCTACTAACAATTCCTTGGCTCCCACTAATCCTTCCATGATGGTCTTCCCTTTTGATGATGCCAAACCTGGTGGTGGTCTCAGGTTAATTTGTATTGAGGGATATGAATGTGCTCTAGGACCTGAGGAAGCAGTAGGGGGGCACAGGAAGGTACCCCCTTTTTTAAAGAAAAGGTTTTAAACATATTTGGAAGGAACTAAAAAATATTAGGAAGTTTTTGGATATTTTTGGCAAGTCTATTTTTTGGTTCACGAAAAAAAAAAATTAAAAATCTATTGCATGTATAATTTCCACAAGATGGTAGAGTACAAATTAGTAAAATTATTATTTCCATCATTACATTTATCACTTTAAAAAAAAAAAAATCTCAGGGAGCCAAGATGGCCGCCACATTAGACGCATTGAAGGAGCTCTCTCTGATTTATTGAATTTCCTATTTGAATTTCCTAGAGAATTTGGATTCCTTACATGATGCCTCATATGAAGCGTAAAGCGAAGCTAAAGAATAATATACCTGTTAAAGAGGAAGGAAATCAGCAAACTAAAATCGGTAGTTTCTTCGAACTTGCCCCGAAGACACCAGAAGCGAGGGTCACAGTGGGAGAGAACCAGCAGCTTGGGTCCCTCTCTATGACTGAGATGATATCGCTGAGCCCGGGGGCCCCTGAGACGCGATCTCTGCCTCGAGGTTAGGCCGGGGTCGAACTAGATGAAACATCATGAAGAGGAGAGAGATACTGTCCTCAGAGCTTGATGGAGGAAGCGGAGAAAGGGCAAGCGAGGGGGATGGGGGATCTCCGATTGGAGGAGTCACATCCACGCCTGGGCCCCCAACGGCTGAATCGGCATGGGACATCATGGAAAGTATCGCACCTCAAGAACCGGTAATATTAATGCCTGGAACTGTGTTTCCTTTGCAAAACCCCCAATTGTGATGCTAGATTTACTTTGGAATACCTTAGGGCCTTATTTTCTAAGGCTATCGCAGGCTTGCGCTAACAGCGCAAGCCTGAGGTAGCTAGCGAAGGTAGCGCACGCCTGTGCTACCTACATCGGGGTGGAGTCGGCCCCGGAAGAGGAGGAGTCGGGGCGTCACCGGGGCTGACTCTGTGAGGACGGCGCAGACAGTGAAAAGGTAAGGAGCCTTTTCGCTGCCTTTTTCGCGTCCAATAACTACACCTTCTATGGTGTGGTTATTGGGCGTGATCGCTGCCGGCTAGCGCAGGACCACCCCCCCTGTTTCGGCCCCCCACCCCTCATTACCACATTTTTCTAAAGTACCGCAGGCCTACGATACTTTAGAAAATGAGGCCCTTAGGGCCTCATTTTCTAAAGTATCGTATTCTAAAGGCCTTAGGGCCTTATTTTCTAAATGCATCGCACGCGGTAAGGGACGTTTCACACGCGAAATGTCCCTTTTCGCGTGCGATACCAAAATGGGGGAGAAGTCGGCCCTGGAAGAGGAGGAGTCGGGGCGACACTGGGGCCAACTCCACGAAGCCGCCGCGGACGACGAAAAGGTAAGGCCCTTTTTGCGTCCGCATTCGCTCCCAATAGCTACACCTCCTATGGTGGCGCTATTGGGTGCGAAACCGGCAGCGATCGCACCGCGATGGTGCGATTGCTGCCGGCTAGTGCAGGCCCACCCCCCGTTTCGGCCCCTCATTTCCTAAAGTATCGCAGGCCTGCGATACTTTAGAAAATGAGGCCCTTAGTCTCTATAGAGTCTGCTATATTGTCACTGACACAAGCGTTTCTAGAGACTAATAAAAGGGGATTAAATACCAAAAAGATTGTGAATTTACAACAGGAGAAAGTTGGGAAATTGGAAGAAAAAATTACAATGATGGAAAATATTTTAAATCAATTTAATTAAATCAGAAAGTATAGCAGAGAAAAAATTTGAGAATATTGAAAACTCTCTGATATTAAAACCTTCGGGTGGTTAATTTCCCTTTGATGAAGAAAATGCCTCCAGTGGAAATATTTAAAGAATACATGCTGGGGTGTCTTAAAATTCCCAAGGAAATAACATCTGTGGTTACTAAAGCATTCTTTGTATCCAGGAAATCTATGATTTCAACTGGAGTAGAAGTACAGGAACAACAATTGATGAATATTTCTGAAATGATTGAGATGTCGTTACAGACAGAAGTTCAAACAAGGGGAACATTACTAGTATCATTTGCGTTTGAGCAAAATAGGAATCTTGTGCTTAAATTTTTCTTTAGAAACAGGATGGCCCAATATCATGGGCAATATGTATGGATTTATCCTGACATAGTCTGCTCTACATGAGAGTGTAGGAAAAAATTCCTACTCATGAAATCAGAAGTGATAAATCGTGGAGCTAGTATGGCACAAAGGTACCCATACAAATGTTTATTAAAATTTCAGGAGGAAAAATACATTTTTCATGAGCCAGAACAATTAAGGGGATTTTTAGATGGGAAGGGTTGAAGTGCGATAATAGTAAAAGTAGGGGGATTGCATCTTTTGTGACGGTTTATTCCTTAATTGTGTGGGAAGAGAAGCTCCTTTATTATACTTTGTATATACATCTTGGCTCCAAATTTCCTTAATAATTTGGGATCTGGTATGATTTCTGAAATATGTTTATTTTTATGCTTATGGTGAAATGTCTTGTAGGATGTCTATTCTTTTGATATATGATTGTAATATATCTGAAAGTCCAAAATAAAAAATGATAAAAATAAAATCTCAAAGCAACTAAAAACAGAGGGGTAGCTTTTCAAAGGGTTACGTGCCGGACCACCCGGCGTAACCCCCGAAAACCCTCCCCTGCGTGCACCGAACCTATTTTGCATAGGCTCGGTGGCGCGCGCAAGCCCTGGGGCGCACGTATGTCCCGGAGCTTTAAAAAATGGGCAGTCCAGGGGCGGGGCAGGGGGTGGGTGTGGGGCTGGGGGCGTGGCGGTGGTCTGGGGCAGTCCTGAGTCCTCCGGCACAGCAGTCTGTGCCGGGGGTTGGCGCGCCGGCAGTGAGTCGGCAGGTGTAACTCAAAAAAATAAGGTTGGGGGGGGGGGATTTTGGTAGAGCTGGGGGTTGGGTTAGATAGGGGAAGGGAGGAAAAGATGGGGGGGAGCTAAAAATAAGTTCCTCCAAAGCCGCTCCAATTTTGGAGCGGCTTTGGAGGGAACAGGAAAAGCCATTGGGGCTCCCCTTGGGCTTGGCGTGCGCAAGGTGCACAAGTGTGCACCCCTTTGTGCATGCCGACCCCGAATTTTATAACATGCGCGTGGTAGCACGCGCATGTTATAAAATCGGATGTACATTTGTGCGTGCCGCGTAGCACGCACAAATGCACCCTACACGCGTAGGAATTAAAATCGGCGCCATAAAATTTAAAGCATAACCAAAATGCAACATACAAAACATAACAATCTTATTAAACCAATACTAAAATAGCCCACCATTACCTTCTCAATACAAGTCCACAACTTGACCAAAACCTTGAGTGAAGAGACATGCTTTTAATGCTTTCTGAAAACATAATAGATCCTGCATCTTTCTCAACTTAGAAGGAAGGAGATTCCAACTCTTTGGGTCAAGCACTGAAAACATTCGAGAAAAATATTTCTTCAGTCAAACATCCTTAATTGTTGGAACCACCAATAAATCTTGCTGGGATGAAGTCAATGCACGGCCCAGAACATATTTTTGAATTGAAATACCTTATAAATCAACACAAACTGAATAAGATATTGAACTGGAAAGCAATGCAACTCATTGTCCTGATTAAGGAGAGTTATCTCTTACTCTGGGTCATGCACAATGGCTGACAGCTGGGATATATCTTTGGCAGTGCAGATGAATTACAGGGTGACTGGATTGGGTGATTGGTCTTTTTCTGCCTTCATTTACTATGTTGGTATGTTGTGCTGGAAAAAGAAAAGCAATTAGCTTAAATCTGAATACTTTTTGATTGCTTTCATTATTAGTGTTCCAAATGTGTTGAGCAAATGATTTACACTTGACTACTGACGAAGGTAATCCACTTTTTGATGTTTTACAGCTCTGTGATAGTTCAGTTGAAAATGGCTGTCTGAAAATGACCAATCTTCATATAGGAGTTGATTTTCAAAGTCATTTGCAAGCTTAAAATCAGGTTTTATGCACATAAATGGGTTTTACAAACTAGACAGTTCTGTGTATAAAAATACATGAATAACTCCAATATGAACATATATGCAAACCGCAGAGTGGCTCTTTTTCTTTTTTCTTTTTTAGGGAGTGGGAGGAGTTGGAACTTACAAACTATTTTAACTTAAAAACTTTAGGGTTATTTTTAAAAGGCGCACACAGCATCCATGTGCGCGCAGTTCCCGATGCGTACACATGGATGCGCCAATTTTATAACATGCACACATAGGTGCGCTCATGTTATAAAATCAGCTACCCACGCACATTTTATATCAGTGCGCACATGTGCACATGGGTGCCAACTCGCGCGCACAAGCAGGGGGATTTTACTTAGAAGCGTGCGGTGACGCGATTGGGCCTTTCCCAGTCCACTTCAATAAAGAACTTTCCTAACCACCTAGCTACCCTTCCTCCCTTTTCCCCTCTCTGCCCCAACGCCTAAACCCCCCAACTCACCTAAATATTTTTATTTTCAAACTTACCTGCTCTCACGAGCAGCTGTAAGTTCCGTGCGCCGGCTGGCTGCCGATGCACACTTTACCGGAACAGCACCTAATGGTACTGTCCTGGCCAGCTTCTGCCCCGCCCCACCCAGATCCCACCCACAGCCCTCTCCTGGCCCACCCCTTTTCCAAAACTTGGCTCTTCCATGCGTACTTGGAAATATGCACGTGGCCAGGCTGCTTTGAAAATTTGCTCATCGCGCACAGCCCAGCCATGCAATATCTCTCAGTATTTGTGAGTGCCAGGGTTTTAAAATTGACCCGTAAGTGCATAAATAACCTGCAAAGTTACATCCTCTGAAAAGGAGGTGTAACTTTATGCAAGTTAACCTATGTATGTATTGGTTCATTATTTGCCATTATTATTTTGCTGTTACTATGAGTCTGAACTTTAAGCTGGTTAGATTCACCTTATGATGCAATGTTTAATGGCTGATATAACTGCTTCAAAGCATGAATTGAAATGCATTTACTGTAAATAAAATTAGATCTGTTCTGGAACCCCAACTGATGATGTAGCAAGGATTTATTACATGGTCTAAGCACAGTGATCTGATAGTTTGAGCAGCCTTACCTGGTACATATTTCAATCCATGGTACACTAAAATATCAGATAGACTACATTAGATTCCTGAGTAAATCTGAGGCAAAAGTTTAAATATCCTAATATTTTATATTATGTTGTCAACATGTATAAATTGCCAAGTTCATGAAGAATTGTTGCAAAGTATTCAGTGACAGATTATGTTAAACTGCAATATTTGGCAATCACACGTTACCATCATGCTATAGTGCTGCACACTGCCACAGAATATTATGACATGCATAGTTAATGCGTATGCCTAACGTGCTTTGTTGTCCACTAGGAATGCCACAATATTTTTACATGTTTTTCCATCAGGTC
Source organism: Rhinatrema bivittatum (assembly GCF_901001135.1). Taxonomy (NCBI): domain Eukaryota; kingdom Metazoa; phylum Chordata; class Amphibia; order Gymnophiona; family Rhinatrematidae; genus Rhinatrema; species Rhinatrema bivittatum. The sequence goes on along the minus strand of NC_042621.1, from coordinate 24,533,087 downwards.
ATTACATTTGGAGTAGTACCATTCTGTTTATAATGACTTGTAATGCAGAATTATTGCAACCATCCATTGCAGATGGTGACACCTTTGATTAAGCCAATATAAGAATGATCCCAAGATAATGAGACGTATTAGCTCTTGAGACCACATGGGTTCCTTTTTCAGCTGTAATAGCAAACCTGAAGTAAGGAAGCAATAGTGTGCTTCCTAAAGCAGAAAAGTGTGTGTGTATATCTATATCTACATCTCTAGATATATACTGTATATCTACACACATACATAAATAAATAGATACAATTTTCTGCTTTAGAAACTCTCTCTCTCTCTCTTACTGTGTATGTGTATATATATATATACATATGGGGTATATATATGTGTGTGTGTGTGTGTGTATATATATATATATATATGTTATAAAATTATATATATATATATATATATACACATATACCCCATTCCCCCACAAATTAAGCAGATAAGTATAAATTACAATTTCAGAGATTATATGTATACATATCTCCTTAATTTGTGGGGCAACGGGGTAGAATGCACTTCCGGCATTTCTTCTCAGACGAGAGTCAGAGCAGCAGGGGTGTTCTGCAGCAGCCCCTCTCCTCCAGGGAGCCTGCTGTGAAAAGGAAGAGATGGGTGAACTGGAGCAGAGAGAAGAGAACAGCACTCTGCTGCATACTTCAGCCCCCTCTTCCTGTTCTAAAAGGATTAGGAGGGGAAGGAGTGTTATTAAAGCAGAAAATGCAGATCAAAAAAGACACTAAAGGCTTGAATCAGTACAAGTTTGAAGCTTTGGAGCTGTAGTGCTAATCATGAAGGCGAGGTTTAAATCTTTGACAACTAGCATTATTGTTCATAAGGTGCAAACTTGTGCTATTTCAACCCTTTAAGTATCTCTTACCATGGACTTATTTTCTGATGGAAACCAGACTGGCATTCTGCCACCTTTTTTCTGGGACCCAAGAAAACGGAATAGAGCCAACAGTGTAAATCAATTCTGGTTCACTTGCAGAAACAGAGCAGAGCTGGTAGTATAAATCAGTTCCAACTCTCCTGCAGAAATGGAGCAGAGATGGTAGTGGCACATATCATTTCTGGCCCCCTAGGCCCCAGAGGAAGCAAAGCAGAACATGTTGCATTTCTTCCCTAGGATGAGGCAGCCATATGGCCTTGATTTTTGTGCAATTTCCTGGCACAACTGAGGAGACAACACGAGGATATGCCTGTCAGCCCCACTACTTCTGCCTTTACTGGGTGTGTCGTCTTCCTGGCCAGGTTGCTGCTTACCATGCTGGCTTCCTGGTCCATGCCACCTCTGTCGCTGGTGACCACACCAGGTAAGGGACAAGAGAATGAGTGAAGCAATGGTGGGGAAGGGGATGTGAAAGTGAATGAAGGGATCAAAAGAAAGTAGAGTGAGTTGTGGGGAAGAGAAATAAGGAATGAGAAGATGTAGAGGGAGAAAGTGTGACTGGGGAGATTGGAGGGAGGGGAGGACAAATGAGAAGATATGGGGGTACAAAGGATGAGGGGATTAGTGAGGCTGGTGGTTGTGTGAGAGGAAAGTGAGTGAGAAGATCAAAGTTGTGGGGGTGGCTGAAGGGACATGATGCTACGCGTGCCATCTGCGGCAGACCCGCGGCACGACCCCCTCACCTTTCTATAGTGACTCCAGCTTCTGGTTCCTCCTTGCTGGTGGCGGTGGACCGTCAGCTCCGTCCTCAGGCCTCCCCCAGTGCCTCCGGCCCTGCTACAGTTCCTGGCATTCCAGGTCCTGCCACCACTTCTCATCGGGCCACTCCACGTGGCCCGCGGAAAGACGCTGCTACTCCCACTGCGTCCCTCCTTAGGCACACGCGCACTATTGATGTTTAAGTAGGGACCACGGTGGGAACCTACCCACGGCCCTGGATAATCATGTCAACTCAGCTACAGTATTTAAGCTCAGGATCCGCTCCCTAGCATTGCCTTTGCAATAGGTCTCCTCGCTGGTCAAGTACTCGTTGCCTCCTAGGGATTCGTCTCATCTCTGCATTCCTTTTCCTGGTTCCTGTCTCCTTGTTCCTACCTTGCTTCATACCTCAGATTGACTACACGGACTTTCACTTTGTTTTGCCTAACCTTGTCATTGACTCTCTCCAAACCTTGTCCTCTGCTTCGCCTGACCATGCCTTTGACTCACTCCAACCCTGGACCTCTGCTTTGCCTGACTACGCTATTGCCTATTTCTAGACCCAGACCGCTGCTTCGCCTGACTACACTATTGACAATCTCCGTGATCAGATCTCAACCTTGCTTGTCACTGCCTTCAAATTGCCGCCAGCCCTGACTCAAGCCTGCTCTTTGAAGGCTCTCCAGCTTACTCCCTGGATGTGGTTTATTCAGGCTTTGGCCTGCTTTTGCTCGAGCGCCCCCTATCTGCCTCCATTCCATTAGCGCCCAAGTTTCCAGGATATTACCCAGTTCAGACTAAGACTGTACCATCTCTTACCTGCTGTCTCTGAACTGAACCAACTCTTACTTCGACTACACACAGAGGCCCACCTAAGTCCTGCCGGCCCCGGCACCCAAAGGCTCAACCGGCGGGGAACAAGGGCTGGTATAGGTGACGCTCCAGTGGCCTCTATATATCAACCCACTCTGCCTACCAATGGTGGGGACCTGTAGGTCCTTACCTATAGGTTGCATCAACCCCACCTCGGCCCAAGGGTCCAGCTCTGTCGCAACAGGTTGCAAAGGCTATGGACTCAGTGGAGCCGTGTGCCCTCCAGGCCATTCCAGGCCTGGCATCCAAGGTACAAGAACAGCAGCAGTTTCTTGAGGCACTGACCTCCTCCATTGATCACCTCCATGCTTGGCTTGATGCTCTCACCAGCAATCCGGTTTCTACAGCGGCTCCTTCTCATCCATAGCCATCATCATCAATGCCTCAAGCCCTGCTGGCCCTACCAGCGCCACCACACTTCAATGGTGACTCCAGACTTTGCAGACTCCAGATTCCAGTCTCCAGACTCCAGACTCGGCTATATGCAATTCATTCCGCAGTCCTCCATCTTCCAGGATGAACTGAGCAAGGTCACGTTCATCCTGTCTCGTCTTGAAGCGAAGGAGCTGGCTTGGGCTTTGCCCTTAGGGGAATGATCGAACTTACTCCTAAGGGAGTTTCTCAGTTCGTGCCTGTGTTTCAAAGGACCTTTGATGATCCTGGGCAGCATGCCATGGAAAGCATCAACTTGTTACATCTTCGTCAAGGTCAAAGAAGTCTCTTCGACTATATCATTGAGTTTCGGACTTTGGCTTCCGAGCTCGCTTGGCAGAAAGACTGCTTACGAGCTATCTACCTGGATGGGCTTTCCTCACAGCTGAAGGATGAGCTGGCTGCAAGGGAGCTCCCTTCCTCTCTTGAGGACCTTATAGATTTGACAAGCCGAATTGATCATCGTCTCCAAGAGCGTCACCGGGAGAGTCAGATGCTCAAGAAGCCTTCTCGGATTTGATCCCACTCGCCACCGACCATCAGCCCTGCTATGAGTAGGGTCTCTACTGTGGCCAAGATGGAAGAGCCCATGCAGTTGGGTAGTGGGTGGCTGACACGCGGAAGAGTGCCTCCGGTGGAGACAAACTGGTCTGTGTCTGTATTGCGGAGCACCTGACCACTATCTAGAGACCTGCCCTGTCCGTCCAGGAAACTTCCCGGCCAAAGTTCAGTAGGGGTCCTGAACTTGGGCGCGACTTCTCCGGCCCCTCAATTGTCAGTACCGGTCACCCTGATCTGGGACTCCCGGTCCTTCCCAGTTCTTGCTCTGGCAGATTCTGGAGCAGGAGGTGATTTTATTCTCAAGGATCTAGTTCAGCTCCTGGGTATAAAGACCCATCCTCTAGATACCTCCTTGTCTATAGCATCTATTTCTGGAGAACTCTTACCCAGTTGAATATTCCTTACCACAGAGCCAGTTCAGTTGTGCACTGGTGCCTTGCATACAGAAGAACTTGAACTGTTAGTATTGGAGAAATCCATCCATACGGTAGTCCTAGGACTCCCCTGGCTCCAAAGGCATTCTCCCCAATTTAATTGGGGTTCATTTCAACTGGTGGAGTGGGGCCCTGCCTGCCACCAGTCCTGTCTACAGAAAGTGGTACTGTCACCCGTGGTTCCTCTGGCTGCCACTTCTTCAGGTATACCCACTTCTAGGGATGTGCAGCAGGGACGAATATGTTCAATTCGGTATTCATATTCGTCAGGACCCAAATCCGTTACATACGTTTTCGGGGGACCCCGATTCGTCCATTAGTTATATATGGTATTCATTTCCCATTAAAATAAAATAAAAAAAAAACCCATCCCAACCCTTTAAACTTAATTAACTATAACCCTCCACCCTCCTGACCCACCCAAGACTTGCCAAATGTCCCTGGTGGTCCAGCGTGGATCCTGGAGCGATCTCCTGCATGCGGGCCGTCAGCTGCCGGTATTCAAAATGGCACCGATAGCCTTTGCCCTTACTATGTCACAGGGGCTACCGGTGCCATTGGTCGGCCCCTGTCACATGGTAGGAGCACAAGCATTGCTCCTACCATGTGACGGGGTTGACCAATGGCACTGGTAGCCCCTGTGACATTGTGAGGGCAAAGGCTATCGTCGCCATTTTGAATACCAGCAGCCAATGGCCCGAGTGCAGGAGATCGCTCCAGGACCCCCGCTGGACCACCAGGGACTTTTGGCAAGTCTTGGGGGGGTGTCAGGAGGGTGGGGGTTTTCTTCGTTAACGATACGTTGCATTCATGGGGGTTCGCCATACGTTTCAGAACCCCACGGATGCAACAAATAGGGACCTATACCTTGTGGATTGCGCATTTGTTCAAAACAAATGCACATCCCGATCCCTATGCAATTTCAAAGATGTATTTTCCACCAAAAAGCATACCTTCTCCCGCCTCTTCGGAGGTTTGATTGTCCCATTGACCTCCTTCCTGGGACCATGCCTCCCTGAGGATGCACCTTTCCTCTGTCTCTCCCAGAGACAAAGGCTATGATGGAGTACATCCAAGAAAACCTTGTGAAGGGATTCATCCACCCCTCAACCTCTCCTGCTGGGGCAGGATTCTTTTTTGTGACCAAGAAGGATGGATCACTCAGGCCATGTATTGACTATCACAGCCTAAACTCCATCACCCGTAAAGACAGGTACCCTCTGCCACTGATCTTGGAATTATTTGATCTCTTACATGGAACATCTATATTCACGAAATTGGATTTACGCGGTGCATATAACTTGGTACAGATCTGTCCCGACGTCATTTGGAAGACCACATTTAACACCTGGGATGGGCATTATAAATACCTGGTGATGCCTTTTGGCCTCTGTAACGCGCCCGCCATTTTCCAACGAATGATGAACGAAATTTTCAGAGATTTGCTGTATACCAAGTTTGTGGGATACTTGGATGATATCCTTGTCTTTTCTAAGGATTTGGCCACACACCGCACTGATGTCTATACCATCCCCCAACGCCTTCGTGAGAATCACTTATTTGCAAAATTGGATAAGTGCTTATTTGATAAATCCAGTCTGCCTTTCCTCGGATACATTATCTCCCAATGAGGATTTTCTATGGACCCTGCCAAGTTGAAAGGAATCCAGGCTTGGCCGCAACCCATGGGTCTTAAAGCCCTCCAGTGCTTCCTGAGATTTCTAAACTACTATCACCATTTTATCCCACACAATTCCACGTTGGCTGCTCCTTTGAGAGCTTTGACTCGTAAGGGCCAAGACACTCAAAATTGGACTCCAGAAGCCATCACAGCCTTCCATTGCCTCAAAGAGGCCTTCCAGGCGGGGTCTTGTCTACATCACCCAGACCCGAACCATCCTTTTCTAGTGGAAGTGGACGCCTCCACGATTGGAGCTGGGTGGTCCTGAGCCAATGCACTGCTTCCGATTCTACAGTCCCATGTTCGTTCTACTCCTGCAAGTTCTCATCTGAGGAACAGAACTATAGCAATGGAGATCTCGAGTTACTTGCCATAAAATTAGTCCTTGAAGAATGGTGCCCATGGTTAGAAGGCACGCAACACAAGTTCATCGTGTTCACCAACCACAAGAACCTGGAACATTTGAGCCATGCCCATCATCTCAATGCCCATCAGTCCTGATGGACCTTGTTCTTTTCCAGGTTCAATTTTGAGCTTTGTTACTCTCCAGCTGAAAAAAACCTCCAGGCAGAAGCCCTATCACGCTCCTTCAAGCCTGAAGACACCCCGAAAGAACCCGGTCATATGATAGACCCAGCTTGTATCTTTCTATCTGCTACTTACCCAGTCCCTGCTGGGAAGTCTGTCGTGCCCCGACGACTCCAAGAAAGAGTCCCCCGCCAGGCGCATGATTCTAAGTTTGCTGGTTACCCAGGGTGAGCACGAACCTTGGCCCTGCTCCAGTGTTTCTTCTGGTGGCTTACTATGGTCTCTGACGCTAAAGCACACGTTGAATCCTGTAACACTTGTGTGCAGCAAAAGCTCCAGGCTGGTCGACCTTGGGGTCTACTGCAACCACTTCCAGCTCTCGAGGAACCATGGATTAACCTATGGATTTGATCATGGATTTGCCTCCATAGACCGATTTTCAAAAATGGCCCATTTCGTCCCTCTACCGGGCCTACCATCTGCTCCAGAACTGGCACACCTATTCTTCCATCATATCTTCAGATTACATGGCCAACCCAAGGATATTGTCTCCGATAGAGGTCCACAATTTGTTGCTAGATATTGGTGCGCTCTTTGCAAAAATTTGGTATCAACATCAGTCGAACAACTGCTTACCACCCACAAGGCAATGGACAAGCCGAGCAAATTAATCACTCTTTAAAGGCCTTCCTGCGTGCTTATATCCTCGACCGCCAAGACAATTGGTCTGAACTTCTCCCTTGGGCGGAGTTTTCTCACAACTCCCACATTCCCACTACTACAGGCACATCACCGTTCTCCATCGCCTATGGAAAACAACCACGACCACCACTGCCCATACCTTTGTCAGTACCATCCCCTGCAGCACAATCTACTGCGGATGCCCTCAAGGCTTTATGGGAACAGATGAATCATCGCTTATGTCAAGACACTTCCAGGGTCATGAAAACTGCTGACAGTCACTGACGCTCAGCTCCTGAATTCTTTCCTGACCAGAAAGTCTGGTTAAGTACTCGGTATATCCAACTCAGAATACCTTCTCAAAGGTTCACTCCAAGGTACATCGGACCTTTTATGGTCACCCGATGCATTGGACCAGTTACATACCAGCTTCAGCTGCCTCCTACACTGGGAATACATAATACGTTTCATGTATCTCTTCTAAAACCTGTGGTCCTGTCCTGGCCTTCCCGAAAGGCTCCTGAACCACATTCATTGATGGATGAGACTGATATGACCTACAAGGTACATGACGTCCTTGATGTCCACCGTAGGGGCTGCCTGTGGGAATACTTCCTTTCTTGGGAGGGTTATAGACCCAAAGAAAATTCATGGGAACCAGCTCAGAACATCCGGGACAAAACCCTCCTCCTGAACATTCATCGTGCCCATCCTGGCAAACCCCGACCTCCAAGGGGGGGGGCATAAAGGGGGGGGGTACTGTTACGCGTGCCATCTGCGGCAGACCCGCGGCACGGCCCCCTCACCTTTCTATAGTGACTCCAGCTTCTGGTTCCTCCTCGCTGGTGGCGGTTGGCCGTCAGCTCCATCCTCAGGCCTCCCCTGGTGCCTTCAGCCCTGCTGCAGTTCCTGGCGCTCCCAGTCCTGCCACCACTTCTCGTTGGGCCTCTCTGCATGGCCCACGGAGAGATGCTGCTACTTGCACCACGCCCCTCCCGAGACATGCACGCACCATTGATGTTTAAGTAGGGGTCGTGGCGGGAGCCTAGCCGCGGCCCCAGATGATGATGATGTCAATTCAGCTACAGTATTTAAACTCAGGCTCTGCTCCCTACCATTGGCTTTGCAACAGGTCTCCTTGCTGGTCAAGTACTCATTGTCGCCTAGAGATTCGTCTCATCTCTGCGTTCCTGTTCCTCATTGTTCCTGGTTCCTGTCTCCTGTCTCCTTGATCCTACCTTGCTTCATACCTTGGATTGACTACATGGACTTTGACTTTGCTTTGCTTGACCTTGCCATTGACTTTCTCCAAGCCCAGACCTCTGCTTCGCCTGACCAGGCCATTGACTCTCTCCAGACCGAGACTTTTGCTTTGCTTGACTACGCTGTTGCCTATCTCCAGACCCAGACCTCCGCTTCGCCTGACTATGCTATTGCCTATCTCCAGACCCAGACCTCCGCTTCGCCTGACTACGCTATTGCCTATCCCCAGACCCAGAACTCTGCTTCGCCTGACTACCTCCGTGATCAGACCTCAGCCTTGCTTGCCACTGCCTTTTGATTGCTGCCAGCCCTGACTCAAGCCTGCTCTTTGACCCCTCTCCAGCTTACTCCCTGGAATTGGTTTATTCAGGCTTCGGTCTGCTCTTGCTTGAGCGCCCTCTGTCTGCCTCCATTACATTGGTGCCCGAGTTTTCAGGACATTACCCAGTCCAGAGTAAGACTGTACCTGCTATCTCTGGGCTGAACCAACTCTTACTTCAACTACACACAGAGGCCCACCTAAATCCTGCCGGCCTCGGCACCTAAAGGCTCAACCCGCGGGGAATGACGGCTGGTATAGGTGAAGCTTCAGCGACCTCTATCTATCAGCCCACTCCACCTGATGATGGTGGGGACCCTTAAACGTATGCACATTCAGACCCTACATGCATAATTTCATCTGTATATCTGCAGGCAGTTTCGTAAAAGCCCTTCCTGTGGCCTGTATATACATATGTGATTGGGGGTCCAAGCCGTCACTAATAATTCCCCTGCAATTTGGATATTTGGTAGCTGTAAGAAGGATTTTTTAAAGATTTTTTATTCCTCCCTGTATGATAATCCCACCTTTTTGGGGATATGGCATCTGGGGTATGTGTTTCCCAGGAGCATACTTAGCGCTTCAGCAGGAAGGAGGAGCTGAGAGTGGGCAAGAGGAAGCTGCAGATCCCCTCAGGATCTCAAGCAAGTAGAAGTTGGATTTTTGATATCCCCCATGATTTCAACTATTTTGAAGAGCTTTGGTTAAGAACTTAAGAAGAACATGCCATACTGGGTCAGACCAAGGGTCCATCAAGCCCAGCATCCTGTTTCCAACAGTGGCCAATCCAGGTCATAAGAACCTGGCAAATACCCAAAAACTAAGCCTATCCCTTGCTACCAATGCCAGTAATAGCAGAGCCTCCTATCCACTGAAAAAGGCCCATCTTCTGTGTATGGAAACCTTTGAGATATTTAAATGCCTCTATCATATCTCCCCTATCTCACCTTTTCTCTATGGTATACATGTTTAGATATTTGTCTGTCCCTATATGTTTTAGAACACAAACCACTGACCATTTTAGGAGCCACCCTCTGGACAGACTCCATCCTATTATATCCTTTTGAAGTTACAGTCTCCAGAATTGTACATAGTATTTCAAGTGAGCTCTCACCAGGAAACTATACAGGGGCAGTATCACCTCCCTTTTTCTGCTGACCATTCCTCTCCCTGTGCAGCCAAGCATCTTTCTGGCTTCTGCTGTCACCTTATACACCTGTTTGGTTGCCTTAAGATTATCGGACACAATCACTCCCAGAACTCACTCCTCTTTGTGCTTAGAAGAATTTTGCCTCCAATACTGTACCTTCTCCCTTGAGTTTTTGCATCCTAAAAGCGTTACTCTGCATCAGTAACAGCTGCCTGTGAAACAGATATTTGTCCTTTGACAGAATCCAAGGAAAAAGAAAGATCTAGTGTTTTATTTACAAATCTTTCCAGGAGTACTATGGCCCATCACACATTGTCAAGACCAGAATTTGCTGGTCTCTGAAAAATGGATTCTACAGGAGCACCCATAATCTGAGCAGTCCAAATGATCTATTATGGCTAGGATTGCACCAATCCCCTCAATTCCAGCCCTACTGATATTCCTTGGCCCCCTTGGAGTCCAGAGGAAGAGGAGGCATGCGGCAATCAGGACTTAAAGATATCTCAGCCTTTGGCTGAACAGACACTGTTCCACATGCACTGTCAGCAAAGAGGAATACACCTGAACTCACCTGCTCCAAAGTCCCAGACAGTATCTGGGGAATAGTACATTGCTGGGAAGGGGAGGATACATAAGGTACGTGCACCTGACCCTTCCTCTTGACTATCTTGAAGAATTAAACTCAAAACCAACAGGGAAATAAGGAACAGGGCAATGAAAACCACTACCACTGGAGCCCAAACAATCCAAACCCAGGAGTGTGCCCAGGAGGTTCTCTTCAGGATCTTAAGGAAGGAGAGTGGAGTTTGGGAATTTCCATAGGATCTCAAAGGAAGAGTGTTGAGTACTTTTTGGATGGGTCTTTTGCTCTTCACATTAGTATTTTTGATATTGAAGACACTTTTGGAAAAAAGGTATTTTGGACTTTGAATTGACCATTCCAAATGTAAGGATGTATCCCAGAGGATTGGTGCAAGGATCTTATTGCCTGAGCAACTTGAAGAAGCAAGGATAAGAACATTTTGATACTTTTTTTTATAAGAACTCAAAGGGCTCAATATCTATTGAGATAGTTTTCCAGCTAAAGAGGGTTTAAAATGTGGACCAATTGAGTTTGGATGTTTTCATATATGGGGACAATTGTCATGCAGTTTTTATACTTGGTGATTTTCTTCCATTTGGTGATTGTCTTTATGCTGGAACTCCATTCCAGTTTTCCCACATTGAAAAGAAAGCAGTTTTTCTTCAAGGACAATAGTGCAAGAGATCTGAGAAGGGAGGTAACACCTAAAATGGACACATAATCTTCATTACTATTACATTTTTTTATGCTATTCTTGATTTTTGGTATTGTGGCCAGGATTATAGTGGTAGATAGTAAAAAGAATTTTATTTATTTATGTTATTTATTTGATAGCTTTTTTATACCGATATTCATGGGTACATCATATCGGTTTACATATAACTGAAGGAAAATACAAAAAACAGGGAAGGTGGAGAGGGAGCAGCGAGGAAGTAGTATGAACCTGCAATAGAGGGTGAAAAAGGACAGAAAAAACTGATGTAGGAACAGTACCTTTGAGTAAAACAAGGTGGAAAGTTACATGAACTTGCCAATAAGCACAATATACAATCTTGCAAACTATACAAAAAATATACATTAAAAACTTGCCAATCAGCACAATATACAAACTTGCAAAATATACAATAATGCATGGCATGAGGTCTTGTAAGAGCACGGGGGGGGCGGGGGTAAGGGGGGGGGGCTAGGGTTACTGAGGCAAGACAAAGATAAATAAGAACAGACAGGGAAGGAGGAAATGGAAGAAATACAAAAGACAGGGACAGGGAAAGGTGGAACGGGGGGGAGGGGACACAGCGAGGAACTACTACATTTAGGGGGTTATTTTCCAAAGCTATCAGACACGTGCGATAGCTAGATAGCTAGCGCACACGTGCGATAGCTAGCTCGGGGCGGAGTCAGCCCCGGAAGAGGAGGAATCGGGGCAGCACCGGGGCTGACGCCACAACGACTGCACCAACAGTGAAAGGTAAGCACATTTATCGCTGTCAGTTTCGCGATGAATAACTACACCTTTTATGGTGTAGTTATTTGGCGCGATGCCAGCAGTGCAGGACTGCCCCCCCCCCCCCCGCTTCACCCCCCTGCCCCCCATTTCCACAGGATTCACTATGCCTTGTGGCATTAGTGAAAACTGCCCTAAGATAGATAACTCAAAACATATCCATCTAAATGGAAAATATGGCATATTCAGCCACTTATCCAGATAAATTATAGCCAGATAACTACTTATAATTTAGGACGATAATAAAGGGTCGTTTCGAGGGCGTTCCAAAGGCGGACTAAAAAATTTGGCTAACCTAGCCTAATATCGGGTATTCAGCATTGTTAGACAAGTAACTTTAGACCTGCTTCAGAGGTTAAGTAGAATGTTATCCAGCCACACAAGGCAGGATATCTTGAAAACCTATCCAGCTATATTCAAACATATGTAGTTAAGTTTTCATGTTATCTGGCTACACGTAGCCGGATAACTTTAAGCAAGTATGTTCTGCGGAACGTTTATCCTGCTGAATATACAGGCTAATGTTATCCTGCTAACATTGGCTGGATAACATATCCACTAAATGGCCTACTGAATATTGTTCTCATTCTTTTTAAGTTACAGTAAAGACTATTTTATTTGAACATCATTCTTGGACAAGAATATTTTTTCCTGATTTTCCCACTCTTTTTAGTGATTGAACTGTATGGGTGGACATTGGTGTGAATACATTTATATACCCTTGTTGATATTATTGCCTTTCTTGCTTCTTCTCTGGAATGCTTGACACCTGTTGGAGTCATCTACCTCCAGTGTGAGCATTGGAAGTGAAGTGGATAGACACACCAAGAGCCCCGGAAAAGTATTCTTCCTTTCCATCCAGACTGAACCTAGACCAGTACCTTCTGGTATCTTATGGATAAAACACCAGATGGGAGGATCGGTTATGCACATATGCATAGCACTGGCTTTATTAAACATTTTTTTCAGTTAACATAAAATCTACGTTGGAGAAAAAAATATGCATTGTTCCTTTATTTTCTTAATAATTGCAAGGGCAAGGATTCTGTACTGATTATAATGCATCATTTATCAGTGAGTCCCAATTTGTTCTGCAGCCAAGTCTTGGTCAGTTTGAATTCTTATTTACCATCATTGTATTATGACCAAGTTAATACTGCTTAAATTAATTAGTTTTTGAATATTCATGAAGTAAAGTGATTATTATTAATGATATAGAAGTAGCAGTTATTAATGTGTGCTCGGTATTGTTTTACTTTGCATGATTATTTTGTATGGATTTACTGGTGCACATTCGTCTACTCCATCTAAACTGACAAGAGGCATGAGCTCAATAAATTTGTCTATAAGATGTCACCCGCCTCTTGTCATTTTTATTACACCAGACTAACACGGCAATCCCTCTGAAGATCTACTCCATCTAAGTTTTATTTTTCATGACTATATTATAGGGATGTGGAGGCAAAACATTTCTAGCTAAGTTTACTTTGCTTTCAACCTAGTTTTTGGCCGAATTTCATTTCTGGCTATTTTTATTCATTGGGTTCATATTTTTTATTTCAGCAAATAGCCTGTACTATTTGCAAATACAGAGTAATTTTCAAAAGAAAATGAAAAAGTAATATCCGATCAAAGCAATTTTCAAAAGCCCATTTCCCTGTGTTAAAGGCTCTTAATGTGGGTAAAATCTATTAACAATGCAATACCATATATTGTAGCAATTTTCCAAAGCCTAGACTAGTTGGCTAAAATGTAACCATCTAGACTTAGGGTGTTTAGATTTTGAAACCTAAACTTAGCTGGCTAATGATAATTTAGCTATACCTGGCTAAATCATCTTCTTTAAAGCACCTTCCCATTCCCACCCATCAAAATTCCTCCAGCATCATTATGACTATGCTATCCATCTTCTCATGGTGCTCTAGTTCTCCCCATCTGCTTCTGCATTCAGTTCAAACTTCTTGTAATCTGCAAGTGCATTCACTCTGCATCTCCATGCTTCTTCTCCTCTTTTATCTCCCTCTGTTCTCATTTTGATAGGTAAGCTGCTCCTTTCTCTGCCCTTCTCCAATGTGAATTTCAGATTTCATGCCTTCTGTTTTGTGGCAACATATGACTGGAATGGCCTTCCGGAGTTGGTATATCTTGTGACCTGCCTAAAAACTGAGATTATTTTCAATCCAAAAATCTTGACCTTTCAAGATCTTAGCCTTCTCACATTATACATATTTACTTAAATAGTTTTATGATTACCAAAAATGTATTTGTATTGTCTGTTTGTTGCAAGGAGATTGCAAGCTCCATGGAGCATGGCCATCTGTTATATGTATCTGTTCAGCACTGTATATGCTTAGGGATGTGAATCGGTTTTTGACGATTTAAAATATCGTCCGATATATTTTAAATCGTCAAAAATCGTTAGAAGCGCAATACAATAGGAATTCCCCCGATTTATCGTCAAAAATCGTAAATCGGGGGAAGGGGGAGGGGAAGGGGGAGGGCGGAAAAACCGGCACACTAAAACAACCCTAAAACCTACCCCGACCCTTTAAAATAAATCCCCCACCCTCCCGAACCCCCCCAAAATGCCTTAAATTACCTGGGGTCCAGAGCGGGGGTCCTGGTGTGATCTTTTACTCTCGGGCCTGCGGTGCGTTGTAGAAATGGCGCCGGCGCCTTTTTGTTTTTTGTCCCCCGACGTCAGGAGCGTAGGAGATCGCTCCCGGACCCCCGCTGGACCCCCAGGGACTTTTGGCCAGCTTGGGGGGGCCTCCTGACCCCCACAAGACTTGCCAAAAGTCCAGCGGGGGTCCGGGAATGACCTCCTGCAGTCGAATCGTGTTGCCGTATGGCCGGCGCCATTTCTACAACGCATGGAGGTCCGAGAGAAAGAGATCACACCAGGACCCTTCCTCTGGACCCCAGGTAATTTAAGGCATTTGGGGGGGGGGGGGTTCGGGAGGGTGGGGGATTTATTGTAAAGGGTCGGGATGGGTTTTAGGCTTGTTTTAGTGTGCCGGTTTTCCCGCCCTCCCCCTTCCCCCGATTTACAATTTTTTGACGATAAATCGGGGGAATTGTTATTGTATCGCGGCTCTAATGATTTTTGACGATTTAAAATATATCGGACGATATTTAAATCGTCAAAAAACGATTCACATCCCTAATATCCAGCATAGCTCTCTGCTTCAACGGCAGGGAAGAAAGACCGATACTTCACGCATATCCAGCATAGCTCTCTGCTTCAACGGCAGGGAAGAAAGACCGATACTTCACGCATATCCAGCATAGCTCTCTGCTTCAAAGGCAGGGGAGAAAGACCGATACTTCACGCATATCCAGCATAGCTCTCTGCTTCAACGGCAGGGGAGAAAGACCGATACTTCACGCATATCCAGCATAGCTCTGTGCTTCAACGGCAGGGGAGAAAGATCGATACTTCACGCATATCCAGCATAGCTCTCTGCTTCAACGGCAGGGGGAATGAAGAAAAGTGGATCTATATACAGACAACAACCAACAAGGACTGAATAACATAGTCTAGGTAAACAAATAAGCATGGGTGTAGCTTGCTTATTGCGGCGGTTACTACCTCTAACTAATTAAGCTAGATATTTCACTTAGATGCAGTTCCAACACTGCTCTCTACGTTAATGGTGGGGATGGAAGTGAAATAGAACCAAAAGGTTAATAAGAGCCAAGAGAAACAGATAAGTATGAGAAAAAAAAAAGTGCGAACCTTGCTGGGAAGACTGGATGGGCCGTTTGGTCTTCTTCTGCTGTCATTTCTATGTTTCTATGTTTATATATGTTTACCAAATCTGTGTATGGTATATCATACCTTATACCACCATTGGGTTCAAGTTAGTTGTGCTTGGAGTGAGTGCTTTTACACAGTCTAAACTGTGTTCCCACACGTGGACAGCAGGACTACATCAGTACTGTGTGGAACAGCATCTGCTGAGCTGGCAAGTAGCACAGTGGTGTGTTGCTCTGTATCAGGAACACCTGTACAGTCAGACTCCCATGCCTGTGCTGGGCTCCCTTGTGGGTGTGTTACGTTTGCTTTTACTAAGGCTTCCCTTATACCTACTGTACAAACTCCCAAAGCAAGGTTGTATGCAAATGGCCAGTGCCATAATGCATAATATGGAATAGAAACCATTATCATGCCTACTGATCGGAATTGTGCTGTGAGTGTACACAATATCCCCTTAATGGTATTTAAGCAGTGCTAAACTTAAGGGCGAAATGTATTATAATGGCATGTGACCTGTATATAATGTTATATGTTAATAGCATAGCAGCTTGTCAATAACAAGCTATCTCTTTGAAATAAACAGATACAGGTACTACATGCAGTGTAAGGGTATATTGTAGACCCATGTGGATCTGCATAGCAGGCCATGTTCTTTGTGTACGGCATCGTTGACAGGGAGTTCATGTGCTGTAAATTCCACTGACATAGGAACAGTGAGATGGCACTCTCCCATGGCCAAAAGGTATGGACAGAAAAATTGGTTTGCTTTTAAATAGTATGTTTGACTAATTGAACCTGCCA
The DNA here is from genome assembly GCF_901001135.1 of Rhinatrema bivittatum. Lineage (NCBI taxonomy): Eukaryota > Metazoa > Chordata > Amphibia > Gymnophiona > Rhinatrematidae > Rhinatrema > Rhinatrema bivittatum. Next base: position 24,516,836 of record NC_042621.1, on the reverse strand, counting down.
TGTACTACCACTAGCAAGGTATATATTTTTATATGCAACTTCTTTGTCACACTGTGTCTGGCAATGTACAAAGTGTTGCGGTTAAGGACTGGACGGTGGACCCTTGGGCCGGCCTGGCAGAGCGGCGGCTCCATAGGAAGAGAGGAGGCCGGGAGGCAGTACACAGCTGGACAAGCAAGTGAAGTCTTCGCCCTGGAAGTCCTCAGTCCCCTCAGGAGGAGCCTCTGAGGACCGGCACCGCTTGGACTTAGGAGACAAGCAGCGGACAGGCGTTAGGATGATCCGGAAGTCGAGGCAGGCAGCAGACACGGAGAGTCAAGAGCGAGCCGAGGTCAGGAACCGGAGAAGCAACTGAAGGGCAGGAGCGGGGACAGCAGAAGTGGAACAGGAAATACTGAAGTGGATCAGGAACAGCCGGAGCGGATCAGGAATAGCAGGAGTGGATCAGGAACAGCAGGAGCAGATCAGGAACAGCTGGACAGCACACAGGAACTGCAACTAGTACTCCAACAGAGAGACCTCGTTGCAAGGTGAAGGACTGAAGGCAGACGCCGGCTTAAATACCTTTCCGGCATCTGACGTCAGTTTGGGGGCTGTCCAGCTCCAGGTGCTGGACCCTTTAATCCTCGGCCCTCGCGCGCGGGCATTGCTTGACGGGGGCGGAGCCAAGATCGGGCCTCAGCGGCATCTCCCTCGTGGAGACGCCGCTGCAACGCGGCCTAGTGGATCCAGGCCTCAGCGGATCCCGGCGTGTCTCTGAGGGTGGCAGAAGCGGTAAGGAACCAGTCGTTAGTCTAGCGACCAGGACCACAACAGTACCCCCTCCCTTACGCCCCCTCTTCAAAGGGCCGGGCTTGTCGGGGTGATCCAAATGGAACTGCTGCAGAAGTGACTTGTCTAGAATGTTGCGAGCAGGCTCCCAAGTGTTGTCCTCAGCCCCACATCCCTCCCAAGCTAGCAAGTACTCCCAGTGTCTGTTGAAAAAGTGAATGTCCAGAACCTCCCGAACTTGATATGTGGGATCCTCGGCGGTAAGAGTGGATACCGCATCCGGTGGTCTTCGATGGAACCGAGAGAAGAGTACGGGTTTCAGGAGGGACACGTGAAACACGTCGTGAATGCGCAAGGTAGTGGGCAAGCGCAAACGGTAGGAGACCAGACCTATTCGCTCTGCTATTCGGAAGAGTCCACATTACTTTGATGTTAGCTTTTGGAGGGCAGTCTCAAGTGAATGTTTTTGTGCTAAGCCAGACCCGATCCCCAGGCAAGAACGTGGGAGCTGAGCAACGATGGCGATCAGTAGGGATGTGAATCGTGTGATCGATCGTCTTAACGATCGATTTTGGCTGGGGGGGGGGAGGGAAATCTGATCGTCATGTTTTTTTTTGTTAAAAAATCGTCAAATCGTAAATCGACGGGAACACCAGCACACCAAAACAACCCTAAAACCCACCCCGACCCTTTAAAACAAATCCCCCACCCTCCCGAACCCCCCCAAAATGTTTTAAATTACCTGGGGTCCAGTGGGGGGGGGGTCCCGGCGCGATCTCCCGCTCTTGGGCCACGGCTGCGTTAATAGAAATGTCGCAGGTGGCCCTTTGCCCTTACCATATGACAGGGCAAAGGTAGCGCCGGCGCCATTTTGGTTCCTGTCACCCGACGTCACGAGTGCAGGAGATCGCTCCCGGACCCCCGCTGGACCCCCAGGGACTTTTGGCCAGCTTGGGGGGCCTCCTGACCCCCACAAGACTTGCCAAAAGTCCAGCGGGGGTCCGGGAGCAACCTCCTGACGTATGACATAGTGAGGGCAAAGGTAGCGCCGGTGCCATCTTGAATATTGGCAATACGGCCCGAGTGCAGGAGGTCGCTCCCAGACCCCCGCTGGACTTTTGGCAAGTCTTGTGGGGGTTAGGAGGTCCCCCCAAGCTGGCCAAAAGTCCCTGGGGGTCCAGCGGGGGTCCGGGAGCAATCTCCTGCACTCGTGACGTCGGGTGACAGGAACCAAAATGGCGCCGGCGCTACCTTTGCCCTTACCACATTGTCATATGGTAAGGGCAAAGGGCCACCGGCGCCATTTCTATTAACGCAGCCGTGGCCTGAGAGCGGGAGATCGCGCCGGGACCCCCCCCCACACACACACACACACTGGACCCCAGGTAATTTAAAACATTTTGGGGGGGTTTGGGAGGGTGGGGGATTTGTTTTAAAGGGTCAGGGTGGGTTCTAGGGTTGTTTTGGTGTGCTGGTTTTCCCGCCCTCTCCCCTCCCCCGATTTACGATTTTTTGACAATAAATCGGGGGAATTGCTATTGTATCACGGCTCTAACGATTTTTGACGATTTAAAATATATCTGATGATTGTTTTAAATCATCAAAAAACGATTCACATCCCTAGCGATCGGCATACTTCTTAGCAGTACTGGCGGCAGACAAGAGTCTCTGTTGAATGGATGTCCAGAGTCCCCGCAACTGTTGAGCGGATAGCTGAGCCGCAGGTGAAGATACCGGCACTGGCACTGGTAATGGTGGCTTGAGTTGTTTCCCGTAGACCGTTTGGAAAGGGGATTTCCCTGTAGCCGCGTGGACTTGATTATTATAAGCAAACTCAGCCCAAGGTACCAACTCCACCCAGTTGTCTTGTTTGTCGTTGGTAAAGGTTCTAAGGAACGTTTTCAGCGAGCAGTTCATCCGTTCAGTCTGTCCGTTGCTTTGGGGATGAAAGGCTGTAGAGAAGCTGAGTTGTACTTCGAATTTTTTATATAAAGCCTTCCAGTACCAGGCCGTAAATTGCGGGCCCCTGTCGGAGACTATGTCATGAGGGAGTCCATGGATGTGAAAGATATGTTGCGTGAACAGTAATGCCAGTTCTGGGGTGGAAGGTAGTTTGGCTAGAGGCACAAAGTGAGCCATTTTAGAAAAATGGTCCACCTTGACCCAGATCACTGTCTTGCCTCTAGAAGGTGGGAGGTCTACCACAAAGTCTGTGGCTATATGTGTCCATGGTTCTGTTGGGACCAGCAATGGTTGCAACAAACCCCTGGGGGTTCCAACTAAAGGCTTCTGTCTGGCGCAAGTAGGACATGAGTTTACATAGGTGGAGACATCTCGTCGAATGTTAGGCCACCAGTAGAAGCGATTTATCAGATCTAGCGTTCTCTCTCGACCGGCATGCCCTCTGGACAAAGAGTCATGTGCCCAGCTTAGAACCCTCCTATGGAGTCTCTTCGGCACGATAGTCTTCATTGTTGGGTCTATGGTCATCGCAGCTAAGCGGACTCGTGCAGGATCCAATATGTAGTGTGGTCCCTCCTCCTCCTCAGCTTGCGAAGTGCGGGACAGTACATCTTCCCAGATGTTCTTTGCTGTGGGATGATAACGAAGGGTGAAGTCAAATCGGCTGAAGAAGAGGGACCACCTGGCTTGTCGGGGATTCAATCGTTGTGCGTGGCCAAGAAACTCTAGGTTTTTATGATCAGTGTAGACGGTGATGGGGTGGTTCGCTCCCTCAAGCCATTGCCTCCACTCCTCAAAAGCAAGCTTAATTGCCAAAAGCTCTTTGTCTCCGATGCTGTAGTTGCATTCGGCAGGCGAAAATTTCTTTGAGAAGTAGGAACATGGCACTAGTTTGCTGGACACTGAGTGTTGGCTAAGAATTGCTCCAACGGCGATGTTGGACACGTCTACTTCTACAATAAAGGGGCGTTGGGGATCTGGGTGGTGTAGACAGGTGTCCCTCAAGAAGGCTTGTTTCAGTTCTTCAAAAGCCCGGCATGCAGCTTCGAGCCATACCTTTGCATCCACCCCTTTCCGTGTTAAAGCGGTGAGTGGTGCTACCTTCTGTGAATACTGTGGAATGAAGTGCCTGTAAAAGTTGGCGAATCCCAGGAAATGCTGCAAGGCTTTTAGTCCAGTAGGGCGAGGCCAATTAGTAATTGCTGACACCTTTTCGGGGTCCATTTGAAAGCCCGTTGAAGACACAATGTATCCCAGGAAGGGAAGTGACTCGCACTCGAACTGGCACTTTTCAAGTTTAGCTTACAGATGATTGTCCTTCAAGGCCTGTAATACTCATCTGACATGTTGGCAATGGGACTCCAGGTCTTGGGAGTAGATCAGAACGTCATCAAGGTACACTATAACAAACGAGTGCAGCATTTCTCTGAGGACCTCATTCATGAGGTTTTGGAAGACTGCCGGAGCATTACACAACCCAAATGGCATCACCAGATACTCGTAATGCCCGTCACAAGTGTTGAAGGCAGTCTTCCATTCGTCTCCTGGATGAATACGGACTAAATTGTACGCCCCTCGTAGGTCGAGTTTTGTAAAGATTTTTGCTCCCTGCAGTCTGTCTAGCAGCTCTGGGATCAATGGAAGGGGGTACCGATCCCTTTTGGTGATGGCATTCAACCCTCTACAGTCGATGCATGGCCTGAGCGTACATCCTTCTTTCCCACTAAGAAGAATCTCGCTCCCGCGGGAGATCATGACAGTCGAATGAATCCTTTGGCGAGATTCTCCGCAATGTAGTCGGACATTGCGTGTGTTTCTGGTAGCGATAAGGGGTATACTCTGCCGTGCGGGGGCGTGGTGCCAGGCAGGAGGTCTGTAGCACAGTCAAAGGGCCGGTGGCGTGGTAGGATCTCAGCTTTCTGTTTAGAAAAGACCTCTTATAGGGCGTGGGGAGCGAGATAGCGGTGCTGAGCAGAGACACTCCAGGTAAGCTTGGCAGTTTAAGACAGTTGTTGAAACAATAGGGACTCCACTGGCCTATTTGAATCGTGTCCCAATGGATCACAGGAGCGTGTTGCTGAAGCCACGGCAATCCCAAGACCACAGGATGCACCGCTTTTTCCAGGATAATAAAAGATATAGTCTCAGAATGAAGCACTCCAGTCTGAAGAGTCAGGGGTTCTATGACTTCAGTAATGTTGCCCGGGAGGACCGTCCCACGAATGGACGTAATGCATAATGGCGGGTTTCGTGGCACAGTTGGAAGATGTAACTGTTGTACTAAATCAAGTAAGATGAAATTTCCACCCGCACCAGAGTCAATAAAAGCTAAGGTGTGGAAGGACCCTCCTGGATATTTCAAGGTAACTTGGATGGTACATTGAGGAGCGGCATTAGTGCAGCCTAGGGGGAGCTCCTCCTTCCACCCTAGACTCTGGTATTTTCCGGCCGCTCCTTGCATTTAGCTAGGAAGTGGCCCTTGCTGTCACAGTATAAGCATAGCCCCAGGTTGCGGCGCCTTCGCCTTTCCTCGTCGGTCAAGGGTGTACGTCCAATTTGCATAGGTTCCTCGGTGGACGAGTCATTAGACGTCGCTCTCTGAGTTGTTGGAGTTGTCAGGGGTCTGGAGAAGGTTGGTGCTAGTGAAATAGGACGACGTAGTAAGCGTCTTTCCTTAGCTCGCTGCTGGAGCCATCGGTCTATTCTTCCCGCTGTCTATTACTCCGTTCAGAGTATCTGGGATGTCCCGGGTGGCCAATTCATCTTTAATGCACCCTGCCAGACCTTCTAGAAAGATTCCGCGCAAACTATCCTCTCGCCAGCCCACTTCCATGGCGAGGCTGCGGAACTCAATGGCATAGTCTGCCAGGGACCGAGATCCTTGTCTCAGTTGTAAGATCTCAGACTTTGTCGTGGGCAGACGGGTGAGTTCATCAAATGCTTGCTTGAATTGGACAATGAACTGCTGTAGGTCATGCAGCAACGGGTCTTGTCGCTCCCACATAGGAGAGGCCCAATTCAAGGCCTTCCCATCAAGTAGAGAAAGGATATACGCCACCTTCACGGAGTCTGAAGGAAATTGCCCAGGCAGTAGGGAAAACCGGATATAGCATTGATTCAAGAATCCTCTGCAAGCCTTGGCATCCCCAGCGTAACGAGTGGGAGCAGGAAGCTGGGTGGGCGTAGAAATGTCACAACCGGAACTGGGGGTGGTGCCTGCAAGCCACCAGTGGATTGGCATCCAGGCAGTTCACCAGGCATTCAATGGTGGCGGCGAGCACATCTAAGCAATGTTGTTGCTGCTGAATCCTCTGGGCCATCCTGGGTATGGCCTGCAGACCAGTCGTGTCCGCCGGGTCCATGGCCTTGCAAACTGTTGCGGTTAAGGACTGGACGGTGGACACTTGGGCCGGCCTGGTGGAGCGTCAGCTCCGTAGGAGGAGAGGAGGCCAGGAGGCGGTACACAGCTGGTCAAGCAAGTGAAGTCTTCGCCCTGGAAGTCCTCAGTCCCCCCAGGAGGAGCCTGTGAGGACCGGGACCGCTGGGACTTAGGAGACAAGCAGTGGAGAGGCGTTAGGACGATCCGGAAGTCGAGGCAGGCAGCAGACACGGAGAGTCAAGAGTGAGCCGAGGTCAAGAACCGGAGAAACAACTGAAGGGCAGGAGCGAGGACAGCAGGAGCGGAACAGGAACTACTGGAGCGGATCAGGAACAGCAGGAGCAGATCAGGAACAGCTGGACAGCACACAGGAACTGCAACTAGTACTCCAACGGAGAGACTGACCTCGTTGCAAGGCGAAGGACTGAAGGCAGACGCCAGCTTAAATACCCTGCCGGCGTCTGACGTCAGTTTGGGGGCTGTCTAGCACTTCCGGGTGCTGGACCTTTAAATCCTCGGCCCTAGCACATGCGCGTTGCTTGGCGGGGGCGGAGCCAAGATCGGGCCTCGGGAGCGTCTTCCTTGTGGAGACGCCGCTGCAACGCGGCCTAGGTGATCCAGGCCTCAGCGGATCCCGGCGTGGCTCCCCGGGCGGCAGAAGCGGTAAGGACCCGGTTGCTAGTCTAGCGACCGGGACCGCAACACAAAGCTCACAATGCAGTGTGACACACACCTTGCCTTCTTACTAGCACTCACTATTACCTACAGTACTTTGTTGTAGAACAACATTACTTGTATGTTGTGACATACCCTTGTATTGGACATTTGCAACCTTTCACATTACGTATACAGTACCCTCCTTGAACATCCTCTTTCATTGCCTTGAACACCCAGCCGGTAAATGCACACTATATGAAGTGTTGGCATTTAATGTACACAGCTGTGTCACATAGGAGATTGAAAGCCCCATAAACATTACGTCGACCATGTGCAACCCTTAACAACAATGAAACACAAGGAGAGCAGAAACACATGAAGATACCTTATTAAACTTGTGTGAATTTTATTAACAGATTGTAGTATTCCACTGCTGACATTTACGCCAATGTCTTAGGTAATCACAATCTGCCAGGACATGTGAAGACACATCTTACAATTATTCCTGTTCACTGAACAGCACTGTCATTATGAACCTGTAAGTAATATATATGGAAACAGCAGAATTATATATACAGGCATAGCAGTGTAAACATATAGCAGATTCATGATTACACAAAGAACATCTAGAAACTGGAAGTGGCACCCCTGCTAAAGTACTGATGGTAAGAGATAAAGTTATGATGCTGTACAATGTGATAAAAGGCAAAGGACCCAGACTGTCCATGTTGAAAGAGCGCACTGAAAGAGGACAGCCAGAGAGCCAGGGCAGCAGAGTTCCAGCAAAGGGCCCCAGACTGTCCATGTTGAAAGAGCGCACTGAAAGAGGACAGCCAGAGAGCCCCAGCAAAGACCCCAGACTGTCCATGTTGAAAGAGTGCACTGAAAGAAGACAGCCAGAGAGCCAGGGCAGCAGAGTTCCAGCAACCAGCCAGCAGGAGAACAAGCACAAGGTCCAGCAGCAGCACTGATGGAGCAGGTGAAGACACAGCAGCATGGCAGCAAGAGGACCAGGATGAGACACAGCAGCATGGGTGCAGGAGGGCCAGGATGAGACACCCCGCAGCAGGCAGCCAGATATTGGAGCAGATGAGGAGATACCCCGCAGCAGCCAGCCAGATCTTGGAGCAGATGAGAAGAGGAGACACCCCACAGCAGCCAGCTAGATCTTGGAGCAGATGAGGAGAGGAGACATCCCGCAGCAGGCAGCCAGATCGAGCAGATGAGAAGAGGTAAGTGCACGTAGATCCGTTTCCTTCCATCTAGACGGCACAGGAACTCTGTGAAGGGCCCACACAGAGGAGCTGGAGAGAAGGGGTTATTTGACCATGAGGATCCCCTTTAGGGCCCTTTGCCACGTAGGCCCTTGCCTCTTGGAGGCGGCATTGCTTTGGAGGGCCGACCCCTGCAGCCTCGTCCCCGTGCTGGACTGCTGTGGGGGGTTGATGCCAGTGAGGAGGACTCTGATGTCGGGTAGGGCATGCGCTCCAGGATCTGGCTGAGTACTTTGGTCATGGTGGTGATGGAAGCAGCTATGGTACTCGCATCCTGGGAACTGGAAGCTATCCCACACTGCAGGATCCTGTTCTGCCTTTGCATTACCCAACGCAGGTATCGGATTTCTGCTCACAAGAGCAGGCCCTGCGAAGATGTCATGGGCTGATCTAGTGCTGCTGCTGGTGGAGCTTCAGGTGGTGCTGTAGGGGGTGCTGCTGGTGGAGCTTCAGGTGGTGCTACCAGTGGTGCTGCAGGGGGAGCTGCAGGGGGGGTGAATATGTCGGTGTTGGCTGGCTAGATGGGGTTGATAGCCCATGAGGCCTCAGTACTGGCATCCCCCTCACTGCTTGAAGAGTGCGCAGGGGTGCTGGTCTTGCTCTCCAGCCAGCTGTGTCCTGCAGGAAAGTGTCGATATCCAGGGACACATTCAGCCCTGTGAATGGTGGGGAATCCTGTGAGGGTATAAGCTCCTCCTGCTCCACCTGTGTCTCTGCATTGTGCTGTAAGGGACGCTGCATGAGAGGGATGGGCTGGCTGACAGATGGCCCTTGCCAGCTGGGACCTGGCAATTCCTGGCTGGGACCCGGTTGTTCCTGCAGGCAAGCTGTGGAAACAGAATAGAAAAGGAAAACATCATAAGTATATATTAGAGGTGTGCATCCGTTTTCCACGTATTTGTAATCCGCAACTTATTTTTTGCTATCTGTTAAATACGTGGGGAGGCGAAACGCATCGCGACTCCCCACGTATTAAACAGATTTCTGTTTAATTCGGCCTAAATAAAAATTTAAATCCCCCCACCCTCCTGACCCCACCAAGACTCACCAAAACTCACTGGTGGTCCAGCGGTGGGGTCCGGGAACTCACTCACACCCTCGGTGCTAGTTTCATCACGGCGCCGATAGCCTTTGTCACAGGGGCAACCGGTGCCATTGGTCAGCCCCTGTCACATGGCCATCGGCGCCATCTTGTACTCCTACCATGTGACAGGGGCTGACCAATGGCACCGGTAGCCCCTGTGACATAGTATGGGCAAAGGCTATCGGCGCCATTTTGAGTCCTGGCGTCGGACAGCAGGTCGCTCCGGGACCCCCATTGGACCCACAGGGACTTTTGGTCAGCTTGGGGGGGCCTCCTGACCCCCACAAGACTTGCCAAAAGTCCAGCGGGGGTCCGGGAGCGACCTCCTTTCACGCCGTCCGTCCGATCCCAATACTCAAAATGGCGCCGATCGCCGCCAATTTGAGACTCAAAATCGCCGTCCCTCCAATACTCAAAATGGCGCCGATCGCCGTCATAGTGAGGGCAAAGGTGATCGGCGCCATTTTGAGTATTGGAGGGACGGCGATTTTGAGTCTCAAAATGGCGCCGATCGCCTTTGCCCTCACTATGACGGCGATCGGCGCCATTTTGAGTATTGGGATCGGATGGCCGGCGTGAAAGGAGGTCGCTCCCGGACCCCCGCTGGACTTTTGGCAAGTCTTGTGGGGGTCAGGAGGCCCCCCCAAGCTGGCCAAAAGTCCCTGTGGGTCCAATGGGGGACCCGGAGCGACCTGCCGTCCGACGCCAGGACTCAAAATGGTGCCGATAGCCTTTGCCCATACTATGTCACAGGGGCTACCGGTGCCATTGGTCAGCCCCTGTCACATGGTAGGAGCACAAGATGGCGCCGTTGGCCATGTGACAGGGGCTGACCAATGGCACCGGTAGCCCCTGTGACAAAGGCTATCGGCGCCGTGATGAAACTAGCACCGAGGGTCTGAGTGAGTTCCCGGACCCCATCGCTGGACCACCAGGGAGTTTTGGTAAGTCTTGGGGGGGTCAGGAGGGTGGGGGGTTGTAGTTAATTTAGTAGTAACGTATTTACAGATCGACAACTTATTGAATTCTCCATACTTCCGCATGAAACGGAATTGACCCCCCACGAATACGGATCACGTACGCAACGAAAACGTTTTGCATGCACATCCCTAGTATATATGGCATAACAAGCTTTCAAGCTGTTTGCCATCAGAGGAACACTTTGTGAGATTACAAAGTGATCATCTAATACCATTTCTGTGTGGCGTTCACTACTGTGTTTGGGTCATTCCTTGTGAATGGCAAAAACACAGTGTTTGTCACAGTAGGTGTGTAGAGTTGCTGGGTGGGCCTTTATGGATCATAGGAGCTTACCAGCCGCGACGCATGAGGAGTCCAGCCGTGGCGCCAAACCTTCAAACACGTCCAGGCCCTGCCGATCCAGCAACCTCTGCTCCATGTGTGTTATAACAGTTGGACAAGGTGCCCCTCCACCTGTCTGCTGCTGGTACTTCCTGCGTGTGGCAATTTTTCCTTTCAGCTGGGCCTTGACATCGCGATATCGGTGCGATACCTGCTCCCATGTGCGTGGTATGCCACTGTGTCAGGTGATGCTGTCAGCTATAACTTTCCAGAGCTGGACCGTGGCTGCCTTGCTGATCTTCGCTGCTCTGTTGCCAAACAGGTAGGCATAGTGTTCCAGCACACCGGCTATCAGCAGCTCGTTCTCCTGGCTGCTAAAGCGAATGGCCCACAGTCTCTGGCGTGGTGCTGGCTGGCTGCGTGAGGGGGGTGCCACTTCCAGTCCCGGAGGGGTGTCTTCCCTGCCCTCACTCTCCGCCCCGCTCTCATCTCCCCTCCCGAACTCATCCTGCCCTGGCCTATCCCTTCCACTCTCTCCTGTCTCTCTAACTTCTTGGCCTCCTCCCACCACTCTTTCCTGACTAACCCCATTCCCCCTCCCCCACCCTCCTATCCCTTCCCTCCTGCCTGTCCCTGCTGCTAGCCCTGGCCCTACTTCTACTCCTACTTCTCATTCCCCTGCCACTCCTCTCCTCCTTCTCCCGCTCCCTCTCACTCCTCCTCCCTCTACTATCCTCACTCCTTCTCACCTCTCTTTCTACTCCTCTCACACTCCATTCTCACCCACACCTCCTCCGCTCTGCTCTACCACCACTCCTCCTCTTCCTCCACTCCTCCACCACTCATCTCCACCACTCCTCCACCACTCCACCACCACTCCTCCACTCCTCCACCACTCCTCTACTCCTCCTCCTCCACCACCACTCTTCCACCACTCCTCTTCCACTCCTCCACCACTCCACCACTCCTCCACTCCTCCACAACTCCTCCACCACTCCACCACCACTCTTCCACCACTCCTCCTCCTCCACTCCACCAATCCTCCACACAAATAGACAAACCTGACAAACAACACTTGCACTCCAACAAATATGACAGAAAACAAAAGGTTCAGGGACACAAGGGACAAAAAAGAGACAGTACAACTCACTCAGTAATCGATGAAAAGCTCTCCAATAAACTGCACTCCTCTCCTACACCTCCAACCACTTACACACCCTCAAAGGGGAAGGTGCAGGAAGTGCGCTTTTATACTGGAAACATTATCACGAACGCGATGACGTTTTCGCGAAATGCGATGACGTTTCGCAAAACGCGATGATGTTTCACAAAACGTGATGACATTTCGCTAATCACAAAGTGACTTCGTTGCTGGCGAAGTCACTTCGCCATGTGCGAAGCTACTTCGCACATTGCGATATATACCGCAACATGCAAAACTTTTCTTTGTGAAGCGGTACAGGCCTTCATTACCATACACATGCTCATTTTGTTATCTCATGCATTATTGCTGCGATATTTACCGCTTTTTGATAAATCCAGGCCAAAATTCCTTGGGAAAATATTATATTTATAATATTTTCAAAATTTAGGTTTTTGAAATTTTTATATTATCCAGGAGAAATCAGATTATAGTTATTGAAAAAATAAGGATGATGATCAAACAGATGGAATGAGACAGATATGGGCATGATTTATTAAGGCACTTTTCTCATTCTGTGTTAAAAGGAATAATAATGTTAAAAAATCAGACTCACAGTACTTGAAAAATGAGAAAGATTGCTTTAGAATTTAGAATCTAAAGTTTTGGTGTTATTTAACCAAGGGATAGATTTTAAGACATGCCCACATGCTTATAACATGCGTGTGTAGGCGCGCACATGTTATAAAATCTTGGGTTGGCACATGTAAGGGGGTGCACAATTGTGCACCTTGCGCACGCTGAGCCGCGCTGCTTTCCCCGTTCCCTACAACCCACCCCACCTTCCCTTCCCTTCCCCTACCTCCCCCGCCCTTTCCCCCCTACCTTCTTCTTCTTGTTTTATTTCCAAACTTACTTCAGCCCTGGGACTGAAGTAAGTTGCGCACGCCGGCCAACTGCCGGCGCGCGATCCCAGGCACAGCAGCAAATGGCTGCTGTGCCGGGAGCCTCTGGCCCCGCCCCTGCCCTCCACATTCCCATCCCCAGACCGACCGGTTTAGCAAGCCCGGGACTTACACGCGTCCCGGGGCTTTACGTGTGTTGCCGGGCCTTTTGAAAATAGGCCCGGCGCGCGTAAGCCACTCTACACGCGTAAATCCTCCGGATTTACGCGTGTTGAGCTTTGAAAATCTGGCCCCAAGCTTTGTATAGAAATTCTATTATTATAAATATATGATTGACCCAAACATGGATGAACAGGGCATACAAAATAAAGTCCCTTCTAACTCCTCCATCATACATGTACAGCTTAATGAAGATGCAAATGTGTGCACCATTATTACTGACGTCATAATTATAACCCCAAAATCCCACTGTGCATACAGTAGTGGAGTTGAGACACAAGATTTGCACAATATGGTGGAATGTTCTTGCTGACATCATTACAGTGGTTGAGTTTAGGAAAATAAGCAAAGTGTATATAAAAAAAAATCTAGTAAAGATTTAATTCATTAATGCCATGCATGACCTTTTAATCATCTATTGTAGTCCAGAAAAGCAGAGCTTTTAAGAATTGCTGTAGTGTAATGGCAGATGTTCAAAGAATGTCTTTTGACTTCATAGCTTCTCACCTTCAGCTGACATTACACACCACCGATCAATGTCAGTGCCAGAAGCTTTGTTAGCATCTATAGCACTAGCTTCTTCATCAATGACAGCATTTTCTGGACAGAAATTGTCTGTGTTGACCTTTAATAATGTAAAAATTGTTCCATCCTCATTCTCAGGACTCAGACTTGTTTGTCAGTAAGAGCAAGTTTATATTATCTGCACAAAAATGCCTTTTGAAATTCTAAAAGGAAAAAAAACAATCTAAAATATTTAACCTCTGTTATAGGCAGTAAAGGCCTTCTTTTTCTTGTGCAACCCGTGCATTTTCTGATAAAGCTTATAATACTGTCATTTAAGTACTGCAGGATCCTAACCTCTAAGAGCCTATCAGTGTCAAGGATATGGGCCATTTCTACTGTGCTGTTACTCTATATGCTTTAACAATAAACCAAAGCCCAAAAGAAGAACTGTTGACTTAATGAAAGAACCAAGTGACTTATGAAAAAGATGATTGATCCCTGCTAATCTCTCACACTCTCTGTATCCAAATTGTATATGTTGTTTAATTTATTTATTTATTTACAGAAATTATTGCCTGCACATAAAAATATAGTAGTAGTACAACAGAAAAACATGCGAACCACAAATATAAAACATTAAAATAGCAAAACAACCACCTGATAATAATCTCAGAATATCTCACTTTGTATTTATACACCAGAAGAAAGTTTGAACTACCATAGCTTAAGCCAAAACCTCCCATATGTATCTGGACTACTGTGCTCCATTCTGGAACCCATATCTCAAAAAGGATAGATAAAGGATAGAGGCAGTCCAGAGAAGCATAACCAAAATGGTGTGGAATCTGTATGAGAACAGTAATGAGGAGAAGCTGAAGGATCTGAATATGTATACCCTGGAACAGAGGTAGTGCAGGGGAGATATGATACAGACCTTTAGATACCTGAAAGGTTTTATTGATGCAGAAACTTTGAATCTTTTCCATTGAAAAGGAAACTAGGGGTGTGCATCCGTTTTCCACGTATTTGTAATCCACAACTTATTTTGTCCTATCTGTTAAATACGTGGGGAGGCGAAACGCATCGCGACTCCCCACGTATTTAACAGATTTCTGTTTTATTCGGCCACCTAAATAAAAATTTAACCCCCCCCCCACCCTCCTGACCCCCCCAAGACTTACCAAAACTCCCTGGTGGTCCAGCGGAGAGTCCAGAAGCCATCTCTGCATTCTCACAACCTCGTTTGCCGGTTTCATCATGGCGCCGATAGCCTGTGTCACAGGAGCTACCGGTGCCATTGGTCAGCCCCTGTCACATGGTCACCGGCGCCATCTTGTGCTCCTACCATGTGACAGGGGCTGACCAATGGCATCGGTAGCCCCTGTGACATAGTATGGGCAAAGGCTATCGGCACCATTTTGAGTCCTGGCATCGGATGGCCGGCGTGCAGGAAGTCACTCCGGGACCCCCGTTGGACCCCCAGGGACTTTTGGCCAGCTTGGGGGGGCCTCCTGACCCCCACAAGACTTGCCAAAGTCCAGCGGGGGTCTTGGAGCGACCTCCTGCACGCCGGCCATCCGATGCCAATACTCAAAATGGCGCCGATCGCCTTTGTGTCTCAAAATGGTGCCTATACTCAAAATGGCGCCGATCGCCTTTGCCCTCACTATGTCACACATAGTGAGGGCAAAGGCAATCAGCGCCATTTTGTCTCAAAATGGTGCCGATCGCCTTTGCGTCTCAAAATAGCGCCGATCGCCTTTGCCCTCACTATGTGACATAGTGAGGGCAAAGGCGATCGGCGCCATTTTGAGTAGTGGCATCGGACGGCCGGCGTGCAGGAGGTCGCTCCCGGACCCCCGCTGGACTTTTGGCAAGTCTTGTGGGGGTCAGGAGGCCCCCCCCAAGCAGGCCAAAAGTCCCTGTGGGTCCAACGGGGGTCACGGAACGACCTCCTGCATGCCGGCCGTCCGATGCCAGGACTCAAAATGGCGCCATTGGCCTTTGCCCATACTATGTCACAGAGGCTACCGGTGCCATTGGTCGGCCCCTGTCACATGGTAGGAGCACAAGATGGCGCCGGTGACCATGTGACAGGGGCTGACCAATGGCACCGGTAGCCCCTGTGACACAGGCTATCGGCGCCATGATGAAACCGGCAAACGAGGGTGTGAGAATGCAGAGATGGCTTCTGGACTCCCCGCTGGACCACCAGGGAGTTTTGGTAAGTCTTGGGGGGGTCAGGAGGGTGCGGGGTTGTAGTTAATTTTAATTTTAGCTGGGACACAAATTTAACTCGCCGTATTAACGCATCGGGGCGCCATACGGCCGAATGTAATGCATTTGCGCCCCGACGAATCCGAATCACGAATGCAACGAAAACCTTTTGGCTGCACTTCCCTAAAGGAAACTGGAGAACTAGAGGTGACGAAATGAAACCCTAGGTGTGGATGACTCAGAGCCAGCATCAGGAAATATTCCTTCATGGAGAGGGTAGTGGATACCTGAAATTCCTTTCTGGAAGAGATGGTAAGAATAAAAACAGTAAACAAATTCAAAAGAGCATGGGATAAAATGTCACAGTGTGTGAATCCTTTAGGCTGTGGCAAGATTGGTACTTCCTGGCTGGAGAATCAACTAGGCCCTCACCAACAGCAGGCAGATATGCTCATGCTGGGACAAGGACTAGACTTCAACTGTACCAGCCTCTTCCCCCACAGGTTGAGCCTTTGAGTTCCAAGGTGAGGGTCCCATAGAGAGCAGTAAGGCAGGTGAAGCAGGTACATTGGTATCCAGACAGTGGTCAGGGAAGGCAGAGATCAGGCAACATCAATATCCAGGCAGTAATCACGATCCAAGAATCAGACAGAGAGAGAAAGGAAGGCAAGGAACTGGACCAGGAGAGGCCATGGAGAGACAAGGCAGGGAGCAGAGGAGGAGCAAGGGCAAGGCTAGGAGTAGGACCTGACCAAGGCAGGTAGGACTGGAACATGGCATGCAGGACTGGGACAAGACAAGCAGGACTAGTAGAGAAGAAACACTCACTGCAGATAGTAAGGCATGGCAGGAGGACCTGTTGCGGAGGCATCAACTGAGCGGCATACGGAGGTTTAAATAGCCTAGCAGAGCTGATATCATGGGTGTTACATCCACCAGCCGCAGCCACCCGCGGCCAGCTCAACTCACCTCATGTCATGCTTGGTTCTTTGCTCCGAGTGTTCTCACGGTCGCAGTCAGCCACTGCCGCCACGTTCCTCCTAGCTTCCAGTGCTCCACGTGGCGTCTGGGACACCGCCGACCAGTGTTCCAACCCTGATCCTCCCTAGGCATGCGCGCACGCCTTCAGCCCTCTTTTTAAAGGGCTAATGGCGGAAACTTAGGGCTCGTCCCTGGCTGATGACATCAGTGGCCCCGGATATTTAAGGACAGCCTCTCTCCACCACTTGCTGACTTGGCAATGAGTTCCTTGGTTCTGCTCTGGTGCTTTGCTCCAGTACTCCGGACCTGTTGTTCCTGCTCTACAGATTCCTGCTCTGTTCTTCAGGATCCTGCTACTGTTCTCCCGCTCCTCGGGACCTCACTCAGTGCTTCACAGGACTCTGCCTCTGCGCTTCCGCTCCTCGGGGCCTGGCTTAATACTTCTACATCTCGGGACCCTGTCTCGGCGCTCCCGCTCCTCGGGGCCTGGCTCAGGGCTTCTACATCCCAGGACCCTGTCTCGGCACTCCTGATCCTCGGGGCCTGGCTCAGTGCTGCTATATCTCGGGACCCTGCCTCGGCGCTCCCACTTCTCAGGGCTTGGCTCAGCGCTTCTACACCTTGGGACCCTGTCTCAGCACTCCCACTCCTCGGGGCCTGGCTCAGCACTGCTACATCTCGGGACCCTGTCTTGGCGCTCCCACTCCTCGGGCCTGGCTCAGCGCTTCTACACCTCGGGACCCTGTCTCTGCACTCCCGCTCCTCGGGGCCTGGCTCAGCACCTCTGCACCACAAGACCCTGTCACTGCGTTTCCACTCCTCGGGGCCTGGCTCAGTGCTTCTATACCTCGGGAACCTGTCTCTGCGCTCCTGTTCCTCGGGGCCTGGCTCAGCGCTTTTACTCCTCGGGACCCTGTCTCTGTGCTCCCGCGCCTCAGGGCCTGTCTCAGCACTTCTACATCACAGAACTCTGTCTCTGTGCCCTCGCTCCTCGGAGTATCCCTCAGGCTTCTACTCCACAAGAACCTGTTACAGCAGATTTGCCACACAGGTCCTGCTTCAACACTCTATTCTACAGGCTCTGGCTCTTGCACGTCTTCTCCACGGGGTCTGTCCTAAGTGGTCCTGCTCTACTGTCTCTGGAACGGATGTAGCATTTCATTCCTCGGGTCCTTCTCTCGCTCTCTCTCTCCTCGTGGGCTCTTCGACCTCGGACTGAACCTGACCTCTGACTCTCCCTGCTTTCAGCTATCTGTCTCCTCTGGGACCAGCCACACAGAGGCCCACCTAAGACCAGCCAGTCCCGGCAACCAAGGGCTCAACCTGCAGGGAACACGGGCTGGTACAGGCGAAGTTCCTGTTTGCCTCTGCTCCCAGCCAGCCTCGCCTCCCAATGGTGGGAACTTGCAGGACTCAACCCCGCAGGCTGTGCCAACCCTATCTCAGGTCAAGGGTCCACAATCCCTAACAATATGGAGCTGCAATGTTCAGTTTCCCACTGCAGGTCCTTTATCAAAAAAGGAATCAAGACATGGCTCTTTAAACAAGCATACCCCAACTCCACCCAATCCTAACCATTGTCCTCCTTGAACCACATCTATCCCAATCTAGCCTATTTCCTTTCCCCTGACCTCAAACTTACCATCCCAGAACCCCCCCCGCTCCCTCCCTTTTCCCCACCTCCCCACCCCCTCTCCTACCATCCCTACACCCCCCCCCTGCTCCCCCCTAGTGCCCCCAATGCCCCCAGCCTCCCCCTACCTCGCCCCCTCACCCCACTAACAATCTCTCACTGAAAATACTCTCACCCCATGCACCCGGTTCCCTCTACCCCCTCCTCTCCTTCCCCTCACCTCTTTTCCCTCTCTCCCTACCCCCCCCCCCCTTCACCAGATTCCAATCGTACTCACGTGCACTTGCCCCTGTATTACTGTAAATAAGTTTCATATGCTAAGTGTAATCAAGTGCTGTGTCTTACTGTAAATAAGTTTCATACGCTAAGTGTATCAAGTGCACATGCCAATTAACTTTGTATATTAATTTCATTTTGCATATCTAATCCCAACCGAATGCAAATAGTTGTAATGCTGCCTGTATATTAGTTTATTTTGCATACTATTTCTAACCGAATGCAAATAGTTGTAACGCTGCCTGTTGACTCTCCTCTCCTGTACTTTGGTATATCACCCAGTTAACCCCCTCCCCTGTTCATTGTAATTTCCTTTCCTTTCTCAGTTATTTGTAAACCGACATGATGTGTCCTACGAATGCTGGTATAAAAATTTTTTAAATAAATAAATAAAAATAAATCAGAGGGTGTTGTACATGCACACAAGGTTACTTGTGGCCATTGGTAGGCATCAGCATCTGGTATGTACATGGTAGTGTCCTGCCTCAACAATGACTAAGAGGCCCAGGATGAGTGATAATCTCCGTGATCAGCCCACTGTTACAGTACCCATCCTTTCAAGCCAACTCTCCAAGGCCCTTGGTTTTGGCTTATGAAGAAAGAGTTGATGGAACTCTAATGAGCTGAGGAGTTTGGATGTTAGTGGAAGGTTCCCAAGTGTTTCCTTCTGGTCCAAATCCTTTCCAGGAGATGAAATACAGGCCATGATAATCTGTACTATTTATTCCATGTCTTCCTCCAAAACTACATCATAAGAACATAAGGCTTGATTTACTGGGTCAGACCAAGGGTCCATCAAGCCCAGTATCCTGTTTCCAACAGTGGCCAATCCAGATCACAAGTTCCTGGCAGGATCCCAAGGAGTAGATAGATTCCTAGCTTCTTATCCCAAGAATAAGCAGTAGATATCCGCAACTCCACCTTAATAATGATTTATGGACTTTTCCTCCAGGAACTTGTCCAAATTGTTTTTAAAAGCACCTACACTAATAGTTTTTACCACATCCTCTGGCAATGATTTCCAGAGCTTAATCATGCATTGAGTATAAAAATATTTTCTCTTATTAGTATAAAATGTATTACCTAGTAATTTCATTGTGCGTCCCCTAGTCTTTGCACATTTTGAAAGAGTAAACAACTGATCAATGTTTACTCATTCCATTCATTATTTTATAGATCTCTATCATATCGCCCCTCGGTCATTTCTTCATCAAGCTGAAGAGTCCTAACCTCTTTAGCATTTCACCATAGAGGAATTATCCCAACCCCTTTATCATTTTGGTCACCCTTCTCTGTAACTTTTCTAATTATGCTATATCTTTTTTGGTGACCAGAAATGCACAGAATAAGTAAGATGAGGTCGCACCATGGAGAAATACATAGGAATTATGAAATTCTCTGTTTTATTCTCTATTCCTTTCCTAATAATCCTTAGCATTCTATTTGCTTGGTTGCTGCTGCACAATGAGCAGATTTCAACGTATTATCAACAATGAGTGGTGACTTCTAAGATGGATCTTTGCACTGTGGTGCTATAATTTGGGTTCCTCTTCCCTAAGTACATCATTTTCCACTTGTTCACTTTAAATTTCATTTGCTGTTTGCATGCCCAGTGTCCCGGTTTTGCAAGGTCCTCATGCAATTCTTACAATTCTCTTGTGATTTAAGAAATTTGAATAATTTTGTGTCATCAGCAAATTTAATCAACTCACTTGTTCCCATTTCAGGTCATATATATATCATATATATATCACTCCTTGATCAAGTATACCTGGGAATTGACAAAGGATGCTCCTTCCTGCTTGCACTCCTTGATATCTCCGCAGCCTTCGATACAGTCAACCATACTATATTATTAAACCGGCTATCCGACATAGGAATCTCAGGATCTGCCTTCAGATGGTTCGACTCATTCCTCAGTAATCGAGGTTATAAAGTTAAAATCAATAGCATGGAATCTCCTCACACTAACTCCCCACATGGAGTCCCCCAGGGCTCCTCTTTATCTCCCACCCTATTTAATATATATCTCCTCCCTCTCTGCCATTTCCTCTCGTCGCTAAATTTGAAATTCTACGTATACGCAGACGATGTCCAAGTTTTGATTCCTATAACAGGCTCCTTGGACTCAGCAATCAAATCATGGGAATCTCACCTTCAAACTATTAACCATCTCCTTACCAGCCTCAACCTGGTGTTAAATACTGCTAAGACTGAACTCCTGCTTATCACCCCTGAAAATAGTCTACACTTACAACAATTGCACACTACCTCCCACATCACTCATGCTAGAGATCTTGGAGTTATAATTGACAATCATCTGAGCTTAAAGAAGTTTATAAATTATACTATAAAGGAATGCTTCTACAAGTTACAGGTGCTCAAAAAACTCAAGCCTCTCCTATATCACCATGACTTCAGGACTGTACTCCAAGCAATCCTGTTCTCTAAGGTCGATTATTGTAACTCAATCCTGCAAGGTCTACCAGCTGTTACATTAAAACCTCTGCAACTACTCCAAAACACAGCTGCAAGGATTTTGACCAACACTAAGCGCAGAGATCACATCATGCCTATACTAAAAGACCTATTTATTTATTTATTTATTTATTTATTTTTAATTTTTATATACCGAAGTTCTTGTAGGGACTACAAATCACTCCGGTTTACATAAAACAATGAACTGCCCAACAGAGAGCGGAGCTTTACATAGAACAGTAGAACATATGGAACAATATAACTAGATGACAATTTAACATAGTGATAAATAAATATTATAGTTTAACTGGTAATACTAGATGACAATTTAACTAGATGACAATTTAACATAGTGATAAAATAAATTATAGTTTAACTGGTAATACATAAAAATTATATTATTTAATATAAGCAGTATAACTATTTAATGTAGAATAAAGGCGTATTAACAGTGCCAAATATATATATAGAAATGAATTTTTTGAACTCAAAGATAGTTGTTCCGTTGCAGAGTCTTAAAAAAGGACTTGGTGTGGTGTCCATGATTAGGAGATACCTAATATATAGGATGTCTGTCCGTCAGAGTAGAATTAAGCGTCTGGGAAGGCTTGTTTGAAAATAAAGGTCTTAAGTCTTTTTTTGAATTCTTGGTGACTAGTTTCTAACCTTAGATCTGGGGGAAGCGTGTTCCACTGGTGGGGGCCTGCTGAAGAAATCGCTCGTTTGCTCAATGAAGATTTTATTTGCGGAGCATGCAGTGTTCCTCTGTATGCGCTTCTGATTGGTCTGGAAGACGTGTGCGGTTGGAGTTGAGAGGTTAATGTGATGGGAGCTAGTTTGTTTGTCGCTTTGTGTATGATAGTGAGTACCTTATAGAGTATCCTTTATTTAATGGGAAGCCAATGTAGATTACGAAGGATTGGGGTGATATGATCTTTTTTGTTAGTGCTTGTTAGTATTCTAGCCGCTGAATTCTGAACCATCTGTAATGATTTGATAGTGTTGGTGGGTATTCCTAGAAGCAGGGAGTTGCAATAGTCGAGCTTAGAAAGAATGATGGATTGTAGTACTAGCCTGAAGTCGGAGAAGTAAAGGAGGGGTTTAAGTTTTTTGAGGACTTGCAGTTTGTAAAAGCAGTCCTTTGTGGTATTATTTACAAACTTTTTTAGGTTTAGATGGTTGTCTAGCCATGCTCCAAGGTCTCTGACGTCAGGTGAGAACGTGATATTTGCGTTTGGTAGAGAGAGGCTGGAAGAGATTGTGAGTGGATCCTGGGAGACAATGAGCATTTCGGTTTTATTAGCATTCAATACTAAGTTGAGGCTTGAGAGTAAATTTTTAATAGGCTGAAGGCATTCGTTCCAGTAAGTGATCATTTTTTGAAGGGATTCTGTAATCGGAAGAAGGATTTGTATGTCGTCTGCATAAAGGTAATGAGTAAGCTTGAGGTTTGAGAGTAGATGGCAGAGAGGGAGGAGGTAGATATTGAAGAGGGTGGGTGAAAGTGAGGATCCTTGCGGGACTCCTTGCTCAGTAAGGATTGGATGCGATTCTTTGTTGTTTATCCTTACTTTGTAGAATCTGTTGCTTAAGAAGGAATGAAACCATCTGAGCGCTGTGCCTTTGATCCCTATGTTGGCTAGTTGGTCTATTAGAGTAGAGTGTTTTACCGTATCAAACGCAGCAGAAAGATCTAGAAGAACCAGCAGGTAGGATTGTTTTTTCTCCAGATTAACTAGTATTGTGTCCGTGAGAGATAGTAGGAGCGATTGAGTGTTTAGGCGTTTTCGGAAGCCATATTGAGCCGGGGATAGAATATTATGTTCTTCCAAAAAATCTGACAGTTGCTTGTTGACAATTTTTTCCATCAGTTTGGCGATGAGTGGTAAGTTTGCGATGGGTCTGAAATTAGCTGGGTCTGATGGGGAAGCGTTTGGTTTCTTTAGTAGTGGTTTCAGGATTGCTAATTTTAACTGGTTAGGAACTAAACCTTGAGAAAGGGATGTGTTGATAATTTCTGCAATTGGTTTTGAGATGGTGTTTGGTATGGCGATGAGGAGATTTGTTGGTAATGGGTCTGATGGGTGGGAGGAAGGTTTGAGTTTTTTGAGTGTGTTTTCAATCTCCAGTGAAGAAGTGAACTCGAATGAATCCAGGCTTGTGTTTAGTTGTGGCAAGGCTGTGAGATGGTGTGTAAGGGTAAGGCTGTTGGATGTGATTGATTGTGTAAGGTTGGTGATTTTTGTCTTGAAGTAGTTGGCTAGTTCGTTTGCTTTGTTGAGAGCTTGGTGGTCTGGGATAGTAGGAGGAGATGGTTTAGTTAAAGAGGAGACGTACGAGAAGAGAGCCTTTTAGAATTATTCACTTTTTTGCTTCCAGTTAATTTTTTGCTTCCAGTTAATTTTAGAATTATTCACAAATCCCTCACCATCATCCATAAAAACATCCACCACCAGACTCCCCTAGACCTACTACACCCTCTCAAATTACACTCTTCAGCTAGACCTTTGAGAGATGCCTATAAGGGATCCCTTCATGTTCCCTCAATCAAAATGGTACAAAGATTAACAATCAGGGACCGGGCTTTTTCAACAGCAGGCCCCACCATTTGGAATACACTACCCCCAGACCTCCGACAGGAAACCTGCCTCATAAATTTTAAAAAGAAACTGAAGACTTGGCTTTTCGGTAGAGCCTTTCCTGTCTCCTAGACTATATTCTACTAAGATATTATTCAATCAGCCGTGCTTCAATAACTAGCAGAATGTCATATAATCATGTTATAATGCTAGAGTTATTCTCCTGAGGTTGGCTCCAAGCCCCTTCTCTCTGTTATATCTCTCTACTTTGATTATCTTTCTCTTCATTTCCAATTCCAAGTTACTCACCCTTGTTATAATGTAACTTTTTACCTTCTGCTCCCAATCTGTCTCCTCTTTTGATGTTTGACTAGTTATTGTTAATGTACTATCGTTCTATGTAAACCGAGTTGATTTGATCTGTATCAAGAAAATCGGTATATAAAATCCCTAAATAAATAAATAACTAAATATATAAATATATAAATATATTAAAAAGTAGTGGTCCTAGAACACATTCTTGTCAGAACAGTCCACCTTTTTCCTTTGAGAAAATGTACCATTTGTTAGGGATGTGAATCGTGTCCTCGATCGTCTTAACGATCGATTTCGGCTGGGAGGGGGAGGGAATCGTATTGTTGCCGTTTGGGGGGGTAAAATATCATGAAAAATCGTTAAAAATCGTTAAAAATCGAAAAATCGAAAAATCGAAAAACCGGCACATTAAAACCCCCTAAAACCCACCCCCGACCTTTTAAATTAAATCCCCCACCCTCCCGAACCCCCCCCCCAAATAACTTAAATAACCTGCGGGTCCAGCAGCGGTCCGGAACGGCAGCGGTCCGGAACGGGCTCCTGCTCTGAATCTTGTCGTCTTCAGCCGGCGCCATTTTCCAAAATGGCGCCGAAAAATGGCGGCGGCCATAGACGAAAAAGATTGGACGGCAGGAGGTCATTCCGGACCCCCGCTGGACTTTTGGCAAGTCTCGTGGGGGTCAGGAGGCCCCCCACAAGCTGGCCAAAAGTTCCTGGAGGTCCAGCGGGGGTCAGGGAGCGATTTCCCGCCGCGAATCGTTTTCGTACGGAAAATGGCGCCGGCAGGAGATCGACTGCAGGAGGTCGTTCAGCGAGGGTTCCGGCTGAAGACGACAAGATTCAGAGCAGGAGCCCGTTCCGGACCGCTGCCGTTCCGGACCGCCGCTGGACCCGCAGGTTATTTAAGTTATTTGGGGGGGGTTCGGGAGGGTGGGGGATTTAATTTAAAGGGTCGGGGGTGGGTTTTAGGGGGTTTTAGTGTGCCGGCTCACGATTCTAACGATTTATAACGGCTGATTGAATAATATGTCCATGCCTGATCTAAACTCTTAACCATCAGTAGACTTAGGAATGGGCTGGGATGGCCATAATTAGAGCAGTGGTTTCAACAGAGATACATGTAAGCTATTGTGAATCTTTAATGTGGAAGGTAGACTGAGTTGATAACTGAATGGCCCCTACTTCATGGATAATTGGAAAGGGTCCAATAAATCACGGAGAGAACTTCATTGAGGGATTCTTTGTGGAAATTCTGTATATTAAGGCATACCCTTTCCCATGGCTTAAATTGTAGTGACAGGCTGGGGCACTTAACAGTCTGTTTCTTGTATTTTTCTGTGGTTTGGACGAGGAGCCGGCAAGTTTTAACCGAAATTTCTCCTAGGTTCTGAGCTACTATTACTAGCAATGGTAACATGGAATAGACTTAGTTTTTGGGTACTTGCCAGGTTCTTATGGCATGGATTGGCCACTGTTGGAAACAGGATGCTGGGCTTGATGGACCCTTGGTCTGACCCAGTATGGCATGTTCTTATGTTCTTATGTATTTGCTGTGGAGCATAGATCTATAAAAGGAGCAGGAAGGGGAATCTGTGGAAGCTTGCTGTAGACAATATTGAAGGGTGATGACCATGATGACATCTCAACATGGTTGTTATGGCAGAATTCTGGCTACATCAATAAGGATACCTAGTCATCTTGCCGGTTATTTATGTATGCCCTCAGGAACCCTTTGAAAATCTGATTAGTCTTCTGTCTGGCCATTGATTTAGGGGTAACAAATAGAGGAGAAAACGTGAATTTTGTAAAGGTTCTTCCAGAACTGTTATGAATCAGAGAGTGGACCCCCTGTTCCAAGGTAGAGTCTGCACTGCTGAGAAGGAAGTTAACCCTCGTCGGTCTCTACCATCAGATGGCAAGGACTGTTGAAGATGGTGAGATGAAGGCTTCACCCTGGAAGCTCGTGATCCCCCCAGGAGGAGCCTGTAGGGACACGGCCGCTGGGATTTAGGCGACTCCCTGAAGAATGAAGATGGTCTGGATGCAGGCACCTCCTGCAGGTCGTGGGTTCCAGATGGCTGGCGCCTCCAGCAGGTCGTGAGAAGTCCGGGAGTATACGTTGAAGAATAGACCCAATCCAGTCCAAGGGTTGAAGTCAAGAGGGAGGTCCAGGAGCAGATGGGAGAATGGTCCAAAGCTGATCCAGGAGCAAAGAAGGAGAAAGGTCCAGAGCCAGTCCAAGTCGATACCAGAAAATCACCACCACCGGTCTGAGGGTCAGGAGCCAAAGAATCAGTCCAACGAGGAGAAGAGCAGGAATGGAGCAAAGAGCGGATCCGGAACACCAAAACAGGAACCAAGAACAGAGCTCCAATACCAAGGCAAGGTCTGGGTGTCAGACCTTGCCTTAAGTACAGGAACCAGGAGGTGGAGTCCCAGGGGGAGCCATGACAATATCCGGTCATGGTTCCTGTAAATATCTTCTGCAGCCACGTGCGTGCTCCTAGGAGGCTGAGGAGGTGGAGCCAGATGGCCAACCCCATCCCGGTCGATAGGCAGCAACAGGAGCCGTGAAGAAGTTCAGACAGGGGGCTGCCTGCCGCCACAGGAGCCCCCAAAGCTCCTGGTGAGTGGGTCATCGCCGAGGATGCCGATCCAATCCCGGTCACGGCCCGCCGCAGCAAGCAGCCATGACACCCGGCCACGGGGCACCGCAGCCGGCATTTCTAACAGTACCCCCTCCTTTTGTCCTCCACCAAGAAGGCTTGGGCTTCCCAGGATGTACAATATGAAAGTTCGTGAGAAGAGACTTATCCAGTATATTCTTAACAGGCTCCCAAGAATTCTCCTCAGGTCCGAATCCTTCCCACGATAGAAGATACTCCCATGTTTTGCCTCTTTTCCAGACGTCCAGTACCTCTTGTACCTGGTATATAATCTCATCCTCAGCCCTAGGCTGTGGTACTTCAGGAGTTTTCTGGGAAGGCCAAGTGAGGACCAACGGTTTCAGAAGGGACACATGGAAAGAGTTATGAATCCTCAAGGTGGTCGGTAAATGGAGTTGGTAAGTTTCAGACCAAGCTGACGTAATACAGGAAAAGGTCCAATATAACATGGGGCCAACCACATGGAAGGGACTTGCAACCGGATATGACATGTGCTAAGCCATACTTTCTCTCCTGGAAGGAAATGTGGGGCTGCACGTCGATGCTTGTCCGCAAATGTCTTGGCGGAATGAGCATCTTTCCGGAGCATGCACTGGGTGTGAATCCAGAGCCGCCGTAACTGTACTGCGGTAAGCTGAGCTGCTGGTGATGGTACCGGTAATGGCAACGGTAGAGGCGGCCTGGGATGTCATCCAAATATAATCTGGAACGGAGACGTCCCTGTTGCAGCGCAAACATGCGAGTTATGAGAGAACTCAGCCCAAGAGAGATGCGCTGCCCAATCGTCCTGGCAGGAGTTGACGTACATCCGAAGAAATTGCTTTAATGTATGATTAGTGCGTTCCGCCTGTCCATTGGCCTGCGGATTAAATGCAGTGGTGTAATCCAGGGAAATGTTAGATTTTTTGCAAAGATTGAGCCAGTAACGGGCGTGAATTGAGGACCACGATCAGATACGATATGCTGTGGGAGGCCATGGAGATGGAAAATATGAAGCATAAACAGTTGGGCCTGGCAAGGAGCTGATGGAAGGGAGAGAAGTGGGATAAAGTGGGCCATTTTGGAGAATCGATCCACAACCACCCAAATTACTGTATTGCCCTCAGATGGCGGACGTTTCACAATAAAATCCATGGAAATATGCATCCAGGGTTTCTGGGGAATAGGCAGTTGCTGTAAAAGTCCCCAAGTCTTTCCAGTAGGACTCTTGTGTTGTGTGCAAGTTGGGCAAGAATCCACATATGCACGAATATCCTTGTGCATGTCGGGCCACTAGTAATATTGTTGCAGGAGCGTTTGAGTCCTAGCTCTGCCTGGATGTCCGGCTAACTGAGAATCATGTCCCCATTGTAATACTTTAGTACGAAGTCTCTTAGGTACCACAGTCTTGCCCGATGGGACTGTGAATGTAGCGAAGAGGATAATGGGAGCAGGATCAATAATATTTTGAATTGGCTTCTCAATGTCCACATCGGAGAAAGATCGAGACAGAGCATCAGCCTTGATGTTCTTTGTAGCTGGTCGATATCGAAGCTCTAAATCGAAACGTGAGAAGAAAAGTGCCCAGCGAGCTTGACGGGGGTTCAGGCGTTGAGCTTGTTGGAGATACACCAAGTTTTTGTGGTCGGTGAAGACGGTGATACAGTGCTGTGCCCCCTCCAACCACTGTCGCCATTCTTCAAGCATGAGCTTGATAGCAAGAAGTTCTTTGTCGCCAATAGAATAATTATGTTCTGCTGGGGAAAATTTTCTAGAGAAATAGGAGCACGGATGAAATTTTCCCGATGCATTGCTTTGGCTCAGGACAGCTCCTACTCCTTCAGCGGAGGCATCGACCTCCACTATAAACGGACGTCTGGGATCTGGATGTCGAAGGCAAGGTTGTTGAAGAAATGATTCCTTGAGAGCCTGAAAGTCTTCTACAGCCTCTATGGGCCAGGCCTTGATGGTTGCCCCCTTACAAATGAGTGCCGTAAGAGGTGCAGCCAGCTTGGAAAAGTTCTGTATAAAACTACCATAGTACTTTGCAAATCTGAGGAATCACTGGAGGGTCCGTAGACCACTAGGCTGAGGCCATTCTTGGATGCATTTTAATTTAGCGGGGTCCATTTGAAATCCTTGATTAGAAATGATATACCCCAAAAAATGTATCTCTTTCAAAGATACATTTTTCCAATTTAGCATAGAGTCGATTTTCTCTCAAACGTTGTAGCACTTGAAAAACATGTTGACCATGTGTCTGTAAATCGCAGGAAAAAATCAAAATATCGTCTAGGTAGACTACCATGCAGACATAGAGCAGGTCTCTGAATATTTCGTTAACAAAGTGCTGAAAGACGGCAGGAGCATTGGTCAATCCAAAAGGCATAAAAAGATATTCATAATGTCCATCTCTTGTGTTAAATGCCGTCTTCCACTCATCCCCCTCACGAATCCTAACTAGATTATAAGCTCCTCGAAGGTCCAACTTTGAAAACACCTTGGCCCCCTGTAGATGGTCGAAGAGTTCAGCTATAAGCGGCAATGGGTACCGGTCCTTGATGGTAATGGCATTTAGCCCACGATAATCTATACATGGATGCAAGGTCCCATCCTTTTTTCCATCAAAGAAAAAGCCGGCCCCGGCTGGGGATTTAGAGCGCCTGATGAATCCTTTCTGCAAGTTGTCTTGAATATATTCTGACATAGCACGGATCTCCAAGGCAGATAATGGATAGACCCTACCCCGTGGCAGGGTGGCGCCAGGAATCAAATTGATGCTACAATTGAATTCTCGATGTGGAGGCAAAATGTCCGCAGCTTTTTTGGAAAAAACATCCAAAAACTGCTTGTACAGTGATGGCAGACCTTCCAGCCGAGAAGTACAGATGAAGCTACAGGAGGGACTTGATCCGTGAATGCAGGTTTCTTGGCATTTTGATCCCCAGTGGATTAGTTTTAAAGAGGTCCAGTCGAATTGTGGGTTGTGTTGCTGTAACCATGGAATGCCGAGAACTATAGAATGAATTGCACTTTGGATGATATAGAAGGAGATGCTTTCGGTGTGGTTCGGTGAAATGTGACATTCCATCGGTACTGTATGATGAGTTATCCTCCCCGGAAGGGGATCTCCATGAATGGAGGATATAATTAATGGCTTTGGACACAAGCAAGTGGGGATGCGTAGTTGCTCTACCACATCTTGTAGTATAAAATTTCCACCGGCTCCAGAATCTACTAAAGCCAGAGTGGAGAACCGATGATCTTCGAAATCCAAGGTAACCTGCAGAGTCAGTGGGGAGCCGAGAGGTGATGCCTAGGTTTACTCCCCCGATGGAGCCTAGGCATTGGAGTTTCACGGACATGTAGGACAATGGGCAATGAGATGACCCGCTCCTCCACAATAGAGACAGAGGCCTGCATTGCGGCGTCTTTGCCGTTCTTCTGGAGAAAGGGGGCCTCATCCCAATTGCATAGGTTCCTCCATAGTTCCTTCAGATCTAGGTGCTGTTTGGGAGGCGGGAACCGAACAGGAAAAATGGCACCCCCTATGTGCCTTCTCGTTCTAGATCCCTCCCGCGCTCTTTCCTGTAGTTGTCGATCAATTCAGGTTACCAAATCCACGATGGAATCCAAAGATTGCGGTAGCTCTCGGGTGGCCATTTCATCTTTTATTCTGGGTGACAGACCCTCTAAGAATATGGACCGGAGACAGTTCTCCTCCCAATGGAGTTTGGATGCCAGAGTTCTGAATTCAATGGTATAATCTGCCAGCGATCGCCCTCCTTGCTGGAGTTGTAAAATCTTGGAACCCGCAACCACTTGTTTCCCAGGATCGTCAAACACAGCTTGAAATAATTCCAAGAATGTAGGCAGATTTTGTAAGACTGGATCTGACCGTCGCCAGAAAGGGGAAGCCCAGGCCAGGGCCTTACCCTCCAACAATGATAAGATATATGTTGTTTTGGTAAGATCATCTGGAAAGAGGGAGGCTTGAAGATGAAAGTGCATGCTGCACTGGTCGAGAAAACCTTGACACAAGCGAGGGTCTTCGGCGTAATGTGGAGGAGTCAGTAATGTAATCACGGACCGGGTATTACTCTGCACCACCCCGAAGGCAGTGGTGGTGGGACGGCTTGAACTGCAGCTATGGAATCCAGATGGGTGTTAAGTCTTTCCAAGGAAGCAGCCATGGATTCTAGCATATGTTGCTGCTCCATGACCTTCTGGGATAATCCAGGAATAGCCTGGCGAGCTGAGGCCTCTGCCAAGTCCATTGTCTTGGTATTCTGTTATGAATCTGAGAGTGGACCCCTGTTCCGAGGTAGAGTCTGCACTGCCGAGAAGGAAGTTAACCCTCGTTGGTCTCTACCATCAGATGGCAAGGCCTGTTGAAGATGTTGAGATGAAGGCTTCACCCTGGAAGCTCGTGATCCCCCCAGGAGGAGCCCATAGGGACACGGCCGCTGGGACTTAGGCGACTCCCTGAAGAATGAAGATGGTCTGGATGCAGGCGCCTTCTCGCAGGTCATGGGTTCCAGACAGCTGGCACCTCCAGCATGTCGTGAGAAGTCCGGGAGCATACGTTGAAGAATAGTCCCAATCTAGTCCAAGGGTCGAAGTCCAGAGGGAGGTCGAGTGCTGGTCCAGGAGCAGATGGGAGAATGGCCCAAAGCTGATCCAGGAGCAAAGAAGAAGTTTCCAGAGCCAGTCCAAGTCGAAACTAGAAAATCACCACCACCAGTCCGAGGGTCAGGAGCCAAAGAATCAGTCCAATGAGGAGACGAGCATGAGTGGAGCAAAGAGCGGATCCGGAACACCAAAACAGGAACCAAGCACAGAGCCCCAATACCAAGGCAAGGGTGTCAGACCTTGCCTTAAGTACAGGAACCAGGAGGTGGAGTCCCAGGGGGAGCCATGACAATATCTGGTCATGGCTCCTTTAAATATCTTCTGCAGCTGCGTGCACATTCCTAGAAGGCTGAGGGGGAGGATCCAGACCACCGACCCCATTCCAGTCGATAGGCAGCAGCAGGAGCCACGAATAAGTTCATACAGTGGGCTGCCCACCGCCACAGGAGCCCCCGAAGCTCCTGGTGAGTGGGTCATCGCCGAGGATGCTGACCCAATCCTGGTCACGGCCCACCGCGGCCGACGGCCATGACACACGGCCGCGGGGTGCCACAGCCTGCGTTTCTAACAAGAACTTAGCAGTGAACTGGACTCCCCGGTCCATAACCATATATTCAGGTAAGCCGTGGAGACAAAACAAATGCCGAAAGTAGAGACAAGCTAATTCTGGAGCAGAGGGTAATCCAGTGAGAGGCACAAAGTGGGCCTTTTTTGAGAACAGATCTACTATGACCTAAATTACTGTGCAGCCATTGGAGGACAGGTCCTTGATGAAGTCAAATGGAACCATGGCTTCTCGGGGACTGGCAATTGATGTAACAATCTCTGAGGTTGAAAGATAGATGACTAATTGACCCCCCACAATTTGGATAGGATTCAACATAATATTGGATGTCTCGAGCAACTTGGGCCACAATAGTGATGCAACAGTAGTTCCAGAATTTTCTTGGTACCTCAATGTCCTAAGCATGAAATATGAGCCCATTGAAGGTCCTTCTCTTGCTTAGGGACTACACTTTTTCCTGATGGTACCAGGCATCTGTATTATACACTGGTGGTTTAGGGTGCACTTGGGTCTCAGCCCAGACCCAGACCTTCAGGGCCGAGCCAAGGGTTGACAGTGGCTCCGCATGGGCGACGGTCTTACCCTCTGCCAGGCCGGCAAGCTCCCAAGGCCAACATCCGAGGATGTTGGAAGTTGAATGGTCCTCTGACCATTCTGAGCCCTTTCAGACCTGCTGCTAGGATCAGCATGGAGCAGCAGGCCTGGCCTGAGGTTGAGGGCAGACGGAGACCTTGACATGAAGACAAGACTATGAAGATTGATGCAATGGCATCACATGACACGAAGACTTGGGTTGATGCGATGGCATCACAGACGAGACTTGGGTTGAAGACATGACACCAGGACTATTGAAGACGTGACACCAAGACTGATGCGAAGACATCACGGACCAGTGGTCGATGCGATGGCATCCCGGACCAGGGTCGATGCAACGACATCAGAGACATGACGCTGAACTGCAGATATAAAGAGGAACTTGGAATCCAGACAAGACGAGAAGTAGGGTAGGCGGACATTGGCACTGTCTCTCAGGGCGCCCTACTCAGGCCACCTCCGGGACTGAATTGCGGACCACCCTGTCCCACTGCGCGCCCTACACAGCCCTTGCAGGCTGGTCAAGGACCACAAGGAGAACGGGACAGCGCAGGAAAGATCCAGGACATGACGGCTCGAGAGCGCAGGACACCAGTCCACCAGCAGGCCACTCCAACCCGGGAAAGACGTCATCCGAGGGAGTCCGGCCCACAGGACCAGAAGGCTCAGGAGCGTTGAAGACAAAGACAAAGAAACGAACGTCCAGGAAGGCAAGAACACCAGGAAGTAGAACCAGGAAGTAGACACCAGGACACCTGGATGAGGACCTCAGGCTATGAAGACATGACGTGGCATGACGAGAAGACAAGACGAGATGAGGAGCTCCAAAACGACAATAGAAGACCTGACAGGAGCAAAGAAGGAGAAGTTTCCAGAGCCAGTCCAAGTCGAAACTAGAAAATCACCACCACCAGTCCGAGGGTCAGGAGCCAAAGAATCAGTCCAACGAGGAGACGAGCATGAACGGAGCAAAGAGCGGATCCGGAACACCAAAACAGGAAACAAGCACAGAGCCCCAATACCAAGGCAAGGTCTGGGTGTCAGAGCTTAGTAAAGAGTTACTTTACTCTGGCAGGCAGGAGCCTCCAGAGTAAAGTAACTCTGATGCAAGGCAAAGAACAGACTGACAGAGCAGCCCTTTATAGGGCTGAAGCAAGAAGTCCAATGACAGGTGGGGCCAGTACACTTCCTGTGCCTGGCCCTTTAAATCTTGAAGAGAGGCGCGCGCTGGCGCCTAAGGGAAGCAGAAAGAACTGTGCAGGACCGCAGACAGCGGCCTGCACTGACGACTCCACGCGCAGACGCAGGCAGGGCCTGAGGGGCAGGCCCTGACGTCGGCAGCGGCTCCAGCCACTGCGGGGAGCCCCGGGGGCGGCTCCAGCCGCCGGATGGCACTGGGGCTTGCGGCCTAGCGCCACAAAGATGGAAGGCAGCATCGGGGGCGGTCCCAGCCCCGAAGAAGGCCACGGGTCCGGAGAACAGGGGACTCCAGGGCAGCCTCCGGGCCGCGTGGGCAGCAACAGACCGCAACTCCAGCCGCATGGAAGGCCCGATGGAGGCATCCTGCCACGTCGGGTGAAGAACAGCATGGGATGAGTGAGCCTGCTCGCAGGGATACCCACGGGCCGCGTTCATAACAATCTGTGAGCCAATTCTTTTCAGCCGGGTGGTAGTTAAGCTCAAAATCAAAGCAGTTGAAGAATAACAGCCACCTGACTTGTTGTAGGTTTAGCTTCTTAACTTGCTGGATACACTGGAGGTTCTTGTGGTCCATGTAAATAGTGATGGGATGAACAACTTCTTCCAGCAAATGCTGGTAATCTTCTAGAGTGTGTTTTATTGCCAATAGTTCTTTATCCCCTATTGTGTTGTTGTTTTCTGGTGGTGTAAAATTTCTTGAATAGAAAAAGCAAAGAATGAGTGTTGCCTTGTCATTGTGCTGAGAAAGAATGGCTCTGATCTGTGTAGTGGAGGATTCTACTTCCACAATGAAGAGTTTCTGGGATCTAGGTGTAACTAGGAGGCCATTTCTACAACGCACCAGAGGTCCGAGAGTAAAAGATCACACCGGGACCCTCCCTCTGGACCCCAGGTAATTTAAGGCATTTGGGGGGGGTTCGGGATGGTGGGGGATTTATTTTAAAGGGTCGAGGTGGGTTTTAGGGATGTTTTAGTGTGCCGGTTTTCCCGCCCTCCCCCGATTTACGATTTACACGATATTTTTAAAAACAAAACCACGACGATAAGATTCCCTCCCCCCCCCCCCCCCCCCCCACACACAGGCTTCCCACTCCCATGTTCTCTTTCAGATATACAGGCTTCTCCCTCCCATGCTGTGTCTCACATACACCCAGGATTCTCACTTCCATGCTCACTCTCTTCACATGCACAGGCTTCTCATTCCCATAATCACTTTCTCTCTGTTACACACACACACCAGTCTCTCTCATTTCCATGCTCACTCTCCATGTGCACAGGCTTCTCATTCCCTGAATCACATTCTCTCACATTCACACACACCAGTCTTTTTCTCTCACACACACCGTCACCTTACCAATCAGTCTCTCTCTCTCATTGACTCCTGAGAAGACCAATATTATCTTTGATATTTTAGATCAGGGGTCCCCAACCACCGGTCCATGGACCGGGACCGGGCCGTTGGGGGTTTTTTGCCAGAACGCGGCGCCGCCAAGCACCGGCAGGTGTGTCGCACGCTCCTGGTCTCTCCCGCTGCCGTTGCCGCCGGGCTATCAGCACATTCAAGCCCAGTGGGAACGGCAGCAGTGCTAGAAGAAGCTGTGGCACCCGCGGCTGGCCTTTTCTTCTTCCCACGCCCCCCCCCCCCCCTCGTGACCCAGAACAGGAAGTGATACGCGGTGCGCAGGAAGGAGAAAGAGCCGTGCCGCATGATAAAGTAGCAGCGGCGGCTGCAGCATCGGCCCCCGAGCAATTGAAGCAGCCAGTAATCGAGAAAGGAGTCAGCAGCATGAGCCTCCCGTGGCCGATGGGATTCTTCTTTCTTGGCCTGCGGGGGCTGCTGCAGCTACCATTTG
Organism: Rhinatrema bivittatum; assembly: GCF_901001135.1. Taxonomy (NCBI): domain Eukaryota; kingdom Metazoa; phylum Chordata; class Amphibia; order Gymnophiona; family Rhinatrematidae; genus Rhinatrema; species Rhinatrema bivittatum. The sequence goes on along the minus strand of NC_042621.1, from coordinate 24,481,667 downwards.
TGCTCGGGGGGTGGAGGGGAGAGGAAGTGAATGAGAGAAAGAGAGAGAGAAGCTGCTAGCCAGCCAGCCTGTGTGTGATTGAGAGAAATTGGTCAGAGAGCTGATGTGTGTGTGTGTGTGTGTGTGTGTGTGTGTGTATGTGAGAGACAATGAAAGTGATTGCTCAGGGAGATGACTGATGTGTATGTGAGAGTGTGAGACATTAGTCAGGGAGGTGACTGATGTGTGTGTGTGTGTGTGTGTGTGTATGTGTGTGTGTGTGTGTGAGAGAGAGAGAGAAAAAGCATGGAAGTGAGAAGTCTGGGTATGTGAGAAAGCATGGGCGTAAGAAGCCTGGTGTGTGTGTGTGTGGGTGTGTGTGTGTGTGTGAAAGAAAGCATGGGAGTGAGAAACCTGGGTGAGTGTTCAAAAAAGATTTGGATAAGTTCTTGGAGAAGAAGTCCATTAACTGCCATTTATCAAGTTTACTTAGGGAATAGTCACTGCTATTAATTGCATCTGTAGCATGGGTTCTTCTTAGTGTTTGGGTAATTGCCAGGTTCTTGTGGCCTGGATTGGCCACTGTTGGAAACAGGATGCTGGGCTTGATGGACCCTTGGTCTGACCAAGCATGGCAATTTCTTATGTTCTTATGTTCTTAATCACCTTTCAGAAAGCTGCCCTGAAAGGGGATTGGTCCTTTGACTGACAAATTGCTTAAGGGGATTTGGTTGTGCCTACACAACCCACGTCCAACTGTGGGTTAAACAGTGTGCTCGGCTGAGTGCACTGTATTGCTTTGGCCCCTCAGTGAGCTAAACCTCCCACTGAATATACTCACCTAAATTTATCCAGCAAAATACTTTAAAACCTAACCAGCTTTGTCTGAATATAACTGGTTTGGTTTTAAAGTTAGTCAATCTGTGTGGCTGGATAACTTAAAACTTGTGGGCCACCTTCCCCCCACCTCCCAGTATTCTAAAAATGGCTCTACTGGGCAGATTACCACTGACCTCTAAACCCCTTCCAAAGTGCATTAAAAATATTGCAGTGTCCACAGGTTGTCCCTTGTTTTTGTTTTTATATTAAACTGGCTCCCTCCTGATTGCCCTCTATACCCTCCTACCCACAGCCTTATTTTCACTTTCCCTCTTCCCATAGCTCTTCCCAGAATCGTCTGAGAGTTAGGTCTTCGCTTACCGACTCCTGGCACTTCTTACGTTCTAGTCAGAGATTGTTATGACAGTAGGCTTACAGCAGTCACTCGGATCCTTTTGATATGCAGAAGTTCAATAAATTGCAAAAACAAAGTGAGCCTGGAAAATAGTCCACAAGAATTATTACCCCTGGGTAATTTTCAAAGATCTCATTTCCACGCATAAAACCACATTTTACATGTGTAAATGCTTCTGAGAATTACCCCATTATACTGTTTGTATTCTTCCACATTTACCTAAGATGAACTTGATTTTAATCCATTAAATATCTTATTTGTATATGTAGTAGAATCTTGTATGCATCTTTCTGCAAAGACACAATTTACATAGCACAATAAAAAAATATATCTTGGCTAATGCTGTCTTTTTTTTTTTTACACTACAATAATCATAAAGTGTGATTGTTTGTGTTATGACAAATAGTGAGAATGAAGAAATCTATGTGACCCATTCCCAACCTCTATGATTTTAATTGCTGGATTGAAATCCCTAATCTGCATCAGTTAAATTTCCCTTTAACAGGCCTTTGTATTTAATGCTTCTGTCTTGCTTCAGGACAACATCTTTTTAATTGCTTTGAATTATCAGTGATGTCTCTAGCATTTTCACTGAACATGGATTGATTTCAATTAACTTTCTCACGCTTTAGTATAAAAGCAGTCCTATTCAATTTGCCCTAATTAGATCACACACCTCTTCAAGCTAAAAAAATGACAGTAATTAAAAGGTTGGGGAGGTTGAGAAAATTAAGGCTGCTTATAGCCTGTTGAGTGCTTTTTATATACCAGAACTAAAATGTTTCTTGATCTAGTTCAATAAAAAGCATGTAATACTTAACGATTCTAAGAATTCAAAGAGCTTATTGTGCATGAAGTGCATCTGTTTATACTAACACATGCTTACGTGAATTGGTAACTCACCCTTCCTACATTTTGTTATGAAGTGGATAGGAAAATGAATAAATAAAATATGATTCTTTTTTTTTAAACTTTATATTTATTAAAGTTTCACAAAAATATTAACAAGCACATCAGCTTATAGAAATATATTAGAGAGAAAATAATAAGCAATATTTTCTTAGGAAATGAAATTCTTTTTTTTAGCAATATAATATATCTCACTTGTAATATTAAAGAAATATCGGAGGATTCCAAGATGAAAGGATACAGATGATATCAAAGCTCCTGCACTGTCAGGAAGCACCTTTAAAACAGTGCTGATTATAGATAACTACTTGGAAGCCGCATATCATTAATACTGCATATACACTGATATGGCACACTCATAAATTGTTCGCATCAACAAGCTTGCTGGACCCCTGAAGAAGGAGAATACTCCAAAACCTTGCAGAGTCAGGCAATTTGACAGCAAGCAAAAAGGAATACCAGAAAGGGACCTTCAAACATGACATTCATTCAACAGCCCTTTACAGGCAATTCAACAACAGGGTACCTGAAAGAAACCTTTAAACACGGCATTGATACAACAGCCTTCCCTTCAGACGTACAAGCGGCATTCATCACAGAGAAGTGATATCTCTGTCAACTTTACAAGCTAAGTACTTTACTAACTTACAAGCTAAGCATTATACTAGCTTATATGAGACTTTATTCCAAAGCAACCGATGATTATACTTATAGCACAAAGAAGCTTTTAAGCTCTAAAGGGTTACCAGGTTAATTTCCAGGATCCTGTGCCATATGATAGTTGCTGGATAAACAACACAGTAAATTTCCATAGTCCACCATTAGTGAGAAATGTGTTAATTGACGTTATACATTCAGACAGGATCAACTGTGGGATGAGCATCCAAATATAAGTGCAAGTGTACAGGATCAAAATATACATGTTTAACACTATGATAAATTACAATACATTGACAAGGAAATCTAAGATTAAACTTAGCACCCATAGCCAAAACCTCAGGACACATTTGAAGAAACTTTTTCCTACGTTCCTGACTGGAATGAGTAATATCAGGAAAAATCCACACTGGTTGTCCAAAGAAAAGAGATTGTTTATGGCAGAAAAAAGAACTCAATATCAAATCTCTATCCTGAGAAAAGACACATGACAAAAGAGTCTCATGTTGATATATGGGCAGCCTAATATGAAGACTTTGGCTCAGACTTTGCTTATCCAGAATCCTTTGCTGTCTTGGCCTAACTCAAACTGCTGGCATACAAGGAACTCAGACTGACCCGAGCTTGAATGGCTACTGAGAGACATCTGGAATGAATTCAGACCTATTCAGATATGATGGAGGGTCATGAGGTCACAACAAACATATGGACCAGGCCATGTTCTCACTGGCTACTGTCTCGACTTGAGGGGCCCAGTGTAACTGGAGACCCCCATGAGATTAGGAGTCTGATTAAAGGACTGGAACGAGTGACAGAACAAAGAATCACAAGATTAATTGACAGCTATCATCAGACACGTGGGTATCTGCTAGGCCTAATTGGATCTCAATATGGGAGGTGCGACCAGGGTATCTTAGACATAGGTTGTCTGATTTAGACATAGGACACGTGGTACCTGATACTCTATGCAGTTCTATTAGGGATCATTGTATGTTTTACCTATAAAAAGTCAGCACTCACTGACAAACGCTGAGACACGCAGGGAGAACCTTAATAAAAAAAAAAAAAAAAATGAGGCTCCCACTATATGTCTCCCTGAGGTATCCTGATTACTTTTATATGCCATAATAAACTTAAATTTGTTCTGATTAAACTTGGTACTGGACCTCATTATTATTGGAGCAGCACAGTTAAGCTGCTTCTAATGGCGCTACCACTTAACAATATCTATCGTAATATCTGTAGAAGTTTCCAATAGCTGAGTTAAGTCCGGCTCTGGTTCCAAAGTTTGTTCAGTTATATCTAATTTTAAATATTTTGTCATATAAACCCTAGCAAAAGTAGGCATAATTTCTTGAGGAATTTCTAATATCTCAGTAACATATTTCTTAATCATATTAATTGGAGAAATTAAATTAGACTGAGGAAAATTTAGAACACGTAAATTTAAGTAACAAATGGAATTTTCAGTGTTCTCTAATTTTGGCAAGCGTGAGAAATCAGACTTAGGGGGTTATTTTCCAAGCGGATTGCACGCGATAAGGGACGTTTCACATGCGAAAAATCCCTTATTGTGTGCGATACCAAGATCAGGGCAGAGTTGTGGCGGCATCAGCCCCGGAAGAGGAGGAGTCAGGGCGGCATCGGGGCTGACGCCATGAAGACTTTGCCGACAGCGAAAGGTACACTGCATTTTCACTGCCAGTTTCACACCGAATAACTACACCTTTTATGGTGTAGTTATTTGGCGCGATGCCGGCAGCGATCGCACCGCGGAGGTGCGATCGCTGCCGGCTATCGCAGGACCGCCCCCCTGTTTTGCCCCCCCGGCCCCCGTTACCACCAAATTCACTATGCCTTGCAGCATTTGTAAATCCAGCCCTTAACCAGCTGATCTTGAGTTTGCTGTAAAGAGGAAACCTTAAGTTCTAATGCAGAAATTTTTTGTGTATGAGAAGCTGTTTCCAATTCCAAAGTTTGAAATCTTCCTTCAAAAGCAGAGGTAACATCCACTAAAGAAGATATAGATCTCTCTAACACCATTAAAGCTGACTAGAGAGAGTGTATGGTAATTACCGAAGGTTTTGGGAGAGCAGGACATAGTAAATTGGATTTCATACCTCGGTCTTCCTGTCCAAACTTCGACTCCCTAGAATCTCCACTGTTCCCCGATAGAATTGAAACCCTTACCAAAGAAGGGACAGGCACAGGTGCTCCTGGCATAGAGATCTTAAAAAATGCCGAGGCCTCAAAGCCAGAAATGGAAGCAGGCACTGACTCTGTCGCAATCGCAGCGGGGGAAGCTTCTTCAAAAACCACCATTTTAGAACCTGATAGTCCACAAGAAAACATCCAGATTTAGTGGCATTGGGGGGGAAAGGAGGGGTAAATGGTACTCTGTGGCTGAGTGGTCTGTAAGTCCAGTGTCCAGTCCATCCGCTCCTCCTGGGCTGCCACCAAGGATGCCTTCGGAGGTATATTATCTGCAACCGGGAGCAGAAACCCCTCAATAATAGGTTGTGAAGAATCTGGAGCAGGAGTAGTTAACCTCGATTCCCGGATCTTTGCCTTCCTCTTGGTGTGTGGCATAACGGAAACATTTTCTGCAGATAGTGAGGAGCGCTGACATCCTATGCCTCTCAGCTGGCAACCTTCTTGGAATCCCCGGCTATGATTCTTTTTATGTGAGAACATTACAAATAGCAAGCAATAGGAACATGATAAAATCTGTGCCTAGTATGGAAGTCTGTACAATAACGTCTCTGTGAAGTAAATTTCAAAGTGGTTTTGCATGCAAAAAAATAGCATATACATGTGTAAGTAGCAGGTTTACATGAGTCATGCGCATGCATATCTTTTACGTTTCAAGCATGCATTTTACCAGCAGAAAAAAGGGGTAGGCTATGAACATTCTGGGGCACAGTTCAGAAGCATGTCCAGTAGGGGCTAGTTTGTAAGAGATGTATGTGTATGCATTACTGAACTTATCGTACACTTTCATAGCTGCTCATTGACTGGCAGATGTGAAATCATACATCTGCAGTTTTTAGATGGGAAGTCTGGATGAGCTGGTGGAGGGGCTCAGGTTGAAGTGCTAGAGGGTCTAAGTGAACTAGATACAGATTATGTGAACTTACGGTGGTATTAGTGATTTCAAGTATGGAGACAAGTATTTTCAAAAAGATATACGTACATATTTTATAAATTGCCTGCTCGGTATTGGAGTCATGGTTATTATGCATTAGGGATGTGAATCGTGTCCTCGATCGTCTTAATGATCGATTTCGGCTGGGAGGGGGAGGGAATCGTATTGTTGCCGTTTGGGGGGGTAAAATATCGTGAAAAATCGTGAAAAATCGTGAAAAATAAAAAAAACGTAAAATCGCAAAACCGGCACATTAAAACCCCCTAAAACCCACCCCCGACCCTTTAAATTAAATCCCCCACCCTCCCGAACCCCCCCCCAAATGACTTAAATAACCTGCGGGTCCAGCGGCGGTCCGGAACGGCAGCGGTCCGGAACGGGCTCCTGCTACTGAATCTTGTTGTCTTCAGCCGGCGCCATTTTCCAAAATGGCGCCGAAAAATGGCGGCGGCCATAGACGAACACGATTGGACGGCAGGAGGTCCTTCCGGACCCCCGCTGGACTTTTGGCAAGTCTTGTGGGGGTCAGGAGGCCCCCCCCAAGCTGGCCAAAAGTTCCTGGAGGTCCAGCGGGGGTCAGGGAGCGATTTCCCGCCGCGAATCGTTTTCGTACGGAAAATGGCGCCGGCAGGAGATCGACTGCAGGAGGTCGTTCAGCGAGGCGCCGGAACCCTCGCTGAACGACCTCCTGCAGTCGATCTCCTGCCGGCGCCATTTTCCGTATGGAAAATGGCGCCGGCCATACGCGTATGGCCGGCGCCATTTTCCGTACGAAAACGATTTGTGGCGGGAAATCGCTCCCTGACCCCAGCTGGACCTCCAGGAACTTTTGGCCAGCTTGGGGGGGGCCTCCTGACCCCCACAAGACTTGCCAAAAGTCCAGCGGGGGTCCGGAAGGACCTCCTGCCGTCCAATCGTGTTCGTCTATGGCCGCCGCCATTTTTCGGCGCCATTTTGGAAAATGGCGCCGGCTGAAGACAACAAGATTCAGTAGCAGGAGCCCGTTCCGGACCGCTGCCGTTCCGGACCGCCGCTGGACCCGCAGGTTATTTAAGTCATTGGGGGGGGGGGGGTTCGGGAGGGTGGGGGATTTAATTTAAAGGGTCGGGAGTGGGTTTTAGGGGGTTTTAGTGTGCCGGCTCACGATTCTAACGATTTATAACGATAATAGAGTTAGAATCTCTATTGTATTGTGTTCCATAACGGTTTAAGACGATATTAAAATTATCGGACGATAATTTTAATCGTCCTAAAACGATTCACATCCCTATTATGCATACATATAATATGTTTTACTTACTTAGAGTATATGTACCTATATTTAGGTAGAGAAAATAAGTGCTTTCTTGCATTGGAAATATTGCACATTCTGAAACATACACACATACTTTTGGAGCAGAACTGTACAGTATTTTATAAACTGTCACACGGATTATAAAATACAAGAATGAATCTCCACTTGTCCAATTACACACGTAAATGCTTTACTAAGATTCATCTGAAATTTAGCCTCTCTGTACATGATTCACTAAAACATTTCTTCCATTTTCTATCTAAAGCAGAAAAAAACCTTAGTGAATCAGGCCCTAAAGAGGAAATTTCCAAATGATTTGGTACATTAGAGATCTTCAAATACCTGAAAAGTATTTACAGTGCAGAAGCAGGAAACCAGTTTTTAAAGAAAGAAAGTTTTGGAATGAGTGGATATGATATGCTCAGAGGTAGTAGACTGAGGAGAATCATCAGGAAATACTTTTTCAAGGAAAGGATGGTGGATTTGTGGAATGTCCTCCTGGGGTGGGTGGAAGAAGCTAAAACAGCAACAAATTTTAAGAGGGCATGGAACAGCAGGCTTAACTAGAGCATGCCAATTTTTAAATGGCAAGATTTGGATGAATTTTCGTCTTCACTTGGCTTTTTGTAGACTTATTTTATGCCACTGTGCTTGATGTAAAATACTAATGATGACCAATATAACATGTTTCCCTATTAGATAAAGGAAACAGTACCCCCCTTCTTAGGGCCCCTCCCCGTGGGGTTTGGCTTACTATGATGTGACCTGTGGAATTATTGGATCAACTCCTTGTTGAGGATGTTGCATGCAGGCTCCCAACTACTCTCCTCAGGACCAAATCCTTCCCAGGAAATAAGATACTCCCACCGTCTGCCGTGCTTTCTAACATCAAGGATGTCTTCCACCTGTTAAGTGATGTCTTCTTCGGCAGTGAGAGGCTGGGGTTCAGGTGTCTTCCTGGAAAATTCTGACAAGATGAATGGTTTCAGAAGAGAGATGTGGAAGGCGTTATGTATTCTGAGTACCGATGGTAGCTTCAAACTGTATGTGACTGGACCCAGGCAGCGGAGGACTGGAAAGGGTCCTATGTACCTTAGCGTAAATCAAACTGATGGCAGTTTAAGGCAGAAGAAGTGGGTACTAAGTCATACCTTTTCTCCGGGCTGTAACTGTGGAGCAGTTCTGTGATGGGCATCATAGAACTTCTTGGCCTGTTGTCCAGCCTTCTGGAGATGTCCTTTTGTGTGTTCCCACAACTGATGCACCGATGCCTGGGCTACAGGGGAAGCTACTGATAATGGCATTGGTAGTGGATGTAACGGCTGACGTCCGTAAACTAGTTGAAAAGGTGATGACCCAGTTGAAGCAGACTGATGAGAATTCAGAGCAAATTCAGCCAAAGGGAGCAAGTCAGACCAGTTGCTTCGTCTGGAATTGACATAAGCCCAGAGAAACTGCTTTAGCGTGTGGTTCATTCTCTCCATCTGTCCGTTGGCTTCCTGGTGGTAAGCTGATGTAAAATCCAATGAGATGTCAAATTTCTTGCACAAGGATCTCCAAAACTTAACCGTAAACTGAACCCCTCTGTCCGAGAGGATGTGCTTTGGCATACCATGTAGATAGAAGATGTGACGTATGAACAACTTTGCTAATTCCAGGGTAGATGGTAAGCCGGGTAGTACCACCAAATGAGCCATTTTACAAAAACGGTCAATGGTGACCCAGATAGTATTATTGCCATTAGACAAAGGCAAATCAATGATAAAGCCCGTGGCAATGTGCATCCACGGTTCACGAGGAGCGGACACTGGCTGGAGGAGTCCTCAGGGATGACCAACCGGAGGTTTCTGTCTTGTGTAGGTAGGACATGACTCCACATAGGCGCGTACATATTCTTTCATAGAAGGCCACCAATAGTATCTTTGTAGGGTGGTGAGTGTTCTGGATTGTTAGGGTGACCTGCAAGCAGAAAGTCATGGGCCCATCTGAGGATCTTCTTCCTGAGAGAGTGAGGCACCACTGTCTTTCTGGCTGGAACCGTGTGTGTGACTGAGAGAAGTACCCTGGTTGGGTCAATGATATGTTGTGGTGTGTCCGGGATGCCCTCTGTGTTGTGTCCGTTGGTCTCAGATGGCTTTGACCTCTGTGCCTCACCTTTCTCTCTGCTCTCCCCACTAGCCTTGGGAAGATGGCTACTGTCTCGTCTGCAAGCTGCTCTCTCCGGCATTGGCAAGGCTATACGCCATGTTTCTCCTGAGGGCCTCCTAGGGTGCATGCGCGCATGCCACCCACGTCTTTATCCACGTCATGGCGGGAACCTCGGGGCGTTCCCCATTGAGTGACGTCATGCCATTCGGGTATTCAGCCTTCCCTTCATTTGCTAACAAATTGAGTTAGCAATGATCGTGAATGGATTGGAATGCCTCCGGTCTGAGCTACTCTGCCACTTCCGTGTTGCCACTGGAAGTTCTCTCTGCCCTTCGGGGTAATCTCTAACCTGGGTACCCGCTCCTCGGGGGCCCTTTGCTTTCTTTCAGGTGCCTATCTGTGATACCAGGTACTCACTCTTTGAGGGCCTGCTCTCCCTGCCTCGGTGCCTGTAAATCCAACTACTTCTGCCTGCTGGGATCTCCATCTATACAGCTACCAACTTAGTGAGTAATCTAACTTTGTCAGTCTGTCTCATCTACAGCTCAGCACTGGGAACCTGCATCCAGAGCTCCCTATATTATCATGTGCTGCTACATCCATCATTGTGAGACAGGTCTCCTCTGCCGAGGGCCCCTGGACTGCTACCACTGGATCATCTCACTACTGCCACCTCTGGTGGTATTCAGCTGTATAATAAAAGACAAATCTCTGTGTTTGCATGTCTCGAGTCTAGCCTAGTACTGTGGTTCCTCACGGGGCTCCTCCCCATGGGAGTGGCCATCACCACTGTACCCAAGAATCCACTCCAACACCTCAAAACCATAACACTCTGGAACGAAGGAATGGGAGAGAGCGTCTGTCTGGGTGTTCTTGTCCACTGGACGATACTTCAGTATGAAATCAAATAGATTAAAAAATAGGGACCATTGAGCTTGTCTATGGTTCAAGCATAGTGCATGACGTATATATTCAAGATTTTTGTGTTTGGTGTAAACCGTTATCTGGTGTTGTGTACCCTCGAGCCATGGGCACCATTCTTCGAATGTCAATAATTTACCATTGTGTACTTAACTATAGAAACACTGACCACTGAATTTGATTGTTCAACCCTCTAGGTTTAACTGTGTGCCAAACAAAAATAAAACGCAGTTCTAAATGTATCAAGGCAAGAGAAAGATCCCCCCCATGTCTTAATTGAACTTTAAGTATATAAAAAATTTTTAAATCTTCCACAGAATGTGGCATATGAACACAATGGTCCACTAGAAGAGCATTCTCTTTCTCTGATCTAATACAGCTTTTGTGTTCAATGATTCTTAACTTAATTTGTTGTTTAGTTTGGCCAATGTAAATAAGATTGCAGGGACAAATAATAGCATAGATGATAGGGATGTGCAGAAGAAAAAATTTTGTTTCGATTTGGTTTTCGTTTTGCAGGGACACAAATTAGTTGCATTAGTTTCATAGGGGAAAAACCAATTTGTTGATTAGTTTTATTTGTTTTCTGTTTTCCCATTAAAGTCAATGGGGGAAGTATTTGCAGCCTATTTTTGGCTGCAGAATTGGGGTTTTCTTATCAATTCTGATGAAACTTCTGGGGAGCAATCATCAAAATGAGAAAAGAGCTGCAAGGTACTTAGACTGTGGCAAAGTGGCACCAAAGTGTCATGAATAGCCTAAGGCACTGTAAAGGGGTAAAGGGGCACCAGGAGTGGCAAGAGTGCTTTAACAGAGGTGCAAAGCAGCAGCGAGAGTGTAAAAAACACACCACAGCTTAAAAAACCGATAACAGTTGCATGAACCTTGAAGGCAGCAAGACAGGTAAAGTGGCAAAACAAGTGGCATCAACATCCTACAGCACAATGAAGGGGGAACATAGCAAGCAGAAAGAGTGTCAGAAAAAACTACAAGGCACCGATAAAGGGACAAAGCAGCAGAAAGACTAGCACCAACACACTGAGGAACCGTGATAGTGGCAAGAACACCACAAGGAGTAGAGTGAGTTGTCTGGTGTATGGCAGCAAGGCAGAGTGGCAGAAAGTTGATTTTTATGTTTTTACATTCCAAATGCTGCCAAACAGGAAAAAGAATATTCTGGAAAGAAGTGCACAAATACATGAAACTGAAATTCAAAATATTAGAGCTAAACTCAGGTAGGCACAACATTTGAGTTCAGCACTTTTAGGGACGTACGGCCTGGACAGTGGACAGGCTGGCACAGCGTTTCAGGTCAGATACATGTGCTGACATTATCTGGAGCATAGGAGGCTGTTGAAGCTGCTGCAAGGCTATCAATTGCTTTTATTCATCTTGCCATTTCCAGGGAAAATTTGGAAACTCAAGCAAAGACATGTTTATTTTCAAAAACACTAGCATTTCCATCAACTCTGGTGCCAGCTTTCAGCGGTGAGGGCTCATGATATCCCCTGTCATTGAAAATACACGTTCACTGGGCACACTGGTGGACATGAGAGATATCACTGAGCCACTTTGGCTAGGTGTGGCCAGACAGTGGACTTGTGTGCTCAATATGCCAGCGGATCTATCTGCATGTCCTCTGTGGGTTCTGAGAGTTACCGTGTGACTGACATTTGTGCTGGTGTCTCCTTTGCTTGCATGGGTTGAGAGTCACTCATGCCAGCTGCTTTCTCTCTAGCCCATTCCAGAACAGATGATTTTTTTATGGGCAATATGGCTTTGGCATACTAAAGTGGAGGAGGAAGTACTAAGTAGGGATGTGAATCGTTTTTGAACGATTAAAATTATCGTCAGATAATTTTAAAATCGTCCTAAATCGTCAGAGTGCACAATACAATACAAATACCCCCGATTTATCATCATAAATCGTCCTAAATCGTTAAATAGAGCACGGGAATTATTTGGGAGAGGGCGGGATAACCAGCACACCAAAACAACCCCTAAACCCACCCCGACCCTTTAAAACCAATTCCTTACCCTCCCACACCCTCTCGAACCCCCACAAAATGTTAAATTACCTGGTGGTCCAATGGGGGGGGTCCCGGCGTGATCTCCCGCTTTCGGGCCATTGGCGCCATTTTGACTGCCACTAATTAAAATGGCGCCGATGGCCCAATAAAAAAAACCCCAACAACCCTTTAAATCGACCCCCTTTAGCCTTCCCACCCTCCCGACCCTCCCGACCCCCCCAAAACCTTTTAACATTACCTGGTGGTCAAGGGGGGCCTCGGGGGACGATTTTCCATTCCCAGGCATCAGCTGCGCTAAAATAAAATGGCGCCGATGCCCCTTAGCCCTTACCATGTGACAGGGTATCCGTGCCATTGGCCTGCCCCTGTCACATGGTAGGAGCACTGAATGGCCGGCACCATCTTTAAAGATGGCGGCGGCCATCTTTACGATGGTGGCAGCCATCTTTAAAGATGGCACCGGCCATCCAGTGCTCCTACCATACCCTTACCATGTGACAGGGTATCCAGACCAATGGCATGGATACCCTGTCACATGGTAAGGGCAAAGGGGCATCGGCGCCACTTTAATTAGTGGCAGCCAAAATGGCGCCGATGGCCCGAGAGCGGGAGATGAAATGTACAATGTGTATTACTATTTGCTATCTTGTCCTTGCAGAATGAGATTACCTAAGACATTGTATTTATTTCAAACAGTACACTACATGTGTTTGCTAAAACAGAGGTCACTGTTTGGAAAAAGCAACTTTCTGTTTGTGTCCTTTCATTGTGTCCCTTTTCTGTTTATGGTACTGAAGGTGAAAGGTTTTCTCTCCACATGACCTTGTATGCTACAATGCCCTGCCTCATTCCAATTGTGCAGTTATCGAGCATGCAAGACCATATGGGCTATGGTATTACAATGAAAGTTGTGTGTATGCTTGTAAGGGAGACAGCTGAGGTAAATAAGAAGCTCCTTACTGGGGACTTTCACTATTGCCTCTTGTTGCTTTCTTCACACACCATACCATTTCATAACTCATGCATACATGTGCCTGTATATAACCTGCTCAGTACCTTCATGGTTAATACATTGTATAATGTGCATGTACAACTTGGGTGGTGTAAAGGGGAACTTGGAGTCATCATGACACAACAGTTTATTTTCTGCCCTCTTATTTCTGTCAGGAAATAAGAGGTCAGACTCTCAGCTGCTGGGTCATAAGGAGGGATGAGGAGTGAGGGAGTACCATGAGCTCTACAATGTCCATGGGCAACCACCAGAGGCCTAAACGGGTGCTCCTAGTGCTGGAGACTAGATGACTTACACATTGTGGCTTCCACCCCTGTACTGGCATGACTTGGGGGTCTGTATAATACTTGTAAGGTAAAGATGACCTTACTGGTAGCATCCAGATCCCAAAGGCAGGGCACTACAGGAATAGTAGTCAGTATATGGAAGTCTGCCTGGCCCCCAGCACCAGCAGCACCCCTCTCCATCCTGTGCTTTGCACCTGTGAAGATTGTGTACCACACACACACTACTCACTCACTCCTCCTTCCTACTTGTCACACAGCAGCTGACATTGTGTTCCAAGAGTCACCAAGTACACAAAGTAGTGGAAATGAACATTTGGTTACTGTACAAGTGAAGCTCGTATAGAGTACTGGAATTGTTTCCCCTCCCTTTGTAGGCAGATATAGGCACACCACATCTAGGTTTGCACAGAAAAGGTATTGTTATTCATATGGGCGAAAAACGGTAGGACAAACATTGCCGTGTTTACACAGCATAGATGGAGTATTAAAAGATGGGGACTGGAGTGGCAATCTCTATGTGAATTGTTCATGATATGAGCAACCCCCAGGTGCCAAACACGAACAATGACAGCCAAAAGTGACTCTGTAATAGGAGTTCCACCATGCCTGAAGCACATGGCAAGCAAAGCAACACCAACCACACTCCTCCCACACCCACAAACCCATGCACCAGGTTTGTCTGTACATGCAGTGTGTAAAGCAGCATGATGCTAAGCACTCATCTGAATTGACCCCATTGGCATATCATTACCTAGTCCTTTACACTGCCTGTTCCATGTATTGCAGCATTCTGACATCCAATGGGCAGTTTCTTAACCAGCACTACTTCCCTGCATTACTTTCCAAGCCTCTGGGCCAACCTAGGTGTGGGTTGGCAGCTCACCCCATAATAACAGCACTATTTGGCCTACTCCAATCAGTGTGGGGGGTAAGGCATGGTCAGAACAACAGCCAAATGTTTTAAGTATAACTTTCAAGTAGTATAGCATACTGGATGTGTCACTATGCCCACCTGCATACCTCTGCCCTTCTGTGAACACTGCAAATAAACTGTGAGTGTACTTGGGGAAAATGAGCAGTTCAAGGGGGTCAGACCATTCCTACCGCTGTCCATATGCTGTCTTGTCAGAAGTTCACCTTTTCCAGAGGGCAACCATTTGATCAATTCTGTGCCAAAGCTGTCTGTGCTCAATTTAGGAACACACTGCCTATTAAGGAGTATTGGAATGCTGGCCCAAGGGAGCAACCTCTGAATGCTATAGCATCCTCACCCACTAACTGAGCAAGCCACACACAGCAAGTCAGTCACTGAATCACACACACTCACTTATGTTAGCAGTAGGGACTACATACTCCAGTTCCTGCACTAACACATGTGCAAGGCCTATGTTCCTACAATGATTGTCATAAAACAACATAGATGTGTTTGGCATCTTGCAGTAACTGCTAATGAGGCTGTGTGAGTCCTTCCTCACCAAACATTATCTATAGTTGCCCACAGGAAACACTTCAGTGACAGGCAAATATCAATCCCTTAGTGTCACATTCTGACATGGGCCCCTGAAGGGCTTAGGTGGCACAAAAAGCATGTATGTCAAGATGGCAACACCTAAAGGCCATCAGCTATCCTGGCAAGCACATGACATCTGTGGGAGCAGTAGCCCTATACATTCGGCACTGTGTGGTGCTTGCTATGGAGGCAGCTTGTAGGCTCATAACCATTTCAGCTGACCAGACTTGGTCAACCCAGAATGCAGTGCGCAGAGGACTACGTGGACTGTGTAGGACCAAAGCAGGCCTGCTTACAACTAACAGTAGAAGTCTGTTACACCACTTACTGCAGAGCCCAGAGCATTGCAGTTGGTCAGCATTCCACAGATGTCATCAACGCATGTGCATCAGCAATGGCATGCAAGCATGAAAGCATGGAAATCTGTGCAGTGATGTAGGTAATACAACTATATGCAAAGTGTTTTGGACAGGAGTGCTCAGCCAATGTGATTTAATGGATCTCACAGATAACAGCTGCAGTGTTACAGGTAGTAGGTATAAATTAAAGGAGAAGAATGTGGATATGTTCAGAGTACATACAAATGTGCACACTGCTGCACCACATGAATATATGTGATGCATAACACACTATAACCTTGCAACAACTGGACATCTCCAGATCTGAGTGAGACTATGTATGACAGGACACTTAAAGGCAGAAGGTTCACACATACATAAACCCTTGGCCTCTAGGATGTGAACGTTTGTTGAGGATAGATGTGGGTGCAATAAAAGTGGATATAAACTATACTGTCACAGCGACATGTCAGAGGTCAGAGGAAATAGCAAGTGAAGGCAGGACAGTAGCATATTCCCAATCCTGCCTTCACTAAGTTTGACGTGCATTCTCCCGTTGGGTCCATGAGAAGCAATGCCATCTACATGACATCACGACAGGCAAGGCCCTCACCTTTTCCACATAAATTGGTCAAAATTGCCTAGTTTGCTGTAGTAGGGTGCATGGGTGTAGGGGTGCATGGAATGACAAAGAGGAATGCTACCTTTGAAGGAGCTGTGCACATACTCTAAACTGCACCAGGTAGCCCAATCGCTTTCAGCAAGGCTGTAATGGAAGTTGTGATCCAACACCTGTGTGATGTGTGCAGTATTGTTGGCACTTAGCTCCAGTTTGACGAACACCTAAATCCTGTCCTGATTTTAAAGTATGTGCATGCTGGGTTTTCATCACATTACCCTAAATGTCATGGAAGCAAAACCCTCTATATATGCAGGTATGGCAGTAAGACAAGGACTAGATGTATATATGCTGCAAATCAGCATGCAGTTATAAATAATTGTGTTGACTGGCTCTTTAACTGCTGAGGCACTGGTGTGCCATCATTCTGGGAATGCCTGTGTGACTGTAAGCACACCCATTACAGAGCTATTACTTCACCTGCACACCTGTAAGCACTTCCAAATGAGGGTGTAATATTTTTAATCTGTCAGTTAAACATTTAACTCCCACTTTCCTATGCGTATTTCACCTTCACTGCTATTTGAGATTTATAGCACTGGTGTTGCTCTCCAGGGTTGAGGACAAAGTGGGGCACCAGCACATTTTTGGCACTATGGCATCCACATGTGAGCAAGAAAATGAGGCCTGCTGGTGAGGGCTTGTAGGCCACACCGTGCTAGGTAGGCCACTGCGTAATGCCCACATGCCTCTTTTACTGTCACTATCAGGTACAGCACACGGTGGCAGTGACATGTCTTTCAAGTCATGTTTACTTTCACTACTATCTTTCAAGTACACTGTACTTGTGCTCTGTGAAGATGAATCCTGAGTAGCCATACATGTTTTATGCAACACAGTGAACTACATAGCCAAGCAGTGAAACAAAGAAAAGGGATAGCAAGGAAAGCAGCAGCTAACAGGCTTGAGGTGGGCCTCCTCTGCAAGAGGAAGTGTTAGGTGAGGCCTATCAGGCAGTGTGTTTCTATAAGATTTTGCTGAATCTGCCTGCTACTCAGCATGGTCTCCTGGGCTCATGCAAGGAGACATAGGGGATCCAGGAGGAGATTGGGACATAGGTCCATTGATACTCCATGGTGTAGAGCCAGATTATGGAAAAAGCAGCATAGCAATTTAAGGTGGGGCATACATTAAAGCTCCACCCATCTTGTTCAAACAGTGAAAGCGACTTTTCAGAAGGTCAAAGGTGCATTCTATGACACAGCATGTAGCACATAAGGCCTCATTGTATCTCGTTTCTGCCAGCGTGTTGGGAATGGCAATGGGAGTGAGAAGCCAGGGCCCGCAACTGTACCCTGAATCTCCTGTGGCAATGACAGAAGAAAGGCATGAATGATAGCATTCTCACGTGCAGATGTGAGTGGAAAACCACAGCATCCAGTAAGACTTTCTGAGGTAGCCGGTACCTTTGCTGAGTCTTAAAGCCTGATTAGCATAGCCTAAGTGTGTTTTAAATTGTTGTTGGCCACTATATGTGCAGGCAAGCTGTAGTCAAAAGGAACTCATCTGTTCATGACTAGTAAATCTGATATGACTATTGGAAGTATTGCATGACAGGCCCTCACAACCCAGCAAAGGCTACTGGTGTGTAGTTGCCTGACAACCTTGAACAAATACATAAGAGGTGACATATCTGTATTAGGAGCAAACGCCGTACCTCATGCTGTGCATGTGAATGTCCGTGGCAGCTCTGCAGTTTGTCCTCCATAGAAACCCATTAATGAGCCCACACACAGGGAATATGGTAGGCCATGAACATGCACAGGACAGTGGTCATGGTACCTGTGTGTCAGGCTGTACAGAACAGTTTGCGACAATGTTCTTGACCCCCCAGTAACAGCCCACATGTGATAAGAACATAAGAACATGCCATACTGGGTCAGACCAAGGGTCCATCAAGGCCAGCATCCTGTTTCCAACAGTGGCCAATCCAGGCCATAAGAACCTGGCAAGTACCCACAAACTAAGTCTATTCTTTGTTACCATTACTAGTAATAGCAGTGGCTATTTTCTAAGTCAACTTAATAGCAGGCAATGGACTTCTCCTCCAAGAACTTATCCAATCCTTTTTTAAAGACAGCTATACTAACTGCTCTAACCACATCCTCTGGCAACAAATTCCAGAGTTTAATTGTGCGTTGAGTAAAAAAAAACTTTCTCCGATTAGTTTTAAATGTGCCACATGCTAACTTCATGGAGTGCCCCCTAGTCTTTCTATTATCTGAAAGAGTAAAAAACAGATTCACATCTACCCATTCTAGACCTCTCATGATTTTAAACACCTCTATCATATCCCCCCTCAGCCATCTCTTCTCTAAGCTGAAAAGTCCTAACCTTTTTAGTCTCGCCTCATATGGGAGCTGTTCCATTCCTCTTATCATTTTGGTAGCCCTTCTCTGTACCTTCTCCATCGCAATTATATCTTTTTTGAGATGCGGCGACCAAAATTGTACACAGTATTCAAGGTGCGGTCTCACCATGGAGCGATACAGAGGCATTATGACATTTTCTGTTTTATTCACCATTCCCTTTCTAATAATTCCCAACATTCTGTTTGCTTTTTTGACTGCCACAGCACACTGAATCGACGATTTCAATGTGTTATCCACTATGACACCTAGATCTCTTTCTTGGGTTGTAGCACCTAATATGGAACCTAAGATTGTGTAACTATAGCATGGGTTATTTTTCCCTATATGCATATGCTGAGGTGGGCCATTTTTCTAATGTAGACATGCAAAGTGTATAGTGGTTCCTCACTCAGCAACCTTTATGACCGGTGCATTGTTTGCTCTCACTCATTTTGCCGGCTTGCGAAACATGGGGAGAAAAAGGCAAGGCTTGGGCCAATGGCCTGCATATGTGACTCCACAAGGGGGTTCACATGCCACCAATCGTCCTCCCCCACAGCCACCCCCCATTTAGGTGCTATTAGCCACATACACATAGGCAGACATGGAATTGACAAAGAAAAGTGTGTTTTACCTATGAGCCAAGCGTCACTGTACAGGCCAGCTTCAAAATTGTCAAAGATTCCCGATTGCCTAAGAATGAAGGAATTGTGTATGGCTCCCGGGTACCTGGCCACCATGTCCAGGATGCACATTCCAGGGTCACAGAGCACTTGGACATTGAGGGAGTGGAGAGGGAGCAGTACGTTTCCTCCCTCTGAAAGGGTGGAATGATGTCCATGTGAGCGCAGTTGATAGTTCTGACAACATTGGGAAAGTGTGCCAAGGCATAGAAACCTCTCTTCAAGTCCTGCCGGTCATGAGGACATTTTATGTACCGATTAATATGGTCAGTGTTAGCTTTGATGACCTGGTTGAGACAGCATGAGAAAGTGGTTTGGGACATTCCCCTACGTCCCTTACTGTGGTTTGGAAGGAACCTCTCACCATGAAATGGAGGGCAGCCAAGAATTTGATGAGGCCGTAGATGGCGTGGGACCTTTGGGTGACTGGATCCAGATCCCCTCTGATGTCTTCATATATTTCATGGATTGCCTGAGAGCTCAGGTGATACCTGCTAACCACAAAGTCCTCTGCATGCCCATCAAAGAGGAAAAATATGCTCCCTGTATCTTATTTATTTATTTATTTAAAGGAATTTATATACCACTTTATAAAATTAGATTTTGTCAAAGTGGTTTACATTGGAGAAAAATAATAAAATAAAAGAATAAAAAGAAAAAGGTAATAATTAAATAAAATTAAAAATACATAAAATTGCTTAATAGCCGGAACGAATTCCGGCTAAAAATAAACACGTGTTTAATAAAATAAATAAAAATATAAAAACTGTTGCCGAGGGACTTTTCTAATAATATAGGGGGGGGGGGGGGGGGAAGGGAAGGGGGTAGAGAAATGACAGAGTGTGTCCAAAAAGTAGGGAACGGTTGGGAAGCAAAGGAAGGGAGGGGAAATGAAATGAAAACGAGTTGAGAAGTATGATGGTGACTGTAAATGAAGGGGTGAATGCGACTTTATGTTTATTCTGCACTTCAGCACTTTAGCCGCCTGCGTGCCAGACGCTCGAGTGGGCCCTAAGCCGGCAGCAGTGGAACCTCTGCCTGCGCTGCTGGTGCTTCCCTCACAGGTCTTGGAGGTGGCCACGTGTTGTCATCTGCGGAGAGCCAGGAAAGGCGTCAAGTATGCCAGTACAAAAACACTTGATACTCACAAAATGCCTTTAGGAAGGTTGATCTGGTAAAAACAGGTGTTTTCATTGGGCCTGATAGGTGTATCAGTAAGGTTTGCAGTTTTTATTACATGCGATACATGCTGCGATAATAGCGCTGCATGCGATACTGGCCACAATAATTACTTTTTGGCCCGTAGCACCAAGAAAAAAGGTGTAGTTATTACCAGCATTAAAAACCTGCAATAACATGCAATAGATATCTCATGCTGCGCTACCAACCCCCTACTTTACATTAAGCCCATATTTCACCTACTTTTATATTAATTTAAAATTTGCATAAGCATTTTGCGATACTTTGTTTATCATGCGCATTACGGTGTTATTGCAAAAAGATGAATGACCCTGTTAGATTGGGAGCCCTCTGGGAATAGAGAAATAACTAAAGTACCTGAATGTAATCCACTTTGAAGTGCCGAAAAGAAGAATATAAAAATCTAATAAATAAATACATCTAAAAAAAAGATATAGTTGCACTGGAGAAAGTGCTGAGAAGGGAAACCAAACAGATAAGTGGCATGGAATGGCTGCCCTATGAGGAAAGGCTAAGGAAGTTAGGGCTGTTCAGTTTGGAGAAGAGACAAGTGAAGGGGTCTACAAAATCATGAAATAACTTGATAAGGTTAATGTAAATGGATTATTTACTCTTTCAGATAATAGAAGGACTAGGGGGCACTCCATGAAGTTAGCAAGTAGCTCATTTAAAACAAATAAAAAAAAATATTTTTCACTCAGTGCATATTTAAGCTCTGGAATTCATTGCCAGAGGACGAGGTTATGGCAGTTAGTGTAACGATTTAAAAAAGGTTTGGATAAGTTCGTAGAGGAAAATCCATAAACTGCTATTTATTAATAAGCAATAGTAGCTTGAGATTTATTTAACATTTGGGTACTTGCCAGGTACTTGTGACGTGGATTGGCCACTGCTGGAAACAGGATACTGGGCTTGATGGACCCTTGGTCTGACCCAGTATGGAATATCTTATGTTCTCATGTTCTTATGTTCAGAATATCTATGGAGTCTGTACATAAAAGTACAGCCAAAATTATGTTCTGCCCATACTTTTACATAAATACTTACTTACACACATACAATCTTTGAAAATAATCCCTAAAATGTTACCCAAGTAGGAAAAGAAGACATTTTGAAGGATCTCCTCTTTATGAAAATGAGATTGTAGCATATTATGAAGTAAAGGAATGTTTTTTCCCCCATTTTAACTCCCTGGCAAAACTCTAACCTCTTCCTAACAACTCGCTCTCCCCTAACATTTTGTACATATTAAAAAAACTCTGAGTGCATCATAATGTTACGAATGGGTGTGCTAGGGAACAAAACCAGACAGGACCCAGGGCTGCCCAGAATAACGTAGGGTCTGTCCTGAACTTCAAGGGAGAAGAGGGAACCTTGCTGTTCCCATGTAATTTGAACCGTACGGAAGACATGGTGGTCAGGAGGTGGATCCATCTTGCTGGGTTGTAGTAGATGGGCTACTGGGGCAAACGGGAGATTGCTTCTGTTGGACTGGCTCAAATGTTGCTACATGGTTATAGAATATGAATAAAGCTGGGGCCCTTGATCTCCAAGATGTGTTTTATTTACAGAGTGATATGAGGGAAAGGTTGAGTACTCCAGGCTGCCCAATAATAATATTGTGAAGAAAAAAAAAAAAAGGAAGCAGGTTGGAGCTAACAGTGGCCTCCACCTTCCACTGCAGCTGCAATAGGGAAGAAGAAGTAAGTTAAAAAAAAAGTTCCAGGTCAGAAAACGCTCCAGATGTGCAATGTGGCATGACCTGGCAGAAAATCACCATGGAGGCTGCCCATGCATGCTACAATGAGACCTTAAATAACTTTTTCTAAGAAACCATTTTACCTGAATAAAATTACAGTGAAATAAGGTTCAGAAAAATGCTCCTACTCTCCTTTACTAACATGGTAATTATATGGGTCATTACTAGAAACATAAAGAGAAAATTGCTAAAATGCATTGGTAGATAAAATCATCTTATTGGCTGTACTGTTTGGAAAGTTTAGTTCTGAACACTGTGAGGATAATTTTCACAGGAGCTTCTGAGTCAAGTTGTACTTTGCCTGAAGAAATGGCTCTTTTAGAAAATTGCACAACTGATGTGCACATACCCAGTGTCTGTGTGTACTTTTCTGGGCATGGGAAGAGGAATCCCAGGGGTGAGGACCAGCTGGGATTAGAATTTCTGCGCATACATTCGGAGTTTATAAAGTATGCACACAAATTCTCTAGAGAAAACCATGAACAAATTATGAGGCGTGAGCTCAGCTTTGCAAGGATAATTTATAAAGAGGAATTAATGTATGTCTATAGGTGGACTTTGAAGATTGGTGTAAACTATGCCCATGAGGTAGCTGGCAAATATGTGCAGTATTCCAATATAATCCTCTGTATGTACATTATTATATCAGAAGGATTTCGAGGGCTGATCTCAATACTAAATTTTCTTATCCAGTCTTTAAAACTTTGGGTGTGAAATTTTCCAATTCTTTGCATTCCCAATTACTTTTTACCTTTGCACACTGTTTTGATTTTATTTTATTTTTTAAATCACTTTTCAAAGCAAAATTTCATTTTGAAACTAGCCATCGGTACTAAGTATCCATGAACATTTGCACCTGCTTTTTATGTGGACACTGTTGTCATGAAAAATAATGTGCCCATCATTTCCTTGCAACATACATAATTTTTCTTCTCCTACCAAAACATGCTCCAAGGAATGCCTCATGTAAATGCAGCTAAAAGTGTGCATGCTGTTGAATGCTGTGTATTGAGCAGGGACCATTTTCAGACAGCCAATTTCACGTGTACACCACTATTTGCTCATCTAAATGGCTTTGAAAATTATCCTCCTCATCATCAGTTATAGCAATAAATATCTGGCCTCCAGAGCTCGAATAGGTCGGGCTTGCGCATACCAACCATATTTTTAAAAGTGCTCAGATATGCACATACATGCCATAGCACACACATCTCACAACTTTTTAAAAAGGGGCTGAGCATGGGCATGGTCTATGTGGGGAATGTGTATGTCAGGGCCAGGACAAGAAATGCGCGTATAAATACTTGTATACCCCAGCGCATGCCAAGGTTACCTGCCATATAACTTTACTTCTGCTATTTATTTATTTATTTATTTATTTAAAAACTCTTCTATAACGTCATTGAGTTAGAGAACCATCACAATGGTTTAGAGAAAGGCACGATAAAGACAATTATGAGTGGTATAGATTACAAATTAAACATGTGCCATCATAGTACAGTAACTATGGATGGCATGTAAGTTAAAAAAAAAAAGATCAAGCCATTTTGGATACATTTAAAGGATCTGAGGTAACTGGGGATAGTACAGGCTATTAAACCAGGGAGATTTGGACCTAGCTGTAAACTGGGTGAACTGGTGAATGAGCTGGTAATCTGGTAATGGCATCAGCACGTCTCTTTTAAAATCCCCTGACATACACGTAGAAGTGGGATTTGTGTGCCCACTTAAAATTTGGTGCACATATGCACGTAGCCAGGCTATTTTATAACATGCACACATATAAGTGCACAAGTTATAAAATAGCTATTTCTCTGGGCACAAGCCGATACAGGCACATAAATGTGTGCCTGTGCGCCGATTTGAACGTTACCATCTATCGGGCCGATACAGTAATTGCGCTCAGGCGGAACGCACTGTTAGCCCCCATTTGGACACATGTTTTCGACGCACTATTTTTACCCCTTATACAGTAAGGGGTAATAGCGCGTGGAAAATGCGCGGCCAACACCCCAGAAACTAATAACGCCCACAACATGGAAATGCATATTGATGAGCCCATTAGTTAGTCCAGTGCGATAGAGAAAGTAAAATGTGCAGCCAAGCTGCACATTTTACTTTCAGAAATTAACGCCTGCCAAAGGCAGGCGTTAATTTCGGCCGGTACCGGGAAAGTGTACAGAAAAGCAGAAAAAAATGCTTTTCTGTACACCCTCCGACTTAATATCATAGCGATATTAAGTCGGAGGCCCCAAAAAAAAAAAAAAACAAAACATTCTTAAAAAAAAAAAATCTGCCCACGGCTCGCAGGTTGGAAGACAGACACTCAATTTTGCCGGCATCCGTTTTCTGAACCCGTGGCTGTCAGCGGGTACAACAACCGATGCCGGTAAAATTAAGCATCGGCTGTCAAACCCGCTGAAAGCCGCCGCTTTTGTCAATAAGGAGGCAATAGGATCGTGCTAGTGTCCCTAGTGCCTCCTTTTTACCACGGGCCGTCATTTGCATGCTC
Organism: Rhinatrema bivittatum; assembly: GCF_901001135.1. NCBI lineage: Eukaryota > Metazoa > Chordata > Amphibia > Gymnophiona > Rhinatrematidae > Rhinatrema > Rhinatrema bivittatum. The sequence continues at coordinate 24,457,019 of NC_042621.1, read as the reverse complement.
TTGCTTACTGAATCGGGCGCCCAGGAGAGCAGGTGCTCGCCGGCTCTCCCACACATTTTACAGTATTGGCCCATATGGGAGCAAGTTTAAAAGTCTGCAGGGAGCTTCGTGGTACATGGGTACAGAGAAACTATGAATCTACAAGATAATTTTCAAAGGCAAAATCCCTACGGAATTTCCTATTGAAAATTCATAGGTCCGTGCATTTTCCTCCTATTCTCAAGCTCTGCCCATTTTTGCTGTGGCCGAAATGTAAACCGTTGTGATGGTGTATTACTAAACAACGGTATAGAAAAATTTTAAAATAAATAAATAAATAGATAAGTAAATAAATAAATAAAACAATGCACATATTTTTGGTTTGCTGAAGAGAGGGTAATTTTCAGTCTGGGGAATTTGCATGAGTTACTGTTTAGTTACATGAACAAATTCCTTTGAAAACTGTCTATTCCACATGCTTGTTCCTGTAAATCAATTGGTTGTTAGTGGAAACAATTTTATTCTAGATTGATAAACTGACTTAATAACAAAATATAGCATACGCTGATCATTGTAGAAGTTATTAAATAAAGCCTTATTATACTAAAATTCTATAAATAGAATGATTTATGTTTTGTTAAATATAAAAATATAGAGACACAACCATAATACTTCAATATATTGTATGCTTCAGGCCGTGAATTAACATGTGGCTCACATACTGGAAAGCTCATTCAATTGAATTTGTATATTTGCATTGGTGAAATGATGGTTATCGTCTTTTAATTATCCTCTGAATGGAAATCAAAACAAACTGACATATCTGATGATCACTTAACAGTGTGAACACAAAGTAATTAATTTGGGTGCACATCAGCACTATTGGTATGCAAGAGAAATGTCTGTTTGCTATACTAAAAGAAATCACCTGTAGGGGCCATCCCAGAGGCTGAGTGGAAGGAAAGAAATGTGCATTTATGTGTTGGCGATTAGGGCTTAATTCACAACTCTGACCTCTGCTGCTTGGTTTGGTGGGGGATAAGGATGCTGCAAAGGGAACTACAGGTAGGAGAACCAATAATCACCTAAAAGCAACATCCACTGGGTAGCTAACTGAAACTTGTGCTGGGTTCCAGTGGGACCTGTGGTTCATGCTTCTCAGTTTGAGTGCTGTTATTGCAATACTGAGCTTGACACTAGGAAATTATTGTGAGGAGGAGTAGGGTAGCTGCAAATTGAGGCTCATGGTAATGTAGCTACATTAGGGGCCACTTTTACTACAGCTAGAGCCTAGAAGCCCAAAGAAGCAGGAACTAGGTGGCAGATAACAAATAATCACTTATAAATACTTTAGCATGAATAATAGAATACAGTTAAAAATCTTGAAGTGAAAATTACCCAGAATAGAATGATCCTATTAAAAAATATTTTCTCTTATTGTATCTTTCTGGGGGAAAGCATCAGAAAGTGGATTCCTATATGATTCCTTTGTAACAAGATTTTGTTAAATCTTTAATCTTTTCCTTGGAGTTTCAACTATTTTATTTTGAGTCAGGTTCTGTTCTAGTGATGCACAGCTGGCTTGTGTTATCACCAAGCATTAGCACTCGTACCATTGCTAAGTGCTTAAATTATACATATGGGACTGCTTTAACTCACAATGGACTCTGCTCTGTGAAATTTGGAGATGTCCATAAAAATTATGTACAGGAGTAAAACCCTGGCAAGGCAAATCAGAATATCCCAAGATGATGCAAATAACATTTTTGTTTGTGGTACAAGATAAAAAAGGAAGCAGGATGAATATCTCCAGATGTTGAAACATTCATAAAAATATAAGAACTGCTCCCCTATGAGGACAGACTAAAGAGGTTAGGACTTTTCAGCTTGGAGAAGAGACGGCTGAGGGGGGATATGATAGAGGTTTAAAATCATGAGAGGTCTAGAATGGGTAGATGTGAATCTATTTTTTACTCTTTCGGATAATAGAAAGACTAGGGGGCACTCCATGAAGTTAGCATGTGGTACATTTAAAACTAATCGGAGAAAGTTCTTTTTCACTCAATGCACAATTAAACTCTGGAATTTGTTGCCAGAAGATGTGGTTAGTGCAGTTAGTATAGCTGTGTTTAAAAAAGGATTGGAGGAGGTGAATTGGAAGAACTCTGCCTTACCGGGGGTCGAGCGGTGGCTGGCCCCAACAGCTAACATTTTACAGCTGAGCATTTGTTTCTACTGGGACTGTTTCTGGTGCGACACCTTGACGTCACGATTGCAGACTCAGGAAGGTATTTAAGTGTCTTCTCTTACTTTTCTTATTGAGGCGAATTGGAAGAACTCTGCCTTACCGGGGGTTGAGCAGTGGCTGGCCCCAACGGCTAACATTTTACAGCGGAGCATTTGTTTCTACTGGGACTGTTTCTGGTGCGACATCTTGACCTCATGATTGCAGACTCAGGAAGGTATTTAAGTATTTTCCTGCAGTTGACGCCGGCGCGCTGACGAAGCAGCATGCAACAAAGGCGCATACGCGGCTTTGTCTGTTCAGCTTTGTCTGCTTCGGGCAGTCTGCAGTTGAAATTTCTTTTTGTTTTGGAGTTCAACCTCTTCAACCTCCTCTGACGCTCTAACTGTGAGTAACTGGTAGAGGGAAAATAAGGGAAGGAAAAAAAATTCAAAAGTTAATGCCTCATACAAAGCGCAAGGGGAGGATTAGGGCAGAGATCCCGACTGCCCCAGTGATAGTACCTTTGCAACCTGCCATAACTGTTTTTTTCTCTCTTGCGAATCAAACAACTCTGAGTAGGCAGTCCGTTGCATTGATAAACCATGAGCACACGTCTTCAATGCTGGACTCTCATACATCTTTAAGTCCCGGAGCTCCAGATATTCCCTCTCATCCTAGTAGCCAACAGCATCAGATGTCTGAGACAGCAGGTCTTCCCAAGTTGGTGACTGATAGCATCTCCTTCGGGGCGAACAAAGATGTATCAATGGCTGCTAATATGTTCATTGGAGAGTCTGGAAAGGAAACCCAACTGCAACAGCAAATACCTGGAGCAGTGGGGGGTGATATTCCAGATTATATGCCAAGGACATCATCACCGATTGATAGAGAGGGCTTGAATCTGAGACGACAGGTTCAAGAATCTAAATTGGATTTACAATCTCTGGGTTTACAGTTGGTATCAAAGCAAGAAATTACATTGAAACTGTAAATAGTAAAGTTAGCAGAAATAATGTCAGAAACTAAAAAACATATATGTAAATTAGAACCTGTTGTTAATAAGAATACCAATAAGGTAAAGGTATTAGAGAATCAGGTATGTAAAATGCAAGAAATACAGGGGAAAATAATGCAGGGAGAAACACAAAACTCTAGGAAAATTGAAGCCTTAGAAAATGAGATTAGATATAAAATGTTATGGGAGTCTCTGTTTAGTGGACCATTGGGCCGACTTGCTGGAGACTGGGAAAGGTGGTCAATGTCTCTAGTGAATAGCAGGCCGGGAGGCAGATGTTCAGGCAGGACGTAGATGCTCTTCACCCTGGAAGCTGGTACTCCCCCGGGAGGAGCCCGTAGGAACCCAACCGCTGGGACTTAGGTGGCTTCACCCTTGGAAGCCGAAGCCCCCCTAGGAGGAGCCCATAGGGGCGTGACCGCTGGGACTTAGGCAGGTTGTGGACCAGGACAGGTAACTGGAACCAGACTAGGACAGTAGCAATACTGTAACTGGGTTCGGGTTCTGGAACCAGGCAGGAACTGTAGCAAGACTCGGGTACTGGAACCAGGCAGGAACTGTAGCAGGATTCGGGTACTGGAACCAGGCAGGAACAGTAGCAGGCAAACTGGGACTGTAGCAGGCAGGCAGGAACCAACAGGTACTGTAGCAAGCAGGCAGGAACCAGGCAGGTACTTTAGCAGGAACGGAGTGACGAAGCGAAGCGAGTCACTCCGGGGCACAGTGCAACAGGAAACCGGGAGGCTAACCCGTTGCAAGGCAAAGACTGGATGGCCGCGGCCGGCTTATCAAGGCTGCGGCGTCTGACGTCAGGAGTTGGGCGGAGTCACCACTGGCGGGAAACAGCCTAGAAAAGCACCCCAGCGGCCAACCAGGCCGCAAACCAGGCCTCTAGAAGCGGGAGCAGGTCCGGGAACCCGGAGGTAAGGGCCTGGCCGCGGTGCTCGCGGCCAGAACCGCAACATAAAAACTTGAGAATTGTGAATTTTCCCTGTATAAAATTAAGTTTTCCCTTAGATATTTTTAAGAGGTATCTCATAGAAATTCTTCTACTTCCTAAAGAAGCAATTCCACCAATTGCAAAAATATATTTCCTAAATGAAGGTAGGAAAGATAATAGGATACAGGAAAATAGTAAACAATTACAAGGTGTTGGAGATAATCTGATGGAGTTTTTAGAACAATCTATGACAGAACAAGTAGATTTCAGAGGAACACTATTGGTTTCATTCATATTTCAACAGATAGAGATTTAGTTTTAAAACATTTCTTCCACAATCATTCAAAAAGTTTTATTGGAGGGAAAATATGGGTATATCCTGATATTGCCAGGGAAATGTAATTGCGAAGGAAACGTTTTCTAACAATGCAACAGGAAGTCAGAGATCTTGGAGCTGATTTTATAGTGCGATACCCAAGTAAATGTGTAATTAGGTTAAATAATAATAGATATGTTTTCTTTGAGCCTATTCAGCTGAGATCTTTCATCAATGCAAAAGCTCCCAGAGAAGTAAGCAATCCAAAATAGGAACTGGAGAATAAGAGAAAGGGTTCGCAATATTTCCGGTTAAACTTTTCTTGGTGATGTGCAGTAAATACATGTTTTAGAGCATCAGATTTTCCTTTGACAAGTCATATAGTATATTGGTATAGTATATTGGTATAAAAGTTTTGAAAATTTGAAATTGAAATTTCTTTGAATATTTAGAAAATATAAATGGTATAAATATTGCCTTAGAAAATATTACAAAATATTTGTTACTTTGTATTGTATGTATACCAATACCTGTGAGAACTTTCGGTTGAAATTATGAGTGGTTCATTGATAATTGTAAAGTTGTCTAAGTATGTTAAAAACAATAAATAAAGAGTTAAAAAAAAAAAAGGATTGGATAAGTTCTTGGAGGAGAAGTCCATTACCTGCTATTAGTTGACTTAGATAATAACCACTACTATTACTAGCAACGGTAACATGGAATAGACTTAGTTTTTGGGTACTTGCCAGGTTCATATGGCCTGGATTGGCCACTGTTGGAAATAGGATGCTGGGCTTGATGGACCCTTGGTCTGACCCAGTATGGCATGTTCTTATGTTCTTATGTTCATACTGGATCAGACTAAGAGTCTATCAAGTTAAATGCAGCTTCACTAATAACTTTCACCACAACCTCTGACAATTAATTCCAGAGCATAATTATGCATTGAGTACAAAAATATTTTCTCTTATTAGTTTTAAATGTAGTAACTTCATTGTGTGTCCCCTGGTCTTTGTATTCCTTGAAAGAGTAAATAACCGATTAATATTTACTCGTTCCACTCCACTCATTATTTTATAGACCTCTATCATATCTTCTCTCATTTACCTCCTCTCCAAGCTGAAGACACCTAACCTTTTTGGTCTTTCCTCACAGGGGAATTATTCCATCCCCTTTATCATTTTGGTATCCCTTTTCTGTACCTTTTCTAATTCTACTATATCTTCTTTTGAGATGTGGTTACCAGAACCGCACAAAATACTCAAGATGAGGTTGCGCCATGGAGAGATACAGCAGTATCATGATATTCTCTATTTTATTCTCCATTCCTTTCTGGATAATCCCTACCATTCTATTTGCTTTCTTGGCTGCTGCTGCACACTGAGCAGAAGATTTCAATTTATTATCAGCGGTGACATCTAGATCCTTTTCCTGAATGGAGACTCCTAATGTGGGACATTGCATTGTGTAGCTATAATTTAGGTTATTCTTCCCTAAGTGCATCATTGCACTTGTCTACATTAAATTTCCTTTGCCATTTGCATGTAAGTTCCTCTTGCAATTTATCACAATTTTCTTGTGATTTAACAACTTTGACTAATTTTGTGTCATCAGTAAATTTGATCACCTCACGTTGTATCATCAGTAAATTTGATCACCATTTCCAGGTTAATTATAAATATAAGAAAAAGCAGTGGTCCCAGAACAGATCCCTGACACACTCCACTATTCACCTTTCTCCATTAATAAAATTTATCATATAGCCATTTAGATCCCATGCTGCTTATGCTCAAGAATAAGCAGTGGCTCTCCCCAAGTCTGACTGGTTAATTTATACAGTTCAGATGTATTCCTCTCAGTTTGATTTAACACTGGCCTCAGAGAGTCTCACTGTGTTAGGTGATAGAAGTTAAGTAGGTTTAAACCTGGTATCTGGATGCAAGACCACCAGTGAAAACCAGATACTGTAGACCAGCAGTTCTCAACCAGTGTGTCGAGACACACCAGTGTGTTGCCAGGAACACGCAGGTGTGTTGCCACACTTCCCAGTCCCAGCTGGCCCAGCTGCTCCCTTTGCCTCAGCAAAATGGGAACTCTTCCTCTGCCCGGGCTTAAATTGCTGATAGCCTGGGCAGAACGTGGCAGGAGTACTGGATTCAGTGGCACCATCAAGGTCTCTTCTTCCCGTCTCCGCAGCCCAGAAACAGAAGTGGTGTGCAGCAGCCATGCACATGCAGGAAGAAGAGACCATGCTAGGTAAAGTGCATGCAGCATCGCCCCAAAGTAGAGCAGCTCAGCCAGAGCAAAAGGAGTATCAACATCAGCCCCTGCAGTTGATGGGACTCCTTTCACTACGTTGCGAGGGTTGGAAGAGGAGGCTGTTGCTGCCACTAGTTGTTCGGTAGGGGGAAGAGAGAGAGAGTAAATGAGCAACCATATTTGTTTGACATTGTGTGTGTGTGTGTGTGGGTGTGTGTGGGTGTGAGACAGCATGTATATAAGTTAGTGACTGAATTGTTTTCTGAAGCTACTTCTATTCTAATCTGTCCTCTTTCCATGCTGGGTGTTGAAAATTAGGTGAATACATCATTGTGGTTTGGACTTTTTTCATTGCCTTCTGTCATCTCAGCAGTGGTTCTCAACCTTTTTCCCATCATGACACACCTGACGCTCTCAAGTGTAACATACTGTTTATTACAATCTACGGCAGAAATTAAAAAAAAAAAGGCCCCATATTACTTGTATTGTTAAGAATGACTCAAGGGAAAGATAAGAGTATTCACTCTGAACATAAATTATATAAATAGTAAACCTCACATACCAGAACAGCACCAACTTCCAGCACTCAAACAGTAACCACCTTACCTAAGAAAAGGCACCACTGAAAATATTACACCAGACCTTAAAACTCCAATACTTCTCCTTATTAGGAAAATGGAATAAGCCAAGCTGCTATAGAGCCCAACACAGAAACTACATGCAGCAATCACATGTGCAGACCCTCACCTAACAAAGAATAAAGAGACCATAGAGCATAAATAGAAACATGCAGATAAATAATGAACTGGAAACCGCAACAAGTCAGAGACTCTGTATGCAGTGTAACAAAGGAAAAAGAGAAATCACCAGTCCTCATAAAATAAGCAAGAAATATAAAATCAAAAGCAGTAAAACCATACTAATAAAAAGGACAGATTATTTCAAAACAGCTGATGAATGGAATAGCTAATAATTAAAAACATATTAAAAATTTTTATATACCAATAAAATATTTCAAAATAGCAGACCCAAAGACCCAATATTGAAAAATAAGGATAAACAAAATGTTTTGCTGTCCATACCTGAAAACGTTTGATTTCCAGGTACCCTGAGATTGTTGTGAATTAGGATGGGGGGGGGGGGGGGGGTGGCTTCCAATGTTCTCCTCTCACACAAGCTCTCTCTCTCACAAAGGTTCTCATTCACACAATTACACATATGCTCTCTCTCTTTCTCTTATGCACACAGGCTTTTAATCATACATACACATGTTCTCTCTCACTTACATACAGGTTCTCAATCACACATTTACATTCATGGTGTTTCTCTCACACACAAAGGATCTCAATCACACACAGGCTCTCTTTCACACAAACAGGTTCTTAAACACACATGTACACATACAGGCTCTCAGTCACTCATTTACATACACGCTATCTCACACTCACACTCACACACACAAACAATTATGCTCACTCATTCACTCTCTCTCTCTCTCTCTCTTCCCACTGAATAACTAGCAGCAACAACAGCCTCCTCCTCTTCCAACCCTCGCAGCCTCGAGAAAGGAGTCTCATCAGCCGCGGAGGCTGATGTTGCTCCACTTTTTGCTCTGGGCCATATTGCTCTTTTTCGGGATGATGCTGCACGCAGTTTACTGTTATTGTTTGTAAGGTTTTGGGTGGACCCTTGGACACTGTGGCAGCTGACCACGCCCATGGGAGGAAGTCCCGTGAGGGGCCTCAGGTCAGGATCAGCTTTGGGACACACAACACAGAGTTATATCTTTTATTAGACAGATTTGAGAAGCCACCAGAGGTGACAGTAGTGCGTAGAGCTGAAGCCCAGCTGGACTATGGTTCCTCAGGATACTGGAACAGCAATTCCCTCTATGGTTGTGCTGTAGTGGAGAAAACTGAGATAGTGAGTACAGTGGAGAATACACAGAATTCTGGTATAGAGCCTCATTGGTAAAGTTACTCACACAGCGGTTTCTCCCGGAAGATGACACAGAAGCTGGAATATAGGCAGGCCCTCGAGGAGCGAGTACTTGGTTCCAGGGAACAGCTCTGAGGAAATAAAGTTGGAAACTCACTGATGATGTAGGCAGCGGTCTCTTTCAAGCAGAAGCGATAAGTTCAGGCAGCGAGTCAGGGAACATGGGCCCTCGAGGAGTGAGTACCGGTTCCTGATAGCGACCTGAAAAAAATGAGAGAGGCCCCCGAGGAGCGGGTACCCCATTAGGATAAAGTCCAAAAGTTGGAGATGCAGAGTAGCTAGGTATGGAGAGCAAATCCCATCTGTAAGGAGTTACCTTGCTAACTCAATTAGCCAGCAAAATGTGTAGGATTTTGTATCCGAGATGCGTGATGTCATCACAGGGGGATGCCCCTGAGGTTTGCACCAAAGAGAGAACAAGAAGCAGGGCCACGTGGCGCGTGCACCCTATGGTACCTGGACAACATGGCGGGATGCAGCGCCCAAGCCGGACCGGAAATGCCAGAGAGGACGGCAGGCAGATGCCGCTGCAGCCAGATGTCCATCAACCGCGGGAGGAGTCGCAAAAAAAGTAAGGTGGGTGGAGTGAAGATGTCGGGCAGTGACAGTCGTAACAGTACCCCCCTTCAAAGGGCGGTCTCCTCTGTGGGTACCAGGTTTTGGCTTCAAAGGATGCGTGAGATGAAATTGATGGAGCATCTCTTTACAAAGGATATTTAGCCTGAGGCTCCCAAGAGTTTCTTCGGGTCCGAAATCTTCCCAAGAAAGAAGGTATTCAAATGTTTTGCCTCATCTTCAGACATCAAGAATGGCTTCAACCTTATATTCTAGGTCATCTTATGCATTGATGGCAGGTGGTTCTTGAGTCTTTGAAGAGAATTCACTGAGTATGAGAGGTTTCAAGAGTGAAACATGAAAAGCGTTGTGGATGTTTAGTCCGGGTGGTAGCTTCAGACTGTAAGTGATGTTGCCAAGACATCGGAGGATTAGAAATGGTCCAACGTAGCGAGGAGCAAATTGAGTGGAGTGTAACTTCAGTCTGAGATGTTTGGTGGATAACCAGACTTTGTCACCAGGTTTGAAGACAGGTGCTTGAGAATGGTGAACGTCATAAAACGTCTTAGCGTGGTCACTCACTTTAATTAGCATATCTTTCATCTGAGTCCACAGATTATGGATTTCATCAGCAGTAGATTGAGCTGCTGGGGACGTCACTGAGAGCTTCAGTGGAAGTGGCAGTGTTGGTGAGCGTCCATATACCACTTCAAAAGGTGTTGATCCAGTTGAGGTTGCTGGATGAGAATTGATGGCAAATTCAGCCCAAGGTAAAAGTTCAGCACAGTTATTCTGATGGCAACTCACGTAGGCTTGAATGAACTGTTTTAAAGTTCTATTCATCCGTTCTGTTTGGCCATTTGATTGCGGATGATAGGCTGACGTGTAGTCTAGAGAGATGTCGAATAGCTTGCACAAGGCCCTCCAGAATCTTGCCATGAATTGGGATCCCCTGTCTGAGACTATGTGTTTTCGTAGGCCATGAAGGCAAAAAATGTGCGATATGAAGAGCTTCGTAAGCTCCAAGGCTGAAGGTAAGCCAGGCAGCCGCACGAAATGATCCATCTTGCTGAAGCGATCGACTGTTACCCAGATGGTATTCATTCCTCCAGAAAGGGGTAAATCAACTACGAAGTCAGTAGCGATGTGTGACCAGGGTTGTTCCGGAGCTGGCAGCAGTTGCAGCAATCCCCACGGTTGGCCAGAAGCAGGTTTGTTTTTGGCACAGTTGGTATAAGATGCCACGTAGGATAGTGTATCTTTTTTGATAGTAGGCCACCAATAGAACTTCTGGATCTTGAGCAGGGTGCGGCGTTGACCAGGATGGCCAGCCAGCTTGGAATTGTGCGCCCAAAAGAGCACTTTCTTCCTGAGCTGTTTAGGCATGATGGTTTTACCAGTGGACACAGAATGTGTAGTCGCCAAGATGACTTTTTTCAGGTCAATTATGTGCTGAGGTTCTTCAGGCACATCCTCCGAGAGAAAGGAGCGTGACAATGCATCGGCTCTGGTATTCCTGTCTCTGGGGCGATATTTAAGCACAAAAAGCAATTGAAGAATAAGGACTATCTAGCTTGTCTGTGGTTAAGACGTTGCGCATGGCGGAAATACTCTAGATTTTTATGGTCCATGAATACGGTTATTTGATGTTGAGCACCTTCGAGCCAAGGCCACCATTCCTCGAATGCTAGCTTAATAGCCAAGAACTCTTTATCTCCGAACCCATAGTTCTTCTCTGCGGGGAAAAATGTTGTGAGAAGAAAGAGCAGAGACGTAAGGATTTGGAGTCTCCAGTTTGGCTCAATACAGCTCCCACACCGACATCCAAAGCGTCAACTTCTACGATGAATGGCTTGTTGGGGTCAGGATGATACAAGCATGGTTCCATGGAAAAGGCAGTCTTTAATTTCTCAAAAATGGAAATGGCCTCCGCAGACCATTTTGAAGCGTTGGCACCCTTGCGGGTCATTGCGGTCAAGGGCACTGTTAAAGAAGAGTAGTTCTTTATAAAGCTTCTATAATAGTTGGTAAACACCAAAAATCGTCTCAGGGCCTTCAGGCTGGTAGGTTGGGACCAATTTTTAACTCTCTAGTTTTTGAGGGTCCATCTGGAAGCCATCTTTAGATACGATTTAGCCAAGAAAAGGCACAGAGTCTTTATGAAATTCGCACTTGGATAGTTTGGCGTAGAGCCGGTGTTCACGGAGTCAGCGTAGTACTTGCTTGACATCCTCTAGATGAGTGGGCAAATCCTGAGGAAATATCAGGATATCATCCAGGTATACCATGAAACTCTTGTACAACAGGTCCTGCAAGATGTCGTTCATCATGTTCTGAAATACAGCGGGTGCATTGCACAGGCTGAAGGGCATTACTAAATACTCAAAATGGCCATTTCGAGTGTTGAAGGCTGTTTTCCATTCGTCGCCACTGCGAATGTGAACTAAGTTGTAGGCCCCCTTCAGGTCAAGTTTTGGGAATATTTTGGCACCCTGAAGCCAGTTGAACTGCTCTGAGATTAAAGGCAGGGGGTAACAGTCTTTAATCGTGATCTTGTTCAGACCTCGGTAGTCGATACAAGGACGTAAGGTACCGTTCTTCTTCCCCACAAAGAAGAAGCCTGCGACGGCTGGAGACTTCGATGGTCTAATAAACCCCTTCTGTAAATTCTCCTCGATGTATTCAGACATAGCCTTATTCTCAGTCACTGAGAGTGAACAGACACGTCTTTAGGAGGTTCAGTATTGGGTTTCAGTCTTATGGCACAGTCATAGGACCTATGCGGAGGAAGAATGTCAGCAGCTTCTTTGGAAAACACATCACTAAAAGATGCGAATTGAGGCGGTAGTCCCGGCATCGCTGGAGTTGTAGGCATGCAGATGACAGGAGCAATCTCCTTAAGGTACTTTCCATGACAACCTGGGCCCCAGTGTGAGAGTTCCAAGGAAGCCCAGTCGAATTGTGGTTGGTGCGACTGCAACCAGGGTAACCCCAGGACGATAGGGTGCATGGCCTTCTCTAACACAAAGAAGGGAATTGACTCTGTATGGAGAGCTCTGGTGCGAAGGGTTACCGGTTCCGTTTGGCAAGTCACATCATCCGGTAAGGGCTCCCCATGGATGGAAGATAGTAGTGGAACATTCAAAGTGATGAGGGGAATCCTCAAATGTTCCACTAGGCATCGAAGAATAAATTTGCCTCCTGCCCCTGAATCCACCAGGGCAAGAGTTTGAAACTCAGACGGTCCACAGATCAAGGAGACTGGGAGAGAGAGTGGAGGAGAGGGTGTAGTAAGGCATAAGAACAGTCCTCCTGCAGGACTTAGGCCCATCCATTTCCCGGATGAATAGGGCATGTTGGGACATCGTGACCAGCCTGTCCACAATACATACACAGACCATGCCTCTTCCAAAGTCTTTTCTCTTTAGAAGTCAAATGACTGTGACCAAGTTGCATCGGTTCATCTCCACCTGCAACAGGAATTACTGGAACCATCCGAGTTGCAGGTTTAGCACTAGCCTCCTTCTGTCCTGGTCCTCTATTAGGCTGGAGTTCTTTCACCTTATCATGAAGCCGGTGGTCGATTCTAGTAGCCAAAGCCACTAGTTCATCCAGCGAGTCAGGTGTTTCACGAGAGGCCAGCTCGTCTTTCAAGCGAGTATCCAGGCCTCTGAAGAAAAGAGTTTTCAGGCATTTGGAGTCCCAGCAGAGTTCTGTAGCAAGAGTCTTGAACTCTATCGCAAAATCAGCCAGTGGTTAGTTGCCTTGCTTCTGGTCCACCAGAGCAGAACCGGCAAAGGTCACTCGGGCAGGATCACCAAAAACAGATTTAAATAAGTCCAAAAATCCATCAATATCCTGCAAAATAGGATCCTTGTGTTCCCACAGTGTTGAGGCCCAAGACAAAGCCCTTCCATCAAGATAAGATAGAATGTAAGTAGTCTTGGCAAAAGATGTGGGGATGTGAGAAGGCTGTAATGCAAAATGCATGCAGCACTGGTTTAGAAAGCCCCTGGTTCTCTGAATCTCTCCCGAGAAACTAACTGGAGCAGCCAGCGGTACAGAAGTCTTTAAAGTTACTTTAGGTAACTGACTTTCATTACTGGAAGTAGCGCCTTGGGTCTTCTGTACGTGCAGCTGATGGAACACTGAAGTGAGTTTCTCCAATGCATCTTACTGTTCAGCAATGCGCAGGGCCAGGCCGGAATGGCCTGCAAGGAATTGAACTGTGCCGGATCCATGGAGTTAGCAATCTGTTATTGTTTGTAAGGTTTTGGGTGGACCCTTGGACACTATGGCAGCTGACCATGCCCATGGGGGGAAGTCCCGTGAGGGGCCACAGGTTAGGATCAGCTTTGGGACACACAACACAGAGTTATATCTTTTATTAGATCATACATACACATGTTCTCTCTCACTTACATACAGGTTCTCAATCACACATTTACATTCATGGTGTTTCTCTCATACACAAAGGATCTCAATCACACACAGGCTCTCTTTCACACAAACAGGTTCTTAAACACACATGTACCATCCTTGAGGCAAGATGGCGTCCTGAAGGGTGCACGGAACAGAGCCGCTCCAGTTTTGCCTGAAAAATTCACAAATGCCGCCGAAAAGAAAAGGGAGGGTGAGGGTCTTCCCCTCCATACCCATTCAGCTATCGGAGCAGGCTCTAATAACAACGTTCCTTGCCCAGGGAGCAGCACATTTTGAAGGGGTAAATCCCATTGCGAACGCGCCGCGAGGAGAGGCGCTTTCACCAGGGACGGAGGTTTCCCTCAGTCCCCCCGAAGCACGCCCGCTGGCAGCCAGAGGAACCTCGACCCCGGAAGCGCAGCAACCAGCGCGGACCGATGAGGTCACAGCGACGGGGTTGCTGGGAGAAGCGTCGGCTGGTCTAGAGGAAGAAGGCAGTGGAGCGGATTCACCGCGGGAAGGGTTACCGAACCCCGCTGAACCTACAATTTCATCAGACTCCACTGAATCGACCCCCTTGACATCGGGAGAACGACCTGAACCTCTGGTAAGGCCTGCGGTCGTTACCCTTGAATCCTTATGGGAACTCTCTGCGGGGCTTACGCTTGCTGTTCGAGACTGCAATTTGAAACTAGACTCTTTTGCTTCCCAAGTTAACAATAAAATTCATACTCAGAATGATACTCTTTCCCAACTCCAAACATCAGTTGTGAAGGTCGAATCTGAAATAAATCATCTCAAAGAATTCAATTTGGCTACTATACAGGACAGAGCTGCTCTTTCTAGAAGACTTGAATTACTGGAAAATTGGAACCGCCGTTTGAATTTAAGATTAATTAAGTTTCCGAGAATAATGGGAGAGATGCCTATTTCAACACTAAAAAGATATTTTGCCGAAGTTCTTTTACTGCCTGAATCGCAATATCCACTAATTAATAAAGCTTATTTCCTTCTGGGCCAGAATCGCTCAAACGAACAGGCAGCTTCTCCTATGGACTTTCAAAATTTGACAAATTTCCTAGAATCTTCGGCTGTTGAGATAATCGATTATTCCACATTACATGTATCACTGATAGTTGAACAAGATGTTAGTAGGCTTATGGTAGCTTATTTCAAAAATTTAAATACGCTGTTCCATGGCAGTAAGGTTCGTATGTTTCCTGATATTTCCAAAATAACTCAGGAAAGACGGAAAGGCTTTCTAAGTATGAGACAAAATGTGATTTCTTTAGGTGCAACTTTTGTCCTTAGATACCCGTGCAAATGCGTTATTAAAAAGGAAGCAGATACGTTTATATTTTTTTCCCCAGAGCAATTAAAGCTTTATATTGATTCTCATAGCTCCCCACAGCATACCGTATTTTCAGGGGAATAAAGTAATTATTCTGCTCTCTTAATTTAGGTTAATGCCCTGAATTATATTTAATCTCTAATATTCTCCTTGAAAGTTTGCCTCCCACTGGTTTATTATTTGAGAATTGGTTGCTACTTAGGTTAAAAAAAAAAAAAAAGTGTATTAAGAACTTTGTTTAAATATTGTTTTCTCCTAAAGTATGCAACATGTTTCCTGTTTACTTTATGATACAATTGTATTAGAAAAGTCATAAATAAAAAATTAAAAAAAAAACAAAAAAAAAACACACATGTACACATACAGGCTCTCAGTCACTCATTTACATACATTCTATCTCACACTCACACACACAAACAATTATGCTCACTCATTCACTCTCTCTCTCTCTTCCCACTGAATAACTAGCAGCAACAACAGCCTCCTCCTCTTCCAACCCTCGCAGCCTCGAGAAAGGAGTCTCATCAGCCGCGGGGGCTGATGTTGCTCCACATTTTGCTCTGGGCCATATTGCTCTTTTTCGGGATGATGCTGCACCCAGTTTACTGTTATTGTTTGTAAGATTTTGGGTGGACCCTTGGACACTGTGGCAGCTGACCACGCCCATGGGGGGAACTCCCGTGAGGGGCCACAGGTCAGGATCAGCTTTGGGACACACAACACAGAGTTATATCTTTTATTAGACAGATTTGAGAAGCCACCAGAGGTGGCAGTAGTGTGTACAGATGAAGCCCGGCTGGGCTATGGTTCCTCAGGATACTGGGGCAGCGATTCCGTCTATGTGTAGACTTTTGTATCTGGGATGCGTAATGTCATCACAGGGGGATGCCCCTGAGGTTCACGCCAAAGAGAGAATAAGAAGCAGGGCCACGCGGCGCACGCACCCTATGGTACCTTGAGAACATGGCGGGATGCAGCAGCCAAGCCGGACCTGGAATTCCGGAGAGGACAGCAGGCAGACGCCGTGGCAGCCAGATGTCCATCAACCGCGGGAGGAGTCACAAAAAAGGTAAGATGGGTGGAGTGGAGACGTTGGGCAGTGACAGTCGTAACATTTACCTAGCATGGTCTCTTCTTCTTGCACACCCTCTTCCAGGCCGTGGGGGAAGGGAAGAAGTGACCATGCTGGTGCCACTGACTCCAGCTCTCCTGCCACGTTCCACCCAGGATTTCGGCATTTTAAACCCAGGCGGAGGATGAGTTCCCATTTCACTGGACCAGTGGGGGACCAGGAAGTGTGGCAACACACCTGCATGTGCTTGCTGACACACTGGAGTGTGTCAGCAAGCCAACCCCGCTGGACCCAACCGGAACTTTTGGCCAGCTTGGGGGGGCCTCCTGACCCCCCCAAGCTGGCCAAAAGTTCCGGTTGGGTCCAGCGGGGGTCCGGGAGCGGAGGCGCGGAGAAGCACGTGACGTCGGCGTCACGTCGGAGTGACGCCGACGTTACGTGCTCCTCGCAAAGGAATACAGGGATGGCTTCCTGACTCCCCGCTGGACCACCAGGGAGTTTTGGTAAGTCTTGGGGGGGGATTAAGGAGGGTGAGGGGTTTACATTTTTATTTAGGGAACCGGTGAACGTATGGACAGACCCTCAAATTATGGAATTCTCCATATGTCCATATTGAACGAAATTGACCCTCAACTTCAACTTATCAACTTATCAACGCAAACTTTTTGTCTGCACATCCCTATATGGCCACTACATGGAGATCTTACTCTTTGCAATACATATATACACAATGCACACTATATATAAAACAATTTGGAATGTATTGTTACAACTGGTATGTATATAATAATAATAAGAGTATGTAATGAGAATACGAATAATGTATAATGAGAATAGTAATTATGCACCAAATAAATAAGATACAAGAAAGTATATATATATGTGTATATATATATATATATATGCATGTATCACTTCACAATCATATAATATAAACAAATGATTTAAATATTTTAATATTAATCAAATACAAAAGGATTTTTTACAAAGATTCATATTCAAAACATTGCTTGTGCAAAAATACAACTAAATCAAGTTATAGAGCTTTAAAAAAACAAATCATAGTGACTGTCAAGGCAAAAGTCTCAGGATGAACCACCCCACTGTTCCACAAAGGACTTGCAAAGTGATTAAGTCTTTCAATTACTTGAAGATCAAATAGCTGTAAGGAAGTGATTCTTTCTGAACTTGCTGCGTTCCTCAAACCCCAGCTTCTTTACAGATTTGTATTCCACCCTACCTCGTTACTCATTTTCTTATCTATAGGATTTTTGCTATTTGCCATTATCTACTGTGTGTTACACATCACGATGTGTACAGATTAACTTCTCACTCTGCAGTTCTTTGAGGAGCAAAATGGGTGGTTCATTGTTGAGACTTCTGCCTCAGACAGAGGCATTATGATGTTTTTTTTAAAACACCGTAATGTGATTTAGTTGCATTTTTGTACAAGTGATGTTCTGAATATGAAACTTTTTTATATTTTATTTATATTAAAATCTTTAAATAAATTTGCTTATGTAATATGAATGTGATATGTGATACATGAGTGTTCCATCTTTGTTTGGTGTATACAGTATGTACTTAGGGACACTTTAACCGATATGTTTCATCTTTTGTAATTATGTGTATGCATATATATATATATATATAAGTTACAGTTTAGTTCTAAATTGGTGACTTCCCTGGCTCGGTCCTTTATGATCCAGCAGTAACAGTCGGTATCAGCGGGAAATCAGCACCAAGGTAAGGCATGCATTGAGCATCTAGCTACCCCTGTACGAGACTGAAGGATTTAAAAGTTCTCTTTTTATACCATTTTCTGCTCCTTTATCACAGTCTATTTTTTATCTGGTTTTTGCCAATTTTCCTTCCTTACAGATTCTTATTCTACCCTACTTCATTACTAATTCTATTATCTATATAATTTTAGTTATTTGGCATTATCTGCTGTGTGTGGAACATCATGATGTGCACAGACTAATGTCTCTTGGTATCAAACTTTACAGTTATATAAATAGTATGAATCTCCCTGAACACCTGTTAAACCATAATATACTCTGGTGCAGTATATAATGAGAGCTTGCTGAACTTTGAGACCTAGTGTTATGATGTGATCCAAATCTCAAAGGGGGCCTATTTAACACTGCTGCATGTTTCCCATTATCTCTGCCTAAGGCTAATTCAATTGTATATGCACATAAAGGTGAATTGTAAAAGCCCTACACACACCAAAGCTGGGCGATATGCACAGAAGTCACATCTCTGCATGCCGCTCAGATTTTAAAAGATGTGCAAGTACGCGCGTATCTTCCGATACGCACCCAAATATTTTTCTTAAAACAGGGACAGGGAATGGGCGTGGTCTGGGCAGAGCATGGGGGTTCCAGGATTTTTTTTAATGAAATCTAAGCATAAAATCTTCACGCACAAGCATGTGCTGGGGTCCCCTATCATGTAACGTTACCTCTGCTATGAATGGCGTGTAAGTTGTAAAATAAAGAAACTAGGCTAGTCAGTTGGGTTTTAAGGTAGGCTATTTAGCTAGGCAGATTAGGAAGCCCAGTCTTTTACCTAGGTGAACTGGGAACGAATTGGAGAAAGTGGTAATTGCATTGTCACGCGGCATTTGTAAGTACATATATGCGCCCATATAAAACTGTGCGTACAAGTACATGCTTACATCCTATTTTATACCATGCATACATATATGTGCATATGTTATAAAATGGCTGCATCCATTCACGCAAGCCAGCATACGTGCATACATGTGTACTGTTTAAAAGTTACCATCATATTTTATAAAACACTTGCCTTCACATTTAATTCTTGGTGTTTATTCATGCAGTGTCATGATTATTTCATGCGTAAAATATATGAACATATGTTTATAAAATTGGTAGAAAAATAATGCAGTTTCCTGTATTGGAAATATATGTGTGTACTGAAACATATGTGCATACTTTCAGAGCAGAAATATGAGATATTTTATAAAATGTGCAGAATGGAGCCAGTTAAGTCATAATAGTGTAAAAGACAAAAAAGTGACATAAAAGCCTGGTGGCCTAATTCCTGTTCCCCATCCAATATGTAAATAATATGGGCCCTGTTGGGCTAAGCACCCCCTGCTCTATAAACGTTTTATAAATAAAACTGAAAGGTAGATGCAGAGCATCCAAACCCCTTCCCCAAGCCCTCTTCCTGGTTTATCAAAATATGCAACCATGCCTCCTTCTCCTCTCCATCCTTCCTACCTTCCCCTGATCAAACAGCCACCCAAACCCTAACACACTCACCTACCTGAGACCTTCACAAACTCTTTTTGTGCTGGGATCACAGTACATGCATACTAAAATCCTGATGGCTTTCAACTTTGCTTGACTATTGGCACTATTGCCCACAATTTTCAAACTTATACTAATTCAGCCCTTCTATGTGTGAATTCTATAGACTATCATGATAGATTGTTAGTTAATGCATATTGCTACTGTAGTTAGTAAGATATCTAAAAAGGAATATGGACCCACTTTGCAACAATATTATTCACTTGTTTTCAATGCCACTGCCTAAAATAGTAAACCCTAAAAGCTTCACCACATAAAAATTATATGAAAATAGTTACCTTTTGTCCTCATTTCATCTTTGCTGGAGGGGGTAGGGGTGTGCATCCGTTTTCCACGAATTTGTAATCCGCAACTTATTTTGTCCTATCTGTTAAATACGTGGGGAGGCGAAACGCATCGCGACTCCCCACGTATTTAACAGATTTCTGTTTTATTCGGGGGGCCCAGCAGCGCGCGCTTTTCTTCGCCCCCATTAGCTGCGAATTACCTAGGATTACCACAAAATGGCGGCGCCCCTGCGGTAACCATGCCAACCTGTCTGACCCTTTCCTGTGAGTCGCAGTGACTCACAGGAAAGGGTCGGACAGGTCGGCATGGATACCGGAACACAGTGTATCCGCGCTGACATTTTCTGAGCAGCACAGAATGCAGCCAATCGCGCTGTCATTCAGTGCTCTCTGTGGATTTTACTGACGAGCCAGCAGTATATAAACATCAGCACGAGGAGCCACACAGTTATTTCCAGTGATGCTGTGGGGAGTTGGGCTGCAGGGTGGAAGAGGGAGCAGGCAGAACTGATAGAGAATATATAGGCTAGCTAAGGAAAGAAAAATGTTCTTTGTTTTGCTGTAGTGCCAGGGTCAGCTACAGCCACTACTATTCCTGTTTCTTTCAAGCTGTTTATTTTGGTCATCTCTGAATGAGAAGAGAAGCTGTGCTAGGTCAGCTAGCACTGACCACCATTTAGGGTGTTGGGCTGGCTTGGAGAGATATTTTCAATTTCATCCATTTTTCTGGAGTGACAAAAATTCCTGCTTTTTTTAATTCCAATTACTTAGTCTCTCAGTGCACTGGGCTTCACTGGGAAGTTTAACAGGCTGGGTCTGTGCAGTCAAGTGCCCAGGCAGTGTGCCTCTTTTGTGCTTACAAGCAAGCAGCTTCTGTGTGCATGCCACACACATTGGTGCACAGCCAGGCAGCGTGACAGTGGGCAGTTGGCATTTTAAACAGACTGAACCTTATTGTTGTAGGACAGAGGGCAGTGCTACTACTCAGTGACATAAAATCCATAATGTCAGGGAAAGAGAGATGCAATCGAGTGATTGGGACTGGCAGAGGAGGCAGCCCAAAAGACACTAGTGCAACACCACCAGTACAGCTAAAAAGGCAACTGTCGCAATCTAAACTCTTTGTAGGGGATGTCAGTTCGATGCCAAAAAAAAGGAAATCTGACCATGATACATCGCCATCGCCACCACTTGTTTCTGGCCCTGTAGTTTTGGAGGAGAGGGAAGGGGAGGCAGAGTCATGCCCAACTGTAGACACCCAAAAACAGCAGGGGGATAGAAGTCTCTACTAACACTTAGCATTCACAAGGTAGCACAGTCACTGTTAGCTTCTGATTCAGATGAAGAATCTTCTTGTGTGGGATTCTCATCAGAAACGGAAGAAGTAATAGCTGACGAATCTTCGGTAGAATCAGTTAGTCCTGTCTTAGCCTCCAGAAATGTGCAGCAGGGGAGAGATGACAGTGATATTGAGGAGGAGGAAGAGCAGTCAGTACAGGCACAGAGGGTGACTGATGATGCCCCCTCTGGCATTGCTTCTCAGGGTGCACCCACTACCTCAACTCCAGTGCCTGCATCCACCCCCAAGGTGTTAGAGAGGGGAGGATCACAAAAGACATCTCCGATCTGGAAACACTTTAAAGTGACGGAAGACCCGCGTTATGCTCGGTGTAATTACTGTGCCAGGGATATTAGCAGAGGCAAGCAAATGGGACATCTATCTAATTTTGGCATGTACCATCATATGAAGAGGCAACACCCAACAAGATTACTGCCATCTGGGGATGGTGGTAGTTCCAGTCGGGGGACCCCTTCCAACCAGTGTGCAGTGGTAGGAAAGCAGCAGAGTCAGCCCACGCCCTCATACCCTTCTAGCAGTCAGGCGGCAGGCCAGCAACCCCCTGACATGTGGCAGAAGTGACAATCCACCATGGAGGAAATGGGGTGGAGTGCGGTAACACTATCCTGGGGTAGGAGGCAGGCAGCCTCAAAAGTTGTAACCAGGTGCATTGGGGAAATGATTGCCCTTGATGACCAGCCCTTGCAGCTAGTGCAGAATGTGGGTTTCAAGCGTTTTTTGAAGGTCGTACTTCCAAATTACAAAATCCCGTGCAGAACCACATTTAGTAAAAAGGTCATCCCAAGCCTGTACAAGCAGTGTCGCAGTCACATTCAAGCACTCCTAGCTAAGGCAGATGGAAGAGTGCATTTCACCTGCGATATCTGGACCGCCATGAATGCTGCACACTCTTACCTCTCTCTGACAGCACACAGGTGGGACATGGCTGAGGCAGGGACAGCCAGCAGCTCTATTACTGAAGAAGTATCAGGGTGGAGGTGGGCTTTACTGCACACCCACCTGACGGACCAGGCCCATACCGCAGCCAATATACTAGCATGCATCAGAAAGATGCTGGAGGGATGGCAACTACACCAGCGAGACAGGAAAACGCAGGAAGGGTTCTTTGTCACAGACAATGGTACAAACATGGTTAAGGCAATAACCGATGGGTAGTTTAAGAACATCCGATTTTTTGCACATACTCTGCACCTGGTAGTGAAGTCAGCTCTGGGCTTGGAGTCCAATGACAAGGAGAATGAATACCTGCATAGGTTAATACAGAAGTGCAGGAACATAGCAGCACACTTCCACAGAAGTGTCAAGGCGGGGCAGGTTCTCCGACAAAAGCAGACTGATTTGGATATGCCTCACAAGCGTCTCATTCAAGACATTGCCACCCGGTGGAATTCCACCTTTATGATGCTGGAGAGGTTACTGGAGCTGCAGACACCCCTTCATGAATTTTCTAGTAGAATGGACATAGGTGTGCAGAATCCCCTAGGGCAGTCATGATTCAGCTGGTAAAAATCCTGCAGCCCTTCAAAGATGTCACGGAGGAGCTGAGTTCCAGAAGTGCCACCTTGGCTGACATCATCCCTATAGTTAATTTCCTGGATGAACATTTGGAGGCCTTTAAACGGGAAGACGGAATGACTGCTGAGGTGCTGCAGTGTCTGGACGTTTTGCAGCAGCAGGTGAAGGACAGATTAAGACCTTTAACAGACGACCGCACATATATGCTCGCCTCTGTCTGTGATCACCGTGTGAAAGGTAAACTCGCCCTACAGACCAATTGTCTGTCATTTCTGAAGGAGCTGCCGTTAGCAAAGGTCCGTGAACAGGTGCGCAATAGGCGGAGACAGATTAGGCTTGAAGCAGAGGTGGAAACAGCAGGCACGTCAGAGAGTTGTGCTGCTAGCCCAAGCAGGAGCACCACTGTGTCAGCAACAGATAGTACCTCCTCCTCCATGTCAGAACGCCCAAGGCATGTTGGCCATAAAGATTCATCAGTTGTGCAATGGGCGAAAGAGAAAGCAGCTGGATTGATTGACTCTGAGCCCGCCCAAGCACAGGAGGAGACAGCAGCACAGCTGTCTGTCACACGGTATCTCTCAGAGCCGATAGAGAAAATGCAGACAGATCCGCTGGCATATTGGGCACACAAGTCCACCGTCTGGCCACACCTAGCCAAAGTGGCTCAGGGATATCTGTCATGTCCACCAACCAGTGTGCCCAGTGAACGTGTCTTTTCAATGACAGGGGATATCATGAGCCCTCACCGCTCAAGGCTGGCACCAGAGTTGATGGAAATGCTAGTGTTTTTGAAAGTAAACCTGCCTTTGCTTTGGTTTCCAAATTTTCCCTGTGAATGGCAAGATGAATAAAAGCAATTCAAAGCCTTGCAGCAGATCCAATTGCCTCCTATGCTCCAGATAATATAAGCACTACAGCACATGTACCTGACATGAATCGCTGTGCCTGACCGTCAACTGTCCAGGCCTTGGGTTCCTATAAGTTTTTGACCTCGATTGCTGTGCCTGTTCATCCAGGCCTTGTGTTCCTACAAGTGTTTGACCTCGATTGCTGTGCCTGTTCATCCAGGCCTTGTGTTCCTACAAGTGTTTGACCTCGATTGCTGTGCCTGTTCATCCAGGCCTTGTGTCCCTAGGTGGGATTGACCTCTGTCCTCGACTACTTTGCCTGTCAGTCCGGGCCTTGTATTCGTACAAGTGTTTGACCTCGATTGCTTTGCCTGTCAGTCCAGGCCTTGTGTCCCTAGGTGGGATTGACCTCTGTCCTCGACTGCTTTGCCTGTCAGTCCGGGCCTTGTGTTCATACAAGTGTTTGACCTCCATTGCTGTGCCTGTTCATCTAGGCCTTTTGTTCCTACAAGTGTTTGACTTCGATTGCTGTGCCTGTTCATCCAGGCCTTAGAAACATAGAAACATAGAAATGACGGCAGAAGAAGACCAAATGGCCCATCTAGTCTGCCCAGCAAGCTTCACACATTTTTTTCTCTCATACTTATCATTTTCTCTTAACTCTTGGTTCTATTTCCCTTCCACCCCCACCATTAATGTAGAGAGCAGTGATGGAGCTGCATCCAAGTGAAATATCTAGCTTGATTAGTTAGGGGTAGTAGGGGTAGTAACTGCTGCAATAAGCAAGCTACACCCATGTTTATTCCCTTTACCCAGACTATGTCATACAGCCCCTATTGGTTGTTTTTCTTCTCTCCTGCCGTTGAAGCGGAGAGCCATGCTGGTTATGCATTGAAAGTGAAGTATCAGGCCCTTTTGATTTAGGGTAGTAACCGCCGTAACAAGCCAGCTACTCCCTGCTTTGTGAGTGCGAATCCTTTTTTTTTTCTTCTCCCCTGCAGTTGAAGCTATTCTGGATATGCGTGAAGCCTCAGCTTTTCTTATTCCCCTGCTGTTGAAGCAGAGAGCTATGCTGGAAATGCTTGATGTATCAGCCTCTCCCATGCCATGAAGCAGAGAGCCATGCTGGATATGCATCGAAAGAGAAGTATCAGGCACATTTGGTTTGGGGTAGTAACCGCCGTAATAAGCCAGCTACTCCCCGCTTTGTGAGTGCGAACCCTCTTTTCTTCTCCCCTGCCGTTGAAGCAGAGAACTATGCTGTATATGCTTGGAAAGTGAAGTATTAGGCTTATTTGGTTTGGGGTAGTAACCGCCCGTAACAAGCCAGCTACTCCCCTCTTTGTGATAGCAAATCCTTTTTTCCACATTTCCTCTTGCCGTTGAAGCTTAGAGCGATGTTGGAGTCATACAGTAAGCATCTGTATGTTTATTTAATAAGGGTATTGTCTCCGGGCAGTAGCCATCGTTCTGGTGAGCCACCCATTCTACATTGGCGGTCTCTTGACTTTATGGATCCACAGTGTTTATCCCACGCCCCTTTGAAGTCCCTCACAGTTCTGGTCTTCACCACTTCCTCCAGAAGCACATTCCAGGCATCCACCTCCCTCTCCGTGAAGAAATACTTCCTGACATTGGTTCTGAATCTTCCTCCCTGGAGCTTCAAATCGTGACCCCTGGTTCTGCTGATTTTCTTCCTACGGAAAAGGTTTGTCGTTGTCTTTGGATCATTAAAACCTTTCAAGTATCTGAAAGTCTGTATCATATCACCTCTGCTCCTCCTCTCCTCCAGGGTGTACATATTTAGATTCTTCAATCTCTCCTCGTACGTCATCCGATGAAGATCCTCCACCTTCCTGGTCGCCCTTCTCCATACCGGTTCCATCTTGTCTTTGTCTTTTTGAAGATACGGTCTCCAGAACTGAACACAGTACTCCAGGTGAGGCCTCACCAAGGACCTGTACAGGGGAATAATCACTTCCCTTTTCTTACTCGATATTCCTCTCTCTATGCAGCCCAGCATTCTTCTGGCTTTTGCTATCGCCTTGTCGCATTGTTTCGCAGACTTCATATCATTAGATACTATCACCCCAAGGTCCCTCTCCTGCTCCGTGCACATCAGCCTCCCCCCCCCCCATCGAATACATTTCATTCGGATTTCCACTCCCCATATGCATGACTTTGCATTTCTTTGCATTGAATCTCAGCTGCCATATCTTCGACCACTCTTCCAGTTTCCTTAGATCCCGTCTCATTCTCTCCACTCCTTCCGGCGTGTCCACTCTGTTGCAGATCTTAGTGTCATCTGCAAAAAGACAAACCTTACCTTCAATCCCGTCCGCAATGTCGCTCACAAAGATATTGAACAGGACCGGTCCCAACACCGATCCTTGCGGTACACCACTTATAACCGCTCTCTCCTCAGAGAAGGTTCCATTTACCATCACACATTGTCTTCTGTCCGTCAACCAATTTGCAATCCAGGTCACCACATTGGCACTCACTCCCAAGCTTCTCGTTTTATTCACCAGTCTCCTGTGCGGAACCGTATCAAAAGCTTTGCTGAAATCCAAGTATATGATATCGAGTGTTCTTCCTTGATCCAATTCCTTGGTTACCCAGTCAAAAAAGTCAATCAGATTTGTCTGACAGGATCTTCCCCTGGTGAATCCATGTTGCCTCTGGTCCATCGATTCTCCGGACTGTAGATTGTTCACTATTCTCTCTTTCAGCAGTGTCTCCATTACTTTTCCCACCACCGAAGTGAGGCTAACTGGTCTGTAGTTTCCAGCCTCCTCCCTGTTGCCACTCTTGTGAAGCGGGACCACCACCGCTCTTCTCCAATCACTCGGCACCACTCCCGTTTCTAGGGATCTATTGAACAGGTCACACAGTGGAGCCGCCAGAACATCTCTGAGCTCCCTCAATATCCTTGGATGAATACCATCAGGCCCCATGGCTTTGTCCACTTTCAGGTTCTTTAGCTCTTCCCACACATTTTCTACTGTGAAAGGATTTTCATCTATTCCACTTCCCTCCAGTTTCTTGTTGTGTAGAGATGGTCCTTCTCCAGGGTCTTCTTTAGTGAACACAGAGCTGAAGTATTCGTTTAATATTTCTGCCACTTCTTCGTCACTCTCCACACATTGATCATTACCACCTTTCAATTTTGCTATACCACTTTGGACCTTTCTCTTTTCGCTGATGTATCTGAAAAATGTTTTGTCACCATTTTTTATCTCCTTGGCAATCCTCTCTTCCGCTTGACTTTTTGCCAACTTGATTAATTTCTTTGTCTCCCTCAGTTGATTCAAATATGCTTCTTTGTGCTCCTCCCTTTGGGATCTTTTATATATCTTGAATGCTGTTCTTTTAGCTTTAATTTTGTCAGCCACCTCCTTTGAGAACCAGATAGGTTTCAGTTTCCTTTTGCTTTTCTTTACATTTCTAACATATAGAGCAGTTGCCTTGGTGATTGCTCCTTTTAGATAGGTCCACTGCTGATCCACATCTCTCTCGTTCTCCCATCCTTTTAGTTCTTCCTCCAGGTACTTACCCATTTCCTCAAAGTCTGTGTTTTTGAACTGTAAAACTCGGGTCTTTGTGGTTCTTTTCCCTATTCTTTTATTGATATTAAACCATACCGTTTGATGGTCACTGCTGCTGAGGTGGGCTCCCACCTGGACATCTGAGACATTATCTGCATTAGTGAGCACTAAGTCGAGTATAGCTCCTTCTCTCGTGGGTTCCAACACCATTTGTTTGAACAAAGATACTTGCATGGCATCCACTATCGCTCTACTATTTTTAGTTTCTGCAGATGGGATTTTCCAGTCTACATCTGGCATATTAAAGTCACCCACGATCACCACTTCTCCCTTCTTACCTATCTTATGGATGTCTTCAACCAGCTCTCTGTCCAGCTCTTCCTTTTGGTTTGGAGGCCTGTAAACCACTCCAATATAAATGGATGCTCCGTCATCTTTTTTTAGGTCGAGCCATAGAGCTTCTTCCTTACCCCAACTTCCTTGTAGCTCAGTTGCTTGGATGTTTTGTCTGACATAAAGAGCCACACCTCCCCCTTCTCTATCCTTTCTGTCCTTCCTTAACAAGTTGTAGCCTGTTATTGTTGTATCCCATTCATGAGATTCTGTGAACCATGTTTCTGTTATAGCAACAATGTCTAATTCTGCCTCAGCCATTAGGGCCTGCAGATCTGGGATTTTGTTTCCCAAACTATGAGCATTTGTGGTCATTACCTTCCAGGTACTCTCTTTAAGGTTATTGCATTTCCTGGACTCCTTATAAGATATTAGTTGAGATTTGTTATTCACTTCACTCTTTCTTTTTATAGTTGTGCCACTGTTGACAGAGTTATTCCTCTCAATTAGATTTTTCTTTTGGTTATGGATCCTGAAATACTGCATGCATTGTGTTTTTTCCCTCTTTTCTGGTAACACTTCAATGTTTTTCTCATGAACTCCTTCAGTTTTTAATATAGAGAAGGCTTGTTCTTTTTGCATTTGGTACATGGTGTGTCTCCTCATCACAGGTCTAATTCTACCAGAGCCCACTGTATTCCTGGATTTTAAAGAGTTTCTTAATGACCTGTTTGAGTGGGGGGGTATACCTGTTGACTGCTCTTCTGTCAAGAATGGGTGACTGTGGGTCCTTCCTGAGCCTAATGAATTTCCTTTTCTTGACTCCTGGTTTTTCTGTGATATTGGGGAATTATATTCTGAGTAATGCAATGTGGGTGTATTATTTTTAATTGAAGCTAATTGATTTTTAATGTCAGTCAACTCCTTTTTCAGGGAAGAGAGTTGTGCACAAATTGGGCAAGCTCTAAGTTTCCAGATGCATTCCCTCAGCAGTCGAGGACAGAGGTCAATCCCACCTAGGGACACAAGGCCTGGATGAACAGGCACAGCAGTCGAGGAAAGAGGCCAATCCCACCTATGGACACAAGGCCTGGATGAACAGGCACAGCAGTCAAGGACAGAGGTCAATCCCACCTAGGGACACAAGGCCTGGGTGAACAGGCACAGCAGTCGAGGACAGAGGTCAATCCCACCTAGGGACACAAGGCCTGGATGAACAGGCACAGCAGTCGAGGAAAGAGGTCAATCCCACCTAGGGACACAAGGCCTGGATGAACAGGCACAGCAGTCAAGGACAGAGGTCAATCCCACCTAGGGACACAAGGCCTGGGTGAACAGGCACAGCAGTCGAGGACAGAGGTCAATCCCACCTAGGGACACAAGGTCCCTAGGTGGGATTGACCTCTGTCCTCGACTGCTGTCCCTGTCCATCCAGGCCTTGTGTTCCTACCAGTGTTTGACCTCGACTGCTTTACCTGTCAGTCCAGGCCTTGTGTTCCTACAAGTGTTTGACCTTGATTGCTGTGCCTGTACATCCAGGACTTGTGTTCCTACAAGTGTTTGACTTCGATTGCTGTGCCAGTTCATCCAGGCCTTGTGTTCCTACCAGTGTTTGACCTCCATTTCTTTGCCTGTCACTCCAGGCCTTGTGTTCCTACAAGTGTTTGACTTCGATTGCTGTGCCTGTTCATCCAGGCCTTGTGTTCCTACCAGTGTTTGAACTCTATTGCTGTGCCTGTTCATCCAGGCCTTGTGTCCCTAGGTGGGATTGACCTCTGTCCTCGACTGCTGTGGCTGTTCATCCAGGCCTTGTGTCCCTAGGTGGGATTGACCTCTGTCCTCGACTGCTGTGCCTGTTCACCCAGGCCTTGTGTCCCTAGGTGGGATTGACCTCTGTCCTTGACTGCTGTGCCTGTTCATCCAGGCCTTGTGTCCCTAGGTGGGATTGACCTCTTTCCTCGACTGCTGTGCCTGTTCATCCAGGCCTTGTGTCCCTAGGTGGGATTGACCTCTGTCCTCGACTGCTGTGCCTGTTCACCCAGGCCTTGTGTCCCTAGGTGGGATTGACCTCTGTCCTTGACTGCTGTGCCTGTTCATCCAGGCCTTGTGTCCCTAGGTGGGATTGACCTCTTTCCTCGACTGCTGTGCCTGTTCATCCAGGCCTTGTGTCCCTAGGTGGGATTGACCTCTGTCCTCGACTGCTGTGCCTGTTCACCCAGGCCTTGTGTCCCTAGGTGGGATTGACCTCTGTCCTTGACTGCTGTGCCTGTTCATCCAGGCCTTGTGTCCATAGGTGGGATTGGCCTCTTTCCTCGACTGCTGTGCCTCTTCATCCAGGCCTTGTGTCAAAGAGGCATGGTCATTGTTAAAAAATACCATTCTAGAAGCACAGTCCAGATGTATTCCACAGATTAAGAAAGGTGGAAAGAAGGCAAAACGATTACCGGCATGGTTAAAAGGGGAGATGAAAGAAGTTATTTTAGCCAAAAGATCTTCATTCAAAAATTGGAAGAAGGATCCAACAGAAGAAAATAGGATAAAGCATAAACATTGGCAAGTTAAATGTAAGACATTGATAAGACAGGCTAAGAGAGAATTTGAAAAGAAGTTGGCTGTAGAGGCAAAAACTCACAGTAAAAACTTTTTAAAATATATGCGAAGCAGAAAGCCTGTGAGGCAGTCAGTTGGACCGTTAGTTGATCGAGGAGTTAAAGGGGCACTTAGAGAAGATAAGGCCATCGCGGAAAGATTAAATGATTTCTTTGCTTCGGTGTTTACTGAAGAGGATGTTGGGGAGGTACCCGTAATGGAGAAGGTTTTCATGGGTAATGATTCAGATGGACTGAATCAAATCACGGTGAACCTAGAAGATGTGGTAGGCATGATTGACAAACTGAAGAGTAGTAAATCACCTGGACCGGATGGTATACACCCCAGAGTTCTGAAGGAACTAAAAAAATGAAATTTCAGACCTATTAGTAAAAATTTGTAACTTATCATTAAAATCATCCATTGTAACTGAAGCCTGGAGGATAGCAAATGTAACCCAAATATTTAAAAAGGGCTCCAGGGGCGATCCTGGAAACTACAGACCGGTTAGCCTGACTTCAGTGCCAGGAAAAATAGTGGAAAATGTTCTAAACATCAAAATCACAGAACATATAGAAAGACATGGTTTAATGGAACAAAGTCAGCATGGCTTTACCCAGGGCAAGTCTTGCCTCACAAATCTGCTTCACTTTTTTGAAGGAGTTAATAAACATGTGGAGAAAGGTGAACCGGTAGATATAGTATACTTGGATTTTCAGAAGGCGTTTGACAAAGTTCCTCATGAGAGGCTTCTAGGAAAAGTAAAAAGTCATGGGATAGGTGGCGATGTCCTTTCGTGGATTGCAAACTGGCTAAAAGACAGAAAACAGAGAATAGGATTAAATGGGCAATTTTCTCAGTGGAAGGGAGTGGACAGTGGAGTGCCTCAGGGATCTGTATTGGGACCTTTACTGTTCAATATATTTATAAATGATCTGGAAAGAAATACGACGAGTGACATAATCAAATTTGCAGATGACACAAAATTGTTCAGAGTAGTTAAATCACAAGCAGATTGTGATAAATTGCAGGAAGACCTTGTGAGACTGGAAAATTGGGCATCCAAATGGCAGATGAAATTTAATGTGGATAAGTGCAAGGTGATGCATATAGGGAAAAATAACCCATGCTATAATTACACAATGTTGGGTTCCATATTAGGTGCTGCAACCCAAGAAAGAGATATAGGTGTCATAGTGGATAACACATTGAAATCGTCGGTGCAGTGTGCTGCGGCAGTCAAAAAAGCAAACAGAATGTTGGGAATTATTAGAAAAGGAATGGTGAATAAAACGGAAAATGTCATAATGCCTCTATATCGCTCCATGGTGAGACCGCACCTTGAATACTGTGTACAATTCTGGTCGCCGCATCTCAAAAAAGATATAATTGCGATGGAGAAGGTACAGAGAAGGGCTACCAAAATGATAAGGGGAATGGAACATAGAAACATAGAAACATAGAAACATAGAAATGACGGCAGAAGAAGACCAACCGGTCCATCCAGTCTGTCCAGCAAGCGCCACACTCATTTTTTCTCATACTTAACTGTTTCTCTTGGCTCTTAGTAACCTTATGTTCTAATTCCCTTTTCACCCCCACCATTAATGCAGAGAGCAGTGATGGAGCTGCTTCCAAGTGAAATATTAAGTTTGATTAGTTGGGTAAGCGGCAGCATAGCTCTCTGCCATGAAGCAGAGGGCAATGCTGGAAATGTGTGAAGTATCAATTTTTCTTTTCCCCTGTCATTGAAGCAGGGAGTCATGCCGGACATGCACCGAAAGTGAAGCATGCCTTGAAAGTCACATTAACTATCATCAAATATTGAAAAGCCTAATAATTGGTAATACCTATAGCCCATGAACCCATCCCTGTTTTTTTCTTTTTTTCTTTTTTTTTTTTTAATTGGGAGATGGATGCCCTTCATCCTTCTACTCTGTGAAGGTGGACACCTACCACCGGCCACTGGCATCCTGCTCCGTTAATGCCTCTTTGGCTACTGCCGCTCCATGCAGTGTTTTACTACCTGCTCTTTATATGCGTCCTCTAGAACTGATGGATCCATTCCCTGGTTTTTTTTTATTATTTATTTAATTGGGAGATGACAGCCCTCCATCCTTCCGCTCCGTGAAGGTGGACACCTACCACTGGCCACTGGCATCCCGCTCCGTGAATGCCTCTGTGGCTACTGCCGCTCTGTGCAGTATTTTACTACCTGCTCTTTATATGGACACCTACCACTGGCCACTGGCATCCCACTCCGTGAATGCCTCTGTGGCTACTGCCGCTCCGTGCAGTATTTTACTACCTGCTTTTATATGTGTCCTCTAGACCTGATGGATCCCATCCCTGTTTTGTTTTTTGTTTTTTTTTTTATTTAATTGGGAGATGACAGCCCTACATCCTTCCGCTCCATGAAGGTGGACACCTACCACTGGCCACTGGCATCCCGCTCCGTGAATGCCTCTGTGGCTACTGCCGCTCCGTGCAGTATTTTACTACCTGCTCTTTATATGCGTCCTCTAGACCTGATGGATCCCATCCCTGTTTTGTTTTTTGTTTTTTTTTATTTAATTGGGAGATGACAGCCCTCCATCCTTCCGCTCCGTGAAGGTGGAACACCTACCACTGGCCACTGGCATCCCGCTCCATGAATGCCTCTGTGGCTACTGCCGCTCCGTGCAGTGTTTTGCTACCTGCTCTTTTATACGTGTCCTCTGGACCTGATGGATCCACAATGTTTATCCCATGCCCCTTTGAAGTGCTTCACAGTTTTGGACACCACTTCCTCCGGAAGGGCATTCCAGGCATCCACCACTCTCTCCGTGAAGAAATTCTTCCTGACATTGGTTCTTAGTCTTCCTCCTTGGAGCCTCAGCTCGTGACCTCTGGTTCTGCTGATTTTTTTCTGTTGGAAAAGGTTTGTCGTTGTCTTTGGATCGTTAAAGTTTTTCAAGTATCTGAAAGTTTGAATCATATCACCCCTGCTCCTCCTTTCCTCCAGGGTGTACATATTTAGATTCTTCAATCTCTCCTCGTATGTCAACCGATGAAGACCCTCCACCTTCCTGGTCGCCCTTCTCTGTATCGCTTCCAACTTGTCCTTGTCTCTTTGTAGATACGGTCTCCAGAATTGAACACAGTACTCCAGGTGAGGCCTCACCAAGGACCTGTACAAGGGGATTATCACTTCCCTTTTCTTACTCGATATTCCTCTCTCTATGCATCCCAGCATTCTTCTGGCTTTTGCAATCGCCTTGTCGCATTGTTTCGCCGACTTCATATCATTAGACACTATCACCCCAAGGTCTCTCTCCTGCTCCGTGCACATCAGCCTTTCTCCCCCCATCGAATACAGTTCATTCGGATTTCCACTCCCCAAAGGCATGACTTTGCACTTCTTGGCATTGAATTTCAGCTGCCATATCTTCGACCACTCTTCCAGCTTCCTTAAATCCCGTCTCATTCTCTCCACTCCTTCCGGCGTGTCCACTCTGTTGCAGATCTTAGTGTCGTCCGCAAAAAGACAAACCTTACCTTCTATCCCGTCTGCAATGTCGCTCACAAAGATATTGAACAGGACCGGTCCCAACACCGATCCTTGCAGTACACCACTTAAAACCGCTCTCTCTTCAGAGAAAGTTCCATTTACCATCACGCATTGTCTTCTGTCCGTCAACCAGTTTGCAATCCAGGTCACCACTTCGGCACTCACTCCCAAGCTTTTTGTTTTATTCACCAGTCTCCTGTGAGGAACCGTATCAAAAGCTTTGCTGAAATCCAAGTAGATGACATCTAGCGCTCTTCCTTGATCCAATTCCTTGGTTACCCAGTCGAAAAAGTCAATCAGATTTGTCTGACAGGATCTTCCCCTGGTGAATCCATGCTGCCTCTGGTCCATCAATTCTCCGGACTGTAGATAGTTCACTATTCTCTCTTTCAACAGTGACTCCATTACTTTTCCCACCACCGAAGTGAGGCTAACCGGTCTGTAGTTACCAGCCTCTTCTCTGTTCCCACTCTTGTGAAGCGAACAACTTCCTGTGAAGTTGTTCGCTTCACAACTTCTTTGTGAACTTCTTGTGAACTTCTTTGTGAACTTCTTGTGAAGGGAACAACTTCCCTATGAGGAAAGACTAAAGAGGTTAGGACTTTTCAGCTTGGAGAAGAGACGACTGAGGGGGGATATGATAGAGGTGTTTAAAATCATGAGAGGTCTAGAACAGGTAGATGTGAATCGGTTATTTACTCTTTCGGATAGTAGAAACACTAGGGGGCACTCCATGAAGTTAGCATGGGGCACATTTAATACTAATCGGAGAAAGTTCTTTTTTACTCAACGCACAATGAAACTCTGGAAATTGTTGCCAGAGAATGTGGTTAGTGCAGTTAGTATAGCTGTGTTTAAAAAAGGATTGGATAAGTTCTTGGAGGTGAAGTCCATTACCTGCTATTAAGTTCACTTAGAGAATAGCCACTGCCATTAGCAATGGTTACATGGAATAGGCTTAGTTTTTGGGTACTTGCCAGGTTGTTATGGCCTGGATTGGCCACTGTTGGAAACAGGATGCTGGGCTTGATGGACCCTTGGTCTGACCCAGTATGGCATTTTCTTATGTTCTTATGTTCTTAGGTGGGATTGACCTCTGTCCTCGACTGCTGTGCCTGTTCATCCAGGCCTTGTGTCCCTAGTGGGATTGACCTCTGTCCTCGACTGCTATGCCTGTCCATCCAGGCCTTGTATTCCTACAAGTGATTGACCTCGATTGCTGTGACTGTCCATCCAGGCCTTGTGTTCCTACAAGTGTTTGACATCGATTGCTGTGCCTGTTCATCCAGGCCTTGTGTTCCTACAAGTGTTTCACCTCCATTGTTGTGCCTGTTCATCCAGGCCTTGTGTTCCTACAAGTGTTTGACCTCGATTGCTGTGCCTGTTCATCCAGGCCTTGTGTTCCTACAAGTATTTGACCTCGATTGCTGTGCCTGTTCATCCTGGCCTTGTGTTCCTAGAAGTGTTTGACCTCGATTGCTGTGCCTGTTCATCCAGGCCTTGTGTTCCTACAAGTTTTTCACCTCCATTGTTGTGCCTGTTCATCCAGGCCTTGTGTTCCTACAAGTATTTGACCTTGATTGCTGTGCCTGTTCATCCAGACCTTGTGTTCCTAGAAGTGTTTAACCTCGATTGCTGTGCCTGTTCATCCAGGCCTTGTGTTCCTAGAAGTGTTTGACCTCGATTGCTGTGCCTGTTCATCCAGGCCTTGTGTTCCTACAAGTGTTTGACCTCGATTGCTTTGCCTGTCAGTCCAGGCCTTGTGTCCCCAGGTGGGATTGACCTCTGTCCTCGACTGCTTTGCCTGTCAGTCCGGGCCTTGTGTTCGTACAAGTGTTTGACCTCAATTGCTGTGCCTGTCCATCCAGGCCTTGTGTTCCTACAAGTGTTTGACCTCTATTGCTGTGCCTGTTCATCCAGGCCTTGTGTTCCTACAAGTGTTTGACCTCGACTGCTTTGCCTGTCAGTCCAGACCTTGTGTTCCTACAAGTGTTTGACCTCCATTGCTGTGCCTGTTCATCCAGGCCTTGTGTTCCTGCAAGTGTTTGACCTCTACGGTACAATGTCAACATAGGTTGATATTGCAGATTTGGACTTGAGTAGCAGTATTCTTATTTTTGATGGCTCTTTAAGTTCCTTTGTCATCAGATGAAGTGCGTAAGTACAGTCGGAATTCACTAGATGCCAACGGAATTCACTAGACGCCAACGGTATTCACTAGACGCCAACGGAAACACCTCACTCTAGGGGTGAACCCGTTCTAGGGAGTCCTTTCCTGCACAAAGGAAAGGGAACTCTCTCCTGGGACAGCTTGTCTTTCCGCTATCAAAACCACAGGGACCAGACTATCTCCACTCTGCCAGCCTGTCTTGCCCCTATCAGCTTTCTGCCACTCTGCTTTGCTGCCATACACCAGATGACTCACTTTACTCCTTGTGGTGTTCTTGCCACTCTCATGGTTCCTCAGTGTGTTGGTGCTAGTCTATCTGCTTGCTATGTTCCCCCTTCATTGTCCTGTTGGATGTCAATGCCATTTGTCTTGCCGCTTTGCCTGTCGTGCTGCCTTCGATGGTTCAATCATCTGCTATCAGTGCTCTCTTTTGAAGCTGTGGTGTGTTTTTGTCATTCTCACTGCTGCTTTGTGCCTCTGTTAAAGCACTCTTGCCACTTCTGGTACCCCTTTGCACCTTTCCAGTGCCTTAGGCTATTCATGCCACTTTGGTGGCACTTTGCCACAGTCTAAGTACCTTGGAGCTCTTTTGTTGTTGTGATGATTGCTCCCCAGAAGTTTCATGAAAATTGATAAGAAAACCCCAATTCTGCAGCCAAAAATAGGCTGGAAATCCTTCCCCCATTGACTTTAATGGGAACCGGAAAACGTATTGACATATCGACGTATGGAATTCTCCATACGTCCATATGGAACGGAAATGACCCCCGACGAATACGAATCACAAATGCAACAAAAATGTTTTGCCTGCACATCCCTAGGAGGATGTAGGGGGAGGTGGGGTCTTTTCATGTGTGGTGGGAGTGTGCCCTGGTACAGAGTTTCTGGCAGTGGGTGGAAGTAAAAATTGTTTACATACTGGGATACCATGTGAGTTTTATGCCAGTTACATGCCTCCTCAGGCTCTAGGTTGACGAGTTCTTAGCAAGCCTGCAGCATAAGCTGTGTGATCTTATCCATATGGCTAGATTCACAATTGCAACATTTTGGAAATCATAGTCACTGATCACTCATTGGTATAAGCAGGTATATGACATAGCAGTTATTGAAAAGCTGGCTTTTTCACTTGGAAAGAAGTTATTTCTGTATGACAGATTCTTGGGGCCCTACTGGAAGCATTTCAATGCCAGAGGATTGGGCCAGTTGGGGTGAAGAACCTATGGAACTGAAATCTGTGGGGAACAAAGATGATTGGACCTTAATGTGTTCTCTATATATCTTTAAAACCTGTGAAGGTTGTGAACTGTGCACGGATGTGAGCTGTGAGAATATGTGAGCTGTCAGTATATTGTTATATGTCTCTGCAAGTGTCTGTCTCTTGTTTAAGTAATTTATTTTTTTAAAGTAACCTTTTATTTATTTATTTATGTATTTATTTAGGGGTTTTTTATATACCGGGGCACGTAAGTAACATCACCTCGGTTTACATTCAAACATTAATTCAGCATAGAGCTTTACAATATAACATTATAACTGAAAGAATACAAATCCATGTAAAACTTTGTATAATGAAAATAAATATCAGAATATGAGTGTCTGTGGGACTAACAAGAACGCAAAGCAAAGGACTAGTGAATCATGCCTTTTTTTAATGATGTCTATAATTGTTAAATGTTATTTAAGTAAGCAATGATATACAACAGGGTTTGAATTAAAGGATTTTGACACACACTGCAGGTGTCTTCAGCATTTGTGAAGTGTTTTGAAATCTTTTAGTATTTTCCCTGGGGTGTGTCACTACATTTATAAAACAACTGTAAAGTGAAGCTTTAGGTGTTAAGAGAAAATATATTTTTAATATTAGAAAGGGTAACATACTGTGCATAATTAAGTTAAAAACAGTAGTCCCTAGTCCATAGTACTTAAATAAGTCCAATCTTGCAGATATTTAAGCTGAAGTACATCTTATTTCACTCTAATACAGTAATTGTTGGTGTTTCAGTAGCTCCCACAGATTCTTTTCTTCTTCAGAGAGGATGTTTCCTACTGTTTTCAACTACAGAGTTAAAAATAGAATTTAAAAAATGTTTTTATTTATTTATTTGTTTATAACAATTTATAACCTGCCCAATTACCAGACCACTATTCTAGGCAGTTTACATCATTACATACACAATAAAACAAATAAAAAACATCCGCAAATATCATAAAAACAGTCAAAACTCATGACAAACGTATTCAAAAGCCTCACAAAACACATGAGCCTTTACCTGCTTATGAAAGATGCTATAATCCTGTAAATACCTGAATTTCTCTGGGAGTGCATTCCACAAATGTGGTGCTACACAAAAAAAAAAGCCCTGTTCCTCGTTTTTTACAGTATCACTATTGCCGTACCTGGCGCTGATAACAGAGAAGCATTCTGTGAACGGAAGGGCCTATTTGGCATAAACCTAGACACTGCCGCTTTTAGGTAATCATTGCCCTCACCCCTAAAAGTCAATGGTAACATTTTAAATGTGATTAATTGTAAGCCAGTACAAAGATTTCAGCACCAAGGAGATAAGGCTTCTTAAGGGAACCCCTGTCAGCAGTCATGCAGCAGCAATGCCCTAAGATGACAACATGGTAAACCCACATAAAGGGCATTGCAATTGTCCAAGGGCAAAATAACAAAAGCTTGTATCACCACCCTAAAATCATTCTTATCTAAAACATAATTTAACCCATGCAATTTCTGAAGTTTATACAAACCAGCACACACAGCTGCCTGCAGCTGTTCTCGAGAATTCATTGTCTACTAATACTCCCAAATTATTTACCCTTAATTTAATGGGAAGGGCCTGAACCTCTAAAACTATATTGGAGGGCACTGGGGGCAGGTAGACTATTAACAGTGTTCTGAGAGATGTGGAGGACATCAGTCTTAGAGACGTTCAACATTAAACAGTTCTGGTGCATCCAATCATTCACTTTTTCAGTACAAATTGTATACTTTCAGGAATACACTCTTTAATTTGTAAATGGAAGCAAATGTTGATGCTTTGAGTGAAAAGGCAGGGGAAGTTTCAGTCAGTATTACATAGGTTCCATTCTGTAACAATTTCCAAGATTCAAACCTATGTAATAGAAAAAACTCCTTCTTTCATGAAGGACTTTATTCTTCTTCTGAGTAGCTGTCTGTTATTAACTAAACATTCCCCTAACAAGAGTTTCATCACATTTATAAGTTTCAGAGGCAGCATACACTTGGAAAATGAATGGTTTTTGTTTTCATTTTAAGCCTATATAGAATTATATAGCCCCAAAGAAATGTAGATTCAAATACAAGCTCTTCATTAGTAACAGATGAAAATCAAATTTTAAATTTAGAAAAATTAGAAATGCATTGCAGCTAGACCTAGGTCCAGTCCCAATACCAGAGCCTATTGCCAAGGCCTAACACTGATGCCCAGCTAGAGGCCAGTTCCTGTTGCCAAAGCCCAGGTCCAATGCTTGGGCTTAGACCTCACTGATGCCCCCACTGGAGGCTTGTTTTTTTTTTTGTTTTTTTTTTTTAAATTAGATATGAAAAAAACCCAAAATTTCATTTGAGGCTATTTTTTATTAATTTCATTCATAAACTGAAAAAGACCTCATTTGACATGTTTTACTTAATCATTTAAAGTGAATAAACATCAGAGATGTACATTTGTTTTACACAAATTAGACGATTTCAACAAAATTGTCTAATTCATCATGGTTCGAGAGCGCTCTAAAATGAAAGACATTTTTCTGAAATTTGAGAAAAATTCTTATTTCATGTTAGTGCGCACTAATACGAGAAAAGGGAGCCCCCCCCAAAAAAAAAAAAAAGCCTGAACCACGGAAAAAATGAAATTACTATGGGGGGACCCAAAATGAAAAAAAAAAAAAAAAGATACACATCCCATTTGAAAGATAAAATTTGATGTGATTTGGAATGAGGAAAGATATATAAAAATAAGATTTCTGCAAGGTTCTCTTGCCCTAGCTTGATAGCACCCAGGTGTAGAGTGCATTAAGGAAGGGCAAGAGTACCTTGTAGAAATTTCATCTTTGTGTATCTTTCTTCATTCCAAATTCCAAATGACTGACTGTGCATGTAAAACTGGCGCCCAAAACCTAGACCTCTCTAGGTTTTGGGGCCATATCTCTAGGTGCAAAGATATGAGATGTCTCTCATATCTCTGCACCTCCTTATTTACCCTCTTTTATACCCGTTATATAACCCTTTCCCCTGTCCTTAAACTCTACCTTCCCAATATTAACCCCTGCTAGACTATATATATATTTTATTTATTTATTTATTTAAACTCTTTTCTATACTGTTGTTAAGCTAGTAGCTGTCACAACGGTTAACATTGAGGCACATAAATTAATGTTGCTAAATGCATTTATTATAACAACTAGACAGGTGCCTGTAAGTTACGGTATATAGTTTCATAATAACTATAGGTTGATAAGTGAGATAGAAATGCTTAGATTTATTAGAACCGTTTTTAACAATATATAATCTACATGTTATCTGTTTCTGCTTAAAAGTAAAAGCCAGAAACCTAGGTGTAATAATTGACAATGAACTCAATCTTAAGCAACACATATCAGTGAAAGTTAGGGAAGGTTATGCCAAACTTATGGTGCTTAGAAGGCTAAAACCCCTATTAACCCAAGCAAACTTTAGAACCATTCTTCAAGCACTTATATTCGTGAGCACAGACTATTGTAACACACTCTTTCATGGATTACCATATACAGCACTAAGACCACTACAAATCCTACAGAACTCTGCAGCCAGAATTCTAACTGGAAAAAGCAGAAGAGATCACATCACTCAAACACTCGCTGAATTACACTGGCTGCCAATTGAACAAAGAGTGCAATTTAAAACACTATGCACAATCCACAAACCAATCTATGAGGAAAGTACTGACTGGCTAAACACTGCACTACGACTACATGTCCCCCAGAGAAATCTAAGATCAGCCAATAAAGCTCTACTAACCATTCCCTCTGTAAAGACAGCAAAACTGACGCAAGTAAGAGAGAGAGCACTATCCCTAGCCAGTCCAATATTATGGAACACACTACCACTCGAAATAAGACAATGAAAGATCTAAAACTCTTTAAAAAAAAGTTTAAAAACATGGCTCTTCAAAAAAGCTTTTCACAATGAGAGTGGGGAGTAAGGAATACTAGCGGACAAGAAAGAGAACTCCGGAACACTGTTAAAAGTCAACAAATAGCAGTTATCCCTCCTTTATTATTTATTATTTTTTCTCATACCTAAAGATTAATTTAAGAGTACAGTATTCTCATATGGATATCCTATTATTCATATAAATGGAATTTCCAATCCACAATCCAAATAGCGTATATTATTTGATTCATGTAACCAAAACTTTATTGGCACCTACTAGCTAATTTATAATCCTAACCAGACTTATTTATGTGCCTATCTGTAAACCGTTGTGATGGTATACTACTAAACGACGGTATAGAAAAGTTTTTAAATAAATAAATAGATAAATACTCGTATTGAGTTGGTGTGTTTTGTTAGTGTACAAACGCATTCCTCTCTACAATTCCCTGGATTCTATTCTCCATTCTCTTTGTGGTATGCTTGTTTCAATAGCCGTTTTTAGGCTTTTTCTGAATAGTTTGATGTCTTTTTGCAATCTGATTTCTAAAGGCATGGTGTTCCATAATGTAGGCTCTGCTAATGATAGGGCTCTCTCTCTCTTACTTGCGTTAGCCTTGCTGTTTTGACTGAGGGAATAGTTAGTTGTGCTTTGTTTGCAGATCTCAGGTTCTTATTGGGAACATGTACTCGAAGTGCAGTGTTTAGCCAATCTGTTTTTTCGTCATGGATTAATTTATGTATGGTACATAGTGACTTGTATTGTATTCTCTGCTCAATGGGTAACCAGTGTAATTCAATTAGGGTGTTAGTGATATGGTTTCTTTTAATTTTTCCCGTCAGAATTCTTGCTGCTGTGTTTTGCAGTATCTGGAGTGGTCTAATTGTTGTGTATGGTAAGCCCAGAAGTAGGGCATTACAATAGTCAGTGCTCACAAAAATTAATGCTTGTAGCATTGATCGGAAATTGTTTGGTGTTAGCATGGATTTTAGTCTTCTAAGAGTCATTAGTTTGTTGTAACCTTCCCTTATTCTAAAAGATATATGTTGCTTCATATTTAGTTCAGTATTGAATATCACTCCTAGGTTTCGTACTTTCTCAGCTAGTTCTATCTTTTGGTTGTTTTTGAGTGTGACTGAGTTCTGAATGATTTCTAAGTGGCAGCATGTATATGCTAAACAGTGTGGCAGACAGGGCGGACCATTGTGGGACTCCTGTTTGAAGGTCTATTTTATCTGATTTTACATCCTTGATCTGTACTTGGAAGTACCTGTTATTTAGGTTTGATTTGAACCATTTAATTTTTATATTGCTTAGTCCTATTTCTTCTAATCTATCTAGAAGTATTTCGTGGTTCACTGTATTGAATGCCACTGATAAGTCTAGCATAACTAGTATGTAATGTTTTCTGCTATCAAACCCTCTTATGATGTTGTCTGTTAGTGCAAGCAGGAGAGTTTTGGTGCTGTAGTTTTTGTGAAATCCGTGTTGTGATGGGTATAGGATGTTATTGTTTTCTAAGTGTTCGGCTAATTGGTTTTGTACAGTTTATTCTATTAATTTTGCAAATAGAAGTAGGTTTGATACTGGTCTATAGTTACTTAGGACAAGTGGATCACTTTTTATTTTCTTTAAAATTGGTTTTACTATTGCTCCTTTGAGTGTATCTGGCATGGTTTCTTCTATTAAGGATTGATTAATGATATGTGTTAGAGTCGGGGAGACTGTGGTGGCTAATTTTTTTAACTCTATGGTTGGTATTGTGTCCAGTGCATGTGAGGCGGGATTTAGCTTTTTTAGCAATGATTCTACTTCTAGTTCTGTCCATTGTGTAACATGTCTTTTTTGCATTTTGATTGTTTTGATGTAGTTGCCTTTTTGAAAGTATAATTTGTAATGTCATATGTAGTGTCTTCTGTATGTACTAGTTAAAGATTGTGGGGCGGATTTTAAACCCCCTGCTCGTGTAAATCCAGCCGGATTTACGTGAGCAGAGCCCTCCCGCGCCGGTGCGCCTATTTTGCATAGGCCGCCGACGCGCGCAGAGCCCCGGGACTCGCATAAGACCCGGGGGTTTTGAAAAGGGGCGGGTCGGGGCGGGGCCTAATGATGCGCCGTTTCGGGGGCGGGACGCAGCGTTTTGGGGGTGGGGCCAGGGGTGTGCCGCCGGCCCGGAGGCGTGGTCGAGGCCTCCAGACTAGCCCCCGGGTCAGATGATGGCGCGCCAGCAGTCCGCTGGCGTGCGTTGATTTACGTCTGCTTTGGGCAGGCGTAAATCACGAAATAAAGGTAAGGGGAGGCTTTAGATAGGGCCGGGGGGGTGGGTTAGGCAGGGGAAGGGAGGGGAAGGGGAGGGCAGGCGAAAAGAAAGTTCTCTCCGAGGCCGCTCCAATTTCGGAGCGGCCTCAGAGGGAACGGAGGCAGGCTGCGCGGCTCGGCGCGCGCAGGTTGCCCAAAATTGGCAGCCTTGAGCGCGCCAATCCCGGATTTTATAGGATACACGCGGCTACATGCGTATCTTATAAAATCCAGCGTACTTTTGTTGGCGCCTGGTGCGCCAACAAAAGTACGCGATCGCGTATTGTTTAAAGATCTACCTCAATATATATTGTTGTATATAGTGCTTTTGGGGTGTATAATTTATATATAGTGTAAGTGTATAAGGTTATCCACAGTGTATAATGTTTTACACAGTCCCTTTTTGAGTGTATAATTAGCAATGTTACATATTATTTTCTTTGGTTGTTTTTCCATCAGGTACTGTTTCTATTCTCCTCTTCCTCTTTTTCCCTCTCTTCTCTTGCCCTTTCTCTCTTCCTAGCTGCACCCCTCCCCCACCCTCGTTTTTTGTATTTTCCTCTTTTAGTTATATTGTAAACTGGCATGATGTACCCACGAATGGGCATATTTTGGGCATATTGTACAGCTTAACACCAGGAAAAATAGTGTAGCTATTTCCAGCATTAAAACATACGTTATGTTATTGCACACAATGTTAAACATCCCGCATTTTCATAAACCCTGCCCAAACTCATTCCCTTTGATTAAATGTTCAGAATCTGCATACCCCATGCAAAAATTAACACATGCATTATGGAGTTATGGTGGACATTAGGGTCCTAACACTCGCAATAACACCCTAATGCCTTTTGACGAACGACTCTGAAAGTTTGCGCAGTAAAAATAATGACTCTCTTCTGATGTGCTTCAGCTTTTCTTTTTTTTTTTCCAGTTATATGGTGAATGTGTTATTTAGTGAATGAAAAAAGTGGGGTCTCGGCTTGAATTCCAGTCTTACCCATTTGTATAAATAACAATTTTTACATATAATTAACAGTGCTTTTTTTCAAGTTTTTTCACTAAGCACATGTTGTCATTAATATGTTTATATTTTACCTGTTAAAGTAATGCATGGAGCATTATGAGGTGATTTCTTCCAGCAATTCTTACAGAATGTCTCTCTACAATACCTTGGGATCAGCATTTTTGCATCTCACTCCTGTCCAGCGGAGGAGTCCAGATCACTGTTTTTATTAATTGAGCACATCCAAGTGCTTCTGAGTCCAGTCATGAGAAAGGTAAATATTTTAGGAAATAAATAATTTGTATAGCTATTTATGTATAATATGTGTTATAAAATTAAGAAAGGTTATTAAGTAGATATTCAAAAAAATGATTTTAATTTCATAATACAAAGTGTCCCTTCTTTATTATTTAGCAAATGCAAGACATATGTCTGTAATATAAATTAGCATTCTGTAATGTTATTCAGCATTTAGTAATATGATAAAGTAAATGTGATTTTCATCTAAATCAACTTTTATTATCAAACATCATTAGATTAGAGTCCTTATTATTGCATTTGTGAACTATGGAAATATAATTTAAAAGTTAATGCAAGAAAGATTTGAATTTTTGAAAATGAT
This sequence comes from Rhinatrema bivittatum, assembly GCF_901001135.1. Lineage (NCBI taxonomy): Eukaryota > Metazoa > Chordata > Amphibia > Gymnophiona > Rhinatrematidae > Rhinatrema > Rhinatrema bivittatum. The sequence continues at coordinate 24,412,256 of NC_042621.1, read as the reverse complement.
GATACTGTTATATTCTGTTTTAGGTCACTCAAGAACAACTGAGAGTTTTAACGGTCAGTGGCAATGAAATATGAATAAGAAAAAAATTGATAGAGCAAAATACAGTTCACAATTATAAACAAGAAGTTTTTCCAAGTGAAGGACTGGAGAAACTAAAATCTGTTAATCTCCTACCTAATTGTTTGTTTACCCACATATCACTATAATCATGATACTAATAAATTAGTTATTTTCTCTAGGGAAGGATTCAAGTAACAAAAGGAATGATATGAACCGTTATTAGACATCAGCATTAGCAATGTAATATACATTAAATATTTCTTAATTAATTTATTCTTGAATATAAATGTAGGACCCAATTTTCTGCATGTACTTTTACATGACTACATGTAAAAGTACATGCAGAAAATTGCACTTGCTCAAGAGCAGGTTTAACCTCCTGTGCATTCATGTGTATGTGTGTGTGTGTGTGTGTGTGTGTGTGTGTGTGTGCACATCCTGGGGACTCCAGCACATTTTCAAAGCAGGTTTACTGGTTCCTTGTACCCACATTCACAGGCTGCTGAAGATTACACTCCTCTCAAAGGGAAAGTAAATGGGTTATTTTTCTTTGAAAATTAGCTGCCTTGTGTATACACACATGCAACACTGCAAGGTTGCTCACAATCGCACCCAAGAAGCATAGGAGTAAGGGGTGCTTATGAACCAACTCATGCAGTAGTAGTGACAACATCAAAATTGGGAGCAATAACAACAAATGATTTGAAATGGGGCTGCACATAAAATGTTATTTTTTTAAAATATGAAGTTAAATCTCTTAACTCAACTTTGAACTATACATTCAGTTGGGTAAGACCCTACAGTGAAGATGAATGCATATTAAGCTGGAAATAGAAAATCCATAGGTGTTGCATTATGAATGGAAATGAAACCAATTCATCTTCATAACATATCTTGCCTTGCTTTCAGGGAACATTTCCCTACAAGAATTATTACGTTATTAAAATATAACACTTTGAATAATTAACTTTCTTGTTGTCTGACACTAGTTCATCTCAAAAAAGATATAATTGCACTGGAGAAGGTACAGAGAAGGGTGACTAAAATGATGAAGGGGATAGAAAAGCTCCCCTATGAGGAAAGGCTAAAGAGGTTAGGGCTGTTCAGCTTGGAGAAGAGATGGCTGAGGGGGGGGGGGGATATGATAAAGGTCTATAAAATCGTGAGAGGGCTAGAATGAGTAAATGTGAATCGGTTATTTACTCTTTTAGATAATACAAGGACTAGGGGGTACTACATGAAGATAGCAGGTAGCAATTTACTGTGTTACACGTTGCCTCAGTACTGCAAATTATCATTTTAACCCATTTTTTCCATGAACATCCACAGGCAAAAGTCTGCCCATTTTTAAGAGTCGGTTTTTAAAGGGATCTGGTAGCCTCACCAAGCAGTGAGGTTACTAGATGAGAAGGTTTGGAAATTGTCTCCATACAGAAGATAATTTTCAGCTAGCTTGCATAAGAAATTTGGCAAAAATGATTGTTAAGTTGCCCCACTTTTCAAAACAAACTTATGCACAAGTCCTCTTGGAAAATTATCCTGCTAAATCTACCCTGCACAATTTGCAGCTGCTAAAACATGTGCACCAGTTTTTGTCAGAAAATGTATACTCATGCTTTTTAAAATCAAAAGTATGCACCTTAGCTCAAACTTGCACCAAATCTGTACTGGGAATGACTACACTCAGTCCAGTTACACTTATATATGAACATAACACACTTGCATATTGGGTAGGTAATTTTGTAAAAACCATTTCTGTACATAAAAAACAAACAAACTTGTTTTATGACCAGAAGTCCCTTTGAAAATGGCTCAATTAGTGGCTTAGAAAAAAGTGATGTGCATTTAGACAAATGGAGGTCCATATTGAATGAGTCTATGAGTGGGAAAGTTCCCTCCCAGGGCAAGTCCACTGCTTCCACCCTCCCCATGCTACCATGGGAAGCCCAAGGAGTGTTGTGGCTTCGAGGAGCCTGGATGGGCCTCTATGTGGCAGCCAAAATTCTGAAGATTCATCAGATCTGTACCCTTATATTAGAATTGCATTGGGGTGAGGACAGCTTCACCATCATATTCTGGCAGGGTCTCTCTAGTTGGATCAAGGATGAGTTAAACGTTCGGGAGATCACCACTATCTTGGATGCTTTCATCTCCTTGGATAACCACATCAAAACCTTTTTCCAGGAGTGAGCTCAAGAAGCCAAGACATTGGGACACCCGGTGATTCTAGTACCTTGCTTCCAGACCCCCCGAATACCATCCACCATTCTAGACCCGAAGACTATGGGCAAGCCGATACAGCTGGGCTACACCATAATGTTCCCTGAGAAGAAGCTCCATCAGAGACAGCAGGGCTTATGGCCATATTGTGCTGGACAATGTCACATGATCTTGCAGTACCCTCTGAAGTCAGGACATTTTCATGCCTGGGGTTGACTGGGGAGACAACCCTAGGTCACACCGTGTCCTCCCCCCAATTTCTTGTCTCTGTCTCTATCTATTGGGAGTGTGGCTCGCTCACCATTGGCCTTCCTGGACTCAGGTACAGGAAGGACTTTCATCCACAAGACTTTGGTCTTCGTGCATGGGATTTCCAAAACTATGCTGCACTATGTTGAGGCAGACTGTGACCATTGCCTCAGTTTACGGTGATCCATTCACAGGCCACCTCATCAAAGTACTAAGCTTTTGATCCCCCAGACTGGGGTTCTCCACAGGGAGACTATCTCCCTGCATGTGATTCCACGGGCCATAATTCAGTTATCCTGGGCTTACCCTGGCTTCATTTGCAGCAACCAGTGGTCAATGGGGAGACCCTGGACTTGACCCACTTGCGCTCCACTTGCTGGATTAAGTGCCTTCCTATTGTTCGGCCACCAGTACTGATCATGGGCTACCATTCCTCCTGGGCTGGTGCCACAATATATGGCATTCACAAACATCTTCTCCAAGAAGCAAGCCAAAGTCTTTCCACCTCACCAGACATTTGATTGTGCCATTGATCTCCTTCCCAGCAAGGTGCCACCCTGAAGTTGGGTATGCCCGCTATCAGCCCCTGATTAGGCTTCTTCTTCATGGGCAAGAAGAATGGTTAATTATGCCCCTATATCAATTGCAGGGGTCTTAATTCCATCACAAGGTAAAAGTGCTATCCACTTCCAATGATATCAGAACTATTCAATCAACTACATGGGGCTAGAGTCTTTACCAAATTGGACCTCCGAGGAGACTATAACTTAATCTGGCTTCATTAAGGGATTGAATGGAAAACTGCCTTTAACATCTGCGACAACCATTATGATTACTTAGTAATGCCCTTTATGCTATGCAGCGCTCCAGTGGTGTTCCAGTTCATGGTAAACAAGATCTTTCATAATCTACTTTATTTTCAAGTGGTCAACCTGGATGACATCTTAATCTTCTCCAAGGCTCTGTCTGAGCATCAGGACCATGAGAAATAGGTCCTCCAGAGACTTTGAATACACACAGTTTCTTTGCTAAACTGGAGCAGTGTCTTTGAACAATGGGAACTCCCCTTCTTGAGATACATTTTTTTCCCTACAAGACTCAGAATGGATCCTGCCAAAGTGAAGGCCACTCTTAGTAGGGTTTGAGGCAATTCAACACTTTTTCGGTTGTGCCAACTACTATAAGCAATTTATTCCCATTTACTCCTCCTTAGGCGTTCTACCTACTGCCCTCATGAGGAAAGGGGTGGACACAAAAAACTGAACTCTGGATGCTATTCAGGCTTTTGAATTACTCAAGGAGGTGTTTACTCAAAGTTCGAGCCTCAACCATCCAGATGCCACTAAGCCTTTCATCTTAGATGTAGAAGCGTCCACCTTTGGAGTAAATGCTCTCCTCCTACAGCACAATCACAATTATACCTTTGTGACTTGTTCCTACTTCTCAAGGAAATTCTCCCTGGCCAAGAAAAACTATATGATAAGAGATCAGAAGCTCTTAGCAATTAGGATGGCCTTAGAAGAATGGTGGCATCTACAGGAGGGGGATAAATCCCCAATTGTGGGCTAACTCAGCCCACAGAAGTAGGGAGGCCCAATTGTCTTGTCTTAGGTTAACATAAATATGCAAAAACTGGATGGCCCGCACCATTTTAAAAGATGGCGCCAGCCATCCAGTGCTCCCTCCATGTGACAGGGGCTGGCCAATGGCATGGATACCCTGTCATATGGTAAGGGCAAAGGCCATCGGCACCATTTTGATTAGTGGCAGCCAACTTGGAGAGTGGGAGATCGCTCCCGGGACCCCCACTGGACCACCAGGTACCTGTAAAATGTTTTTGAGGGGGTCGGGAGGGTGGGGGAAGCAAAGGGATTAGTTTTAAAGGGTCGGGGTGGGTTTTTTGTTTATCGGCTCGGGCTCGGCCCGATGAAAAAAACCCCACATGTGAATTGGAAACGGAATCCGAACCGATTCCGGTTCTGATTCACATCTCTGCTTGGCAGGGGTACAGACCAGAAGAGAACTCCAAGCCCTTAAAGAATTCCACAGGAAGTTTCCCAAAAAATCCAAACCCAAAAAACCAGGGAGGGGGCTTTGGAAAGGAGGTACTGTCAAGAATTGCAGCTCTCACCACAATTACCCACTACGTCAAGCAGTGGAGGAGCCAGACCCAACTGAAGCTGCTGAGAGCGACCTGTTCTATCAACGATGCAATGTTCCTGGTTCCGCCTGCAATCACTATAGATGTGAACACATGGTGAGCTTGGTTTTCTAAAGGGGCCACAATGAGAATTCCACCTCAGTGCTCACAGTTGATGTCAGTGACTTCCCCTTCATAAGACTGCTCCAGACGCCTCACAGATGTCTTGGCAACAGGTCCCCTGGCATCCTTGTTTTCCCAGTGCATGTTGATACTTTTCAATTTTATATTTTCCTTGTCTTTTTCATTCATTGTTCCTGCCTTCCTTGTCTAGTCCATGCCTGGTCCTTCCCTGTTGGTCCTGTGTCCATAACCTGGTCTCACTGTTACATAAGAAACATAATAAACATTAGAAACTGCCATACTGGGTCAGACCAAGGGTCCATCAAGCCCAGCATCCTGTTTCCAACAGTGGCCAATCCAGGCAATAAGAACCCGGCAAGTACCCAAAAACTAAGTCTATTCCATGCTACTGATGCTAGTAATAGCAGTGGCTATTTTCTAAGTTAACTTGATTAATAGCAGGTAATGAACTTCTCCTCCAAGAACTTATCCAAACCTTTTTTAAACCCAGCTATACTAACTGCACTAACCACATCCCTTGTTGTCTGTCTTGTCCCTCTTTCTCTGGCCTGATTCTCTGGTTTTGACCTTGGCTTGGATTAGACTCTGGCTGACTGCTGCCTGGCCTGGCCTGACCCCTCACTCAGAACCAACCTCGCTCGTCTGCTGTCTTACCCAATCCTCATCTGTGATGTCTGCTGCCTTCCTTGATCTTTGGGCTTCTGTGTTCTCTGTTCTGTATTGCCCTTGTCTGCTTTTCCTAAGTCCTGCCTTAGTCTGCCTTGTTTCATCCTGTCCTTGTTTAGTCTTGTCATGTCCTGTCCAGTCCAATCCCAGCATTCATTCCCTGCTTTGCCTCATCCAAGCCTGTGTCTGTATCCAGCCTAGTTCCTGCTCATTATCTGAGCCTGTGTCTGAATCTAATTCCAGCCTTGTTCGGAATCCTTCTGTCCCATTATCCAGTCCTCAGCCTGTTCCAGTATTCAATCCTCAGCTTTGTCTGTTCTAGTATCTAGTCCTTAGCATGTTCCAGTATCTACACCTCAGCTTCTGCCCTCTACCTATACCAAGACTTCAATTTCCAGTTTGTCTCTGCCCACTATATCCAGCATTTGTCTGCCCTTCTTTGTCCAGCTTATCCAGCCTGTCCAGTTAAGCCCTATTTGCCCCCCAAAACCCAAGGGCTCAACTTGCAGGGGAAGGAGCTAGCTAAGTAGAATACCAGCTCATCTTCGCAAATGATGTTCAGCTGACACAACCAAGTCCTACAGCACGACCCCAGAGGATGGTGTCAGTTGAAGAAGACATCATTGGTGCTGCTCCAACATGGGCCTGACTCTAGGCTGAAGGACAGGCATTGCAACCCAGGCACAGGCAACCCAGCCTTCAAGCCAGGCCCTGGTGTCATGCCTGGGTCCATCCTCCGGGCCATGGCCCAGGCATCAGGCCTAGGTCTGGGCCGAGGCCCTGGCATCAGGACCTGGCCTCTGGGCCATGCCATGGCCTAGGCCAAAGAACAGGTGACAGGACCTGGCATCCGAGCCAGGCCCTGCTGTTGGGCCAGAGTAGGAGCTGAGACTCTGTTGGGACCCGGCCTCTGGGTCAGGATGTAGTGTCAAGCCTGGGTTCAGGCTCCTGTCTAGGCCCAGGCTCAGGCCCAAGCATTGGGACCCAGCTTCTGGGCTGGGCTCTGGCATTGGGCCTGGGTCTGGTTTGAGGGCCTGTTGTCGCGACCTGGCCACTGGGTCAGGCTGCAGCATTGGAACTAGTCCCAGGCTCCAGCCTAGATCGAGGCCCCGGCACCAGGACCTTACATCCTGACTGGGCCACAGTGTCGGGCCTGGGCCCATGCTCCAGGCATCAGTCTTGCATAGGCCAAAGCTGAGGTCACAGCAACATATCACTTACTTGGCCTACAAAAGACCGAGGTTTCGGCCTAGGCAGAGGCCTCACCGGTAGATCTCCACCGAACCAGGAAAGTGGGGACCGGGGTGGAATTCTGGCCCTCAAATGTTTCCGAGTGGGTGGGAAGGAGGTACAAAAGGCCTTGGGAGGCCCCATTTTCATTTTTTTGTCCATTTTTATTTATTTTCTTTTATTGTTTGATTTGGTTTTTTTTTTTTCACACAAATGAAAGGAATCAAACATTTCACAAACCAAAATTTGTGGCAAAATACCTCCAGAAAATGAACTGAAAAATGAAAACACATTTTTTTTCACTGCCTAACCCTACAATACAATAAACCAACTTTCTTAATTTTCAGTTGTGTGTGTGTGAACTTCCATTTTGCATTTGGCAAAATAGAAGTTGTTTCATTAGCCCTTCTTGCGTGCCAAGTTTCTCTTGTTTGCCTCTTTCATAGTGAGACATATATAGACATGGAACCTTTCTACAGTATCATGATATATCTGCCAATGTACCCACTGTTTTCTCATTTTAATTATTTGCAAACCAGCAGGTGATTGGTGTTCTATCCACAACAAGATGTACTGAAGAAAACTCAGCAGCTGCTACTGTGCGTTTAGTTTCAGCCTCCAGGTAGAATATCTTAGAGCCCTGTTTAAATTGTCATTTGAAAAGCACATTAATTAGAATTCACATCACGACTTCAGAACAATTTCTAGGTTACAGGTCTTTATTATTCTAGCCAGGCATTTATAACATCTTAAATGATTTATTCCATGTGCAGGCTATATTATCTGAGCAAACGTGTGTGAAAAGGAGGGCTTTCTTGCTAGGTTATGATCAGATGTGGGAGGTTTGATACTTGAAATGCCCAAGACTGAATTCTTGATAACTAATTCAACTGAGTTTTGTGTTTTCGAATATTTTTTCTGTCAACAGGACAATATTTTGATATTTAAAATATGTATCTATCTATAAATATATTAAAATCTATGGGCCGGACTTTAAAAGTGTTACGTACATAAGTTATGTGCGTAACCCTTAAAAAAGCCCCTTGCGCGCACTGAGCCTATTTTGCATAGCCTCGGCGGTGCGCGCAAGCCCTGGGACACGCGTAAGTCCCGGGGCTTCGCAAAGGGGGCGGGTCGGGGGTGTGTCAGGTGGGCGGCGCAAATTTCGGGGCAGGGCGAGAGGCGTGTTGGGGCATGATGCCAGCCCGGGGGCATGGTCGAGGCCTCCAGACCAACCCCTGGGTCAGGTGATGGCACGCCAGCAGCCCGCTGGCGCGCGCAGAGTTACGCCTACTTTGGGCAGGCGTAACTCTGCCAACAATGGTAGGGGGGGGGGGTTTAGATAGGGCCGGGGGGTGGGTTAGGTAGGGGAAGGGAGGGCAAGGTGCGGGGGGGGGGGGGGGGGTGGAAAGAAAGTTCCCTCCGAGGCCGCTCCGATTTCGGAGCGGCCTCGGAGGAAACGGGCAGCGCGCGTAGGGCTTGGCGCGTGCAAGGTGCACAAATGTGCACCCCCTTGCATGCACCGACCCCGGATTTTATAAGATACGCGCGGCTACGTGCGTATCTTATAAAATCTGGCGTACTTTTGTTCGCGCTTGGTGCGCGAACAAAAGTATGTGCGCACGTAAGTTTATAAAATCTACCCCTATATATCTATATTGATATCTACATCTATCTCTATATATGTTGTTCTGTTGCTGCTTTACTAATTTCTATCCTATATATAGGAAAATTGGTTCTTACCTAATTTTCGTTCCTGTAGTAGCAGCAGATGGAGACAGACAAAAACTGAAAGGGTATCCTGTATCCGGACAGAGCCTACAGCGCATCCCTTCAGTATAAACGTCAAAGCAGATAAAGATAAAGAAACTAGTATAAGATCAAGCAGGCAATAAAGAACTGATAAATTGAACAATTCAAAACTCTGTATATAACTGCTGTTGCATATATATCCACATTCTTCTGGTGCCTTAAAGTTATGATAGGAAGTTGAGGTATCCAATAAACTGTAAACATATAGAAACATAGAAACAGACAAGTGACTGCAGAAGAAGACCATACGGCCCATCCAGTCTACCCAGCAAGCTTTCACAGTTATTTTTCTCATACGTATCTGTTACTCAGGGCCCCTATTGGTAACTTTTTGGTTCTAATTTTCCTTCCACCCCTGCCATTGATGTAGAGAACACTGCTAGAGTGGCATAAAAGTGAAGTATCAAGCCTAATTGGTTAGGGGAAGTAACCGCCGCAATAAGCAAGCTACTCCCACTCTTATTTGTTTACCCAGCCTGTGCAATTCGAGCTGACGTAACAGACAGTATATGGGAGGGAGTCTGGATTGATCCGTGGTACTACTTCAGGAACGAAAATTAGCAGGTAAGAACCAATTTTCCTTTCCCTGTACGTACCCAGATCAGTCCAGATCCTGGGATGTACCAAAACTTCCCTAAACAGGGTAGGACTGAGAAAGTCCCGCTCAAAGCACCTGCCACCCGAAGGAGCCAAAAACTGGTGCCTGCACATCGAGGCAATAATGGTGAGCAAAAGTATACAGAGACTTCCAAGTAGCTGCTCTGCATATTTCCTCTGGAGAGACCAACTGACTCTCCACCCAAGAATTAGCCTGAGAGCGCAACTAGTGGGCCTTTAAGCCCTCCGGAACCGTCTGGTCCCAACAGATATATGCCAATGCAATCACCTCCTTTAACCTGTGAGCAATCGTAGTCATAGAAGCCTTGTTTCCCCTATTTGGACCACTCCATAAGACAAACTCCATAAGACAAACTCAAGGGCAGGAGGCTCCCCCTAGAGCCTTCTGCCCTCGAGTTTCTACTGTTGTCCCTCTCCCACTCCTGTTCATTGTATTTTCCACCTACTGTTGAGATGTAAACCAATATGATGTGCATTCTAATGTTGGTATCGAAAAGCTGTTAAATAAAATAAATAGATGATCTGAGACTCGAAACTCATTTGCAACCTGGAGATATCGCAGTAAAACTCATTTGACATCCAGGAGCCGGAAGTCACCACCAGACTGGTCCGTAATTTCTTTGGAAGAAAAAGCCCGGAGCTCCACCGACTGATTGAGGTGAAAGGAAGACACAACCTTCGGCAAGAATGATGGAACCATCTTGAGTGAAAACCCGGAATCCAAAAAATGGAGAAAAGGTTCCCTACAGGCCAACACTTGAAGCTCCGAAACCCTTCTGGCGGAGCAAATAGAGACGAGAAAAACTGCCTTAAGAGTTAGATTCTTAAGCGTGGCCCTCCTGAGGGGTTCAAAGGGAACCTCACAAAGGACCTTAAGCACCAGGTTAAGACTCCATGAGGGACAGGTAGCCAGGACGGGTGGATTCAAATGCTTCGCATCCTTGAGGAAACGAACGACATCCGGATGAGTCGCCAAAGTGCAACCATTGATGCTACCCAAGAGGGACCTGAGGGCAGAAATCTGCACCCTTAAGGAGTCGAAAGACACACCTTTGGAAAGGCCATTCTGGAGAAAGGAGAGGACCTGGGATACCGAAGCCTTGCACGCCGGCATTCCGGACTCGGCACACACATTTTCAAAAACTCTCCAAACCCGACCGTAAGCGAGAGATGTGGAAGGCTTACGGGCCTGCAACAGGGTGGATATAACTTCTGATTTATATCCTTTCTTTCTTAGTTGCCTCCATTCAAAAGCCAGGCCGCTAGACAGAAGCGATCCGCCTGGTCGAAAAATACGGGACCCTGCTGGAGAAGACGTGGAAGGTGGCCAAGGTGAATAGGACCAACTGTTGCGAGGTTCACCAGATCGCATTCCACAGTCTGCGGGGCCACTCGGGTGCCACAAGAATGATGGGACCCCGATGAAGTTCTATTCTTCTGAGTACTTTTCCCACCAGAGGCCAAGGGGAAACATGTACAGGAGAACGTCGTGAGGCCATGGAAGGACCAGGGCATCCACTCCTTTGGAGCAGTGTTCCCATCTGCAGCTGAAGAATCTGGGGGCTTTTGCAGTGTTCAGAGAAGCCATCAGGTTGACGTGGGGGGGGGGGGGGGGGGAGCAGGAACCCCACCTGCGGACGATGAGATCCATTGCTCCGTCAGAAAATTCCCACTCTCCGGGATCTAGACGGTGATGACTAAGGAAGTCGGCTTGAACATTTTTCTTCCCCACAATGTGAGAAGCTTCCAGATGATCCAGGTGCCGTTCCACCCAGGTAAGGAGCTTGCTGGCTTCCAGAGCCACCAGGTGACTTCTGGTGCCCCCCTGCTGATTAATATAGGTTACCGTGGTGGCATTGTCTGAGAGCACCCACACCACCTTGCGACGGATCAGAGGGAGAAAGATCTTGAGTGCCAGGTGAACCACTCAGGCCTCCAGGCGATTGATGTGCCAGTGGGATTGAGCTGAGGACCTGCGTCCCTGCGTGGCCTGAGTCTGACAGACTGCACCCCAGTCAGATAGACTGGCATTTGTCGTCACAATGATCCTTCAGGAGGTGAGTGAGCGAGAGCCACCATTGCATGTCTGCGATAGTAGAGTCTGAAAGCAGAAGGACCGTCCAAAACTGCTCCAATACCAGCTTCCAGCGGGACAGCAAAGCTATCTGTAACGGATATATGCACAAAAGCCCAAGGAACCAGATCGAAAGTGGAAGCCATGGACCCCAGGACCTGAAGGTAATCCCAGGGCATGGGTAGCGAGAGCGAGAGAAAATTGCGCACTTGCTCCATTAGTTTGAGTGCCCGAGCGTCTGGGAGGAACACCTTTCCAACTCGGGAGTTGAATCATGCTCCCAGAAATTCAGCATCTGGGATGGTTGTAGACTGCTCTTGGAGAAGTTGATTATCCACCCGAGTGAGGTCAGGAAGGTCAAGACTCTGTCGACTGCCACACTGCAAAGAGTCTCCGACTTGGCCCGGATGGGTGGACCAGAACTCCTTTCCGATGGAGAGCGGCCGCGACTATCACCATGACCTTGGTAAAAGTGTGTGGCAATGTGGCGAGGCCGAACGGGAGCGCCCGTAACTGGAAGTTTTGTCCCAGAATATTGAACCTGAGATACTTCTGATGGTCATGGCCTATCGGTATGTGCAGATAAGCCTCCGTTAAGTTGAGCAAGGCCAGAAATTTGCCTCTGTGAACCGCCGCAATCACAGCCCTCAGGGTCTCCATTCTAAAATGGGGAACCCTGAGAGCCCAGTTGAATCACTTGAGATCCAAGATCGGCCAGAAGGACCCGTCCTTTTTGGGGTCGACAAAGTAGATTGAATATTGGCCAAACCCTTGTTCCTCCACCAGGACTGGAACTATGGCACCGAGGACTTGTAGCTTGCCAAGGGTCTGGTCGACCGCTGGCCACTTCCAGCTGCCGCAGGGAGAAATTCTGGGAAGGTTCGGTAGGTCCCGAGCAAATTCTAATGCATAACTTTTCTCTATCACCTCTAGGACCCACGGATCCATAGTAATCTTGACCCATTCCTCGAGAAACAGGGACAGCCGTCCGCCTAAGTTTGGAATGGAGGAATGGGCTGGCCACATCTCATTGGGGTGAGGACTTGGTGGTAGTGTTGTTGGTTTCCTTCCTGGAAGGGATGGTGGCCACGAAAGGAATGAGACCAGGACTGGGATCTGGAGGAGGTACCTCTCAGAAAAGATCCATGCGCTCTGCTGTTATATCCACGTTGCCCCCGGAAACGAGAGCACGAAGGGAAGAAAGACTTAGTCTGTTTCGGGCGGTCCTCTGGCAGCTTATGAACCTTGTTGTCTCCCAAGGATTTAATAACTGTTCAATGTCCTCACGAAAAAGCAACTTACCCTTGAAAGGAAGTGTGCCCAATTGCGACTTGGAAGAGGAATCCACTGCCCAATTGCGGAGCCAGAGGCCTGCACTCGAAGCAAATCGTAAAGGGCATCAGCCCCATATGCCACTGCCACCTCTAGCCTTTCTGCCTGCTCCGCCTCTGCAGATGGGAGGTCCTGGGTGCTGAGCAATTGTTGAACCCATCTGAGGCTTGCCCATTGCATGAGACTGCTGCAGATTGTCGCCTGGACTCCTAAGGCCAAGACTTCAAAGATGTGCTTGAGATAAAGCTCAAGTTTGTGGTCCTGAACATCTTTCAACACTGTGGCTCCCACCACTGGGATGGTGGTGTGCTTGGTGACAGCGGAGACTGAAGAATCCACCTTGGGAACTTTAAGCATGTCCAGGCATTCATCAGGGAGGGGATAGAGCTTGTCCATTGCTCTCCCTACTTGGAGTCCTGCTTCGGGGGACTCCCATTCCTGAAGAAGCAGCAGCTTTTGCATAGGATGGAACAGGAACATACGCGGAGGAGCCCTAAGTCCCGCCAGGACTGGGTTAACGTTAGCTGGCATAGCGGCTGAAACAGTATCGTCAGGTGGCACATCAGTTCCCAGTTCCTGTAAAATAAATGGAATGAGGGGATCCAGCTTTTCCCTTTGGAACAAATTGAGAACACGCAGGTCGTCACCCTTGAGCGGAGGACTCAGGAGAAAGTCAGAGTCCTGATCATTATCAGGAACCACAGCTGGCTGTGGGGGGTTCGGGGGGGCCAAAGGCCCAGCACCACCCTGACCCTGACCGAGCCCTGCACATCCGGAACAGGAGGGGGCTGTGGAGCAGGCACCTGAGGGATCTTGGCTGGGGAGGGCCCTGCGAAGGGTCATCCTGTTCCTGCAAACTAGCTAGATATGATTTGTGCATTAACAGCACAAAGTCTGTGGAAAAAAAAGGTCTGGATTTCCCAGGCATGGAGGGGGGAGGGGGAGAGGGAGAAGGATCAAAATCCCCATCCGGGGCTCTAACTGAGTTTAAATCTGGCAGTGAAATAGTTAAATCTGGCTCTCCTGAGCCCTGCAGACTGGAGTCCCCCAAAATGTCCGCCGTTCCTGTGATTTTCTGAGAAGAGGACGGCCTAGTCATGCGTTTGGGGGGACAAGCCCGGGCCGTCAATTTAGTTGCAGCCACGGAGGGCCCTCCCCTCTGGGCAAACAGTGAGAGCAGAGCCCATCACGGGAGAGCAGAATCGCAGGCTGCCCACAAGCTAGACAGCCACTGGATTGCGGCATGAAGGCAGATTAGAAAAGCCACGGGAGGGAGAATCAGCTGAGCTGCGCTGCCCGAGTAGCAGAGGCAGGATAACGAACCCTGCTGTGCTCTTATCCATGCACAAAAGGTGCTGAATTCGCTTGTCTCTTGCCTTTTTTTTTGGTAAACTTAAATGAAGGCAGGGGAATTGAGCTTCCCTGTTAAATCCTGTAAGGCTGCACAGGCAAGGAGGGGGCGTAACTGGACCACAAATATCGCCCCAGCAGACAAGCAGGTCACCGGGAAAAGGGGTCCTAGGCTGTATAACAAGGTGCAAACCCCCCCCCCCCCCCCCCCCCCCAGGATCCCCTAAGAGCGGGAAGACAGAGCTATCTCCCAAAGCAGGAGTTTTGAATCTTTTACTTTTTTTCTTTTTTACAGAAATAAGGTAATACTTGCTTGATCTGATAGACAACAACACAGGAGAAGGAACAATCTCACAGGCAGAAAGAAATTGAGAAAAGGAAGGGAGCCACAGGTTCAGCTGCCTGCATCTGCTGGAGACAGACAAATACTGAAGGGATGCAGGGTAGGCTGTGTCCTGATATAGGATACCCTTTCAGTTTTTGTCTGTCTCCATCTGCTGGACAGGAGGCTCAACCCACGGTCTGGTCTGATACGGGTATGTACAGGGAAAGGTCTTATTGTTTGTTCCTTCCTGACAATGGTTTAAAAAAATGAACAAAACAATATTTTATGAGATGGATATGATCCCAAAACATATATTCTGCAGCTGAAATAGGGCACTGCCCAACAGCTAAAGACATACAAGATGCAGAAGAACAAAAAGGAAGCTGAAATTCATGAGCTGAACAAAGCAGAAATGAAAATAAAAGTGAAAGACTTTTGGAGAGGAAAAAGCCGATTATCAGCAAATCCCTGAATCCCTTCACTCAGATATCATGGACGCAGACTCTCAACCAAGCAATGAAGAGAAAATTAAATTGCTGCTCAACTTTTATGTACCTTTGCTTACTCCACAGGCCAAAACTACAGGCATATGTAAATCCAATGAGACTACTTTTTGCCCAATGAGTAGAAAACCCATGAATATAAACATGACCATCTTAGAGTTCACTGCTCTAAATAATAAAATAGACAGCGGTCAAAGCATCAGATTCTCCAACAGGGAGAATCAGCTGTCACTCATGACATTGTGGGAAACTGTATTTCCTGCACTGTCCTCTGATTTTCTGGTGTGCTAGTGAATCTAATTATATCGTGTTGCTCTTGATCAGTCATCCATGGAGGAGAAAGACATCCTCATCCTCCAAAAGGTTGGGACTGACTGTGCAGGATTAGAAGTACAGCTCTAGGCAGCAGAGTCTAAATTGGGCATTTATTTATTTTGAAAATGTGAAACTGATCTTAATCAAGGCAGTGTACAATAAAACATTAATAAATAAAAGCAAAAACAAGACATATTAAAAAAAACATATTGATCTACGCCTGCTCATGCAGGCATAGAGCAGTTTAGGGGAAGCCCTCATTACCTTCAGTGCAGATGGAAGTCCCCATCCTCTGAGAGCAGGCTGCCAGAGATGTGCTCCCCTGCATGGAAGATTTATGATACTGGAATCTGGGACCATGGGGGAACCAGGAGAATGAGAAGCTGCAACTTTCTGCAGCCTCTTCTCTCTATGTATCTCCCCTGCTATCCTTCATTGCAAAGCGCCTTCTGCCAGTGCCTCATTGACTCCGCACCTGTCTGTGTGGCCTTGGGATATACCTTGGGTCCTGTTGCAGAAGAAATCCCTCATGAGGAGATGGGGAAGTGTTGAAATGTATGCTTTCTTACTGCCTCTTATGTAATCTCTAGGGATGTGGAGAATTTTATTTTTGTTCCATTTTGCTCATTTTCATTTCATTGGTGGGTTTGGTTTCATTTGTCTTTTATTTAGATATGATTCATTTTGTTTATTTTGCAAACACTAAAAACTGGCTGCCAGTTAAGGTTGACTAAATGTCCACAATTTTGGGAAATAAAAGCCTTGCCCCCAAGGCCCAACACCACTCTTCCAGATGCTCCCAGGCTCCCCAGATCCTCCCCTAGTCCCCCCAGTTTACTTCATTCGGGAGTCTTCTGAGACAGGGGCAACCCTCAGTCGCTCCTGCCCCAGCAGGGCTCCATTTCACAATGGTACTACCTGACCCAAGACCGACACCATTTTGCTGTTTGGTCATCTGGCATCATTATGAAAAAGAGCCTAGGTGGAGCAGTCATAACAGAGGATCGCTTCTGTCCTGGAAGATTCCCAGATGGGGTAAGCCACTGGATGGGGAGAGTTGATGTCATCTGGGGGGGGGGGGGGTGTGGGCAGAAACTGATTGGGGTGCTTTTTAAATATGTATATTTAGCACACAGATTTTTCCGGAAGTGACAGTAGTGGCAGCAGCAGTGATGGGGGTAGGGAGCAGTCTGTCCCGGGGGTAGCTGCAAGTGATTTAAACATAAAAAAAAAGTAATGAACAAAATTGTATTTTTTTTTTGTTTATTTTCAAAGTGAAATGAAAGCAAACAGGAAATTTTGTTGAAATGTACTGTTTTGTTTGAATGAGCCCACACATTTCTTGGGCAAGGGGAAGGTCACAAGGCGTCCGTTACAGACCTCAAGGATGAGTTTCTCTTTCCTGCTTCTAAAGGGCGCTGGTGACCAGTTGGAAAACTGCTGATCTGCTAAGGATGTGAGAATTTTCTTCATGTGCCAGGGAAAATCTCATTTCATTTTGGCTTTAATGAGAAGATCTAAAGTTTGTCCTTCTCTTACCTGAAATGTTTTCAGTTTCATGATGCTTGCTCTCAGACTGTAGGTTCAGCTTGTGTCGTGCAGCTGTGTGTCTTTCTCTTCCCTTCACTGTGGGCTGGGACTCACACCATTATGACATGGGAAGGAAAATCTTGGTCTCAAAGGATGTTTTCTTCTGTTGTACCTGTAAATAAAATCTTCTGGTGAGGTTAGGAATGTAAAAATAAAGGAACAAAAAAAGTAAAATGGTGATTTAATTTCAAGCTAATGTTTTAGATAACCCAGTCTTGTATTACCAGAAAAAGTTCTGAGATTCACTAGTTCAGTTCACCTTTTAGATGAGGATGTGTGTATGTAGTTAAAAATATATTTTTTTTCTGGACATTTGAAGTAAAACCGATGCCTTGGTTATACTTATTGGGATCAAAATATACGTAAGTGTAAGAAAAGGAAAGGAGAAATTACTTTATTAAAAAGTCTGTAAAGTTAGAACTTGGAGGAAAGCTGACGTGATAAAATTGGATAGCACGGGAAGCTAGGACTGAAAAATTATGATCACTACATTTATAGATGAATTAAACAAATCTGACTTTATTTCAAGGTGGATAATTTATGGGTTCATAAAAAAGAAACATGAAAATGTAGCCCTTTATGAGTTCCCCCTCTATGAACAGATTTCTGAGGGGAACTGTCCCTGTAAACCAGCAGCACACTGAATAAAATTGAGTCTGTTTAATATTGTGGGAAACCAACTGCATTACAGGTGTGCCTAGGGCGGCTGACACAGGGAGGGGAGGCTGAAACAGAAAAGGAAAGCTCACCTGCACCGGTGGAGCAGAGTGGGTATGTGTGTGTGTGGGGGGGTGGGGGGCGTGAAGACAGCACTAGGGGAGATGAGTGCTGAGTCCAGGATTCTTCACCCTCTGTGCTCTCACAGAACCTCCTGCTCTTGTTAGGACTTACCCTATCCGATAAAGTTATTCTAAACTCTTACTGTCAACAAGCAAGCAAAAAGAATTATAAACGGGGTAGGGAAAGCAGGGATGGCAACAAACTAACAATGATATTGCAGCATACACCAAATTGAACAATTAACAATCGGCCATATTTTAAAAGGCCTGCATGCGTAAAATCCGGGGTTTTACATGCGTGACCGGGTCTTGCGTGCCACGAGCATTTTCAAAGAGGCCTGGCCATGCGCGTAAACCCTGGTATGCGCACACATGCTGGCCTCTTCAAAGGAGCAGGCCAGGGGCAGCGTCTGGGTGGGAAAGGGCGGGCCAGGGCGGGCAGGGACAGCTAGGATAGGTAGGGTTTAGGGGGTGGAGAGGGGAAGAGGGGAAGAGGGGAAGAGGGAGGGTATTTAGGTAGGGGGGTAGGGAAGTTCCCTCCCAGTCTGCTCCTTAATTGGGAGAGAAGTGTGGAAGGCCCAAATATGTCGCCATGCGGGGTTTGCATAAATTCTGCCCTCCATGTGGGCGCGGCCCACACATGCGCTTATGGATTATAAAATCCGGCGCACATGTGCTTGTGGCCATCAGGTTTTATAACAAGCGCGCCAGCATGCACATGTTATAAAATCAGCACGTCCATGGGTGTGCACTGGGAACCGCATGCACCTCGTAAAATCTACCCCATTGAGTATTTGACTGTTGCAGCATAAACATTAGGAAATGGCAAACACCTCGTGTAATATAGCAAATGTCCTTGGACTGCTCGTGCATAAGCCTAGCCAAGTAACACCAAAAAGATGGCTAACCGGCCCGTTTAATATTGCTGTTGCTTAAAACCTGAGGAATCCCAACACCCCAAAAATCCCCAGACCTGTGCACATAATAGTTGGGGCCCAGCTTGCAGGTAAATTGTAGACACACAATGGGTGAGTGCTGTGGCTTGCACGCTGATTATCTCCCTGGCAGAAATCTCCATCTTTTTATTTTGCCTCTACAGCCACCAGGGCGTATATCAGTCAAACTTCCCCCAGCAGAGTGTTGGTCACATAGACCTGTCTCTAACTCTAGGCTGCCTGATACAGTAACTTGTGTTTCAGCAGGCTATACACACAAAGAGAGGTGTTTCTCAGCATGGGCTGAGCAGCTATAGAGGTAAAGTTGAAAGATACGCTTATCTTCTCAGCATATCTCTTTGTATTTGTAATTTAATTGTTTTAATGTATTTATAATTTGTGTTAGTTTCATTTTATGTGTTGGGAGCCACCTTGGTCAGTTTTCTGTTTTGTGTGGAATATAAAAACTGTGAAAATAAAAATAAAATAAAATAATGAAGATTGAGGTCCAAGGTTTAGGATTTCCTGGAGATCTCCAAGCCTGGTCACAGCCGTTCTTGCTGATGTCTTGACTTCCAGGACACAGATCCGTTCTCTCTCAAAAGCTGAATTCATTCCTGCAGTTCTCTTTTGCAGGATGGCCCTCAATCAGACACTTGTGCTTACTCTTCCCCTCTTCTTAACTGAACTTTATTCCCTGAGACTTCAAGTCCCCTTCTCCCCAGTCCATTACCTCCAAAAATCAAGTGCTCACACGGGTGGCCACCTGGAGATTAATATTCCAAGCATGTTTAGCACTATTTAGCCAGACAAGTCTTACTTAGGCCTGGATTCACCATTCTACTGCAAAATGGTGAATCCAGCAAAAACGGGGGGCAGGGGGTGGGCCTGTGAAAGCCAGCAGCCATCGCACCACTGCGGTGTTATCGCTGCCGGCATTTGCACCCCATAGCACCACCGTGAAAGGTGGTGCTATTGGGCGCGCTACTGGCGACGATAACGTGTCTTACCTTATCGCCGCCAGCAAAGACATCGCGGAGTCCACCCTGTATATTCAGTGGCTTAGCCATGCCACTGCATATACCTTGTAACAGCTGGATAAGTTATATCAAGCTAAATTAAATGGCCAGTTTTGAATATTGACCTCGTGGTGCAGTAATATCATCAGGGGAGCAGCGATGTTGTGGTTGTCTCAGGCTCCACCTCAATAACCACTGTCAGCCATGTTATTAATGCTGCCTCATCAGTGTTTATCTATAGTATCCAGGCTGCTTCTCCATGCTAGGTAAGAAGATACTACACAAGCATAGATGTCAACAGAAAAAGACCTTTTAGTCTACTCATTCTGCCCATATGCACCTTTCTACTGTGCTATGATAGGTCTAATGATCTGTGGGTTTTTCCTACCTTATGTCACTCTGGTCCTTTTGTGTCTATCCTATGCATGCTTTGATTCTGCTATGGTTTTGGCTCATATAACCTCTGCTGTGGTCTGGTCTAGGTGTCCAACACCCTACAGGTGAAAAAAGTATTTTCTCAGATTCAGATCTTTCCTCCCTTCAGTTTCATATGATGGCCTCTTGTCCTTGAACTTTTCATTGAATATAGGCTACTCTTCATTATATAATAAAAGACTACACCTAGATTTAAAAAACAATGTCCCCCAGCATTAATCAATTAAAACTTCCTAGCAATTACTGTATTCCATTATATCATTTAAAATTTTCTCTTTGCAGTACTGACAAGGAATCAAATGTCTCTAGGTCAACAGGGACAGGTTGAGATTTAATGAAATCCTATATCATTAATTTCTATGATGAATGGTTTTAATTTCCTTAAGAAAATCTGGATTATTAGTCATTTCTTGCAATGGAATGAGAATTAAGAAAACAGTTTTAATTCATCCCACCCATGATAGCTTGGAGGAATTTTGCAAACCTTGTTACCAATAATTAGGATACTGATTTTGAAAATACTATGTGAAAAATATGTGAAAATGGGGAATGGGTGAAGAGAGAATATATCAGGGATCTATGTAGTTAATGTACAAAAAATATTGACATATTTTACACATAAAATTGTAACGTGTGCATATAAAGCCTCAGTTTATGTGTGGAGGCTGAGATATATATATATATAAAGTTGACTGATGTGTCCCACTTATGGAAATACTTCCAAGCACCAACTCACTGAAACCTCCACCAGTTGACCTAGATCCTCGCCAATTCATCCATACCCTTCACCAATTCATCCACACCTTTCTCAATTTATTCTAGATCCCCTATTTGAAAACTACAAACAAGGGAGAAGTCAGATTTAATTTCCACAACTTGATTAATAGGGGGGCATGCCAAAAATTTTGTCAGGGTGAGGTTCTCTTCCGAATTCTATTTCATTAGGGGCTTTTTTCTAATTTTTTTTTTTTTTTTATTGTTTGAATAGTGCATATTATTTTTTTGAATTTTGCAAACTACTTCTGCTGTTTGCTCCTAGAAATGGAAAAAAACAATGAAGCTCATTTTGTGGCAGACTTTATTGAGTTGGCAACCCAGGAGTACTAGTTGCAAGATCCCCAAGGGTAGCATAAGGGATATAGCAGAAAGACAGTGACATGAAGACTCCTAAGAGAGTCTGGGGTATAGTAGCCAGGCTGAGTGGTAGCAAGACCCCCAAGGTGTATGATTAGGAGCAGGGCAGTTTCACATTGATAGGTCCTCCATTCTATACTTTCCCCTCTTCTCCTACCTTGACTTTGTCATGGCTACTACCTCACTCAGGAATGTCTTGGTTGCAATACTTAGTCTCACTGCAACATTTGTCAATGGGCCATAGACTTGAATGGGAAGCATAAATGAACAAGACTAAAATGCTTATTTAATTCGTGGGCACCATCAATTTGTTTTGGGAGTCCATGAATAAAATAAAAATGGTCTCCTACATTGCATTTTACCCATTTGTTTCAAACAAATGCACACCCCTACTGCATAACATACAATTTCCTATGGACTCAGTAAAGCCTTATTTGCATTTGATACTCCCTCATTTATATGCATATAACCATTAATTTTAGCAATTAAATATTAATGTGTTGGATTGGTGCTTTAATGTGCATTTTAAGACCTTACTGCATAACATTTTATTTTTGTACATTTTAAATTACCTTAATCTGAATGTTAAACTTTGTTGCATAGTGATGAGTATTGAATATTTTTAAGATGACTTAAATGAATGTAACCTGTCACCTCGCACTGAAAATGTTGCGCTGGTGGTGGACCCTTGGCCCGAGGTGGGGCTGATGCTACCCATAGGACAAGCTCCACAGGTCCCCACCGTCAGGAGGTGGAGGAGACCAGAAGACATAGGCCGAATGGAGCTTCACTAATACCAGCCCTCATTCCCTGCAGGTTGAGCCCTTGGGTGCTGGGGCTGGCTGGGCTTGGGCAGGCCTTCATCAGATGACTCCCAGTGGAAGATGTAGCATGTAGCCAGGGACCAGCAGAGGTATCGGAGGGATGGAAGGAGGTCAGGACGAGGCAGGAATCCTGAGACCCTGGCAGCAAGGACAGGTCAGAAGCAAGAGTGGTGATATCCGGGCAATAGAAGGCAGAAGCCTATCAAGGTCAAGTACAGGGAGGTACCAGAGGTGAGGTCAGGAACAGGCTGGAGTCAGGGCAGGCAGCAGAATGAGGCAAGGTACAGCAGATCAAGGGTCAAGGCCAGTTATCAGTCCAGAGCATAGTCCAACGAAGCAAGGGTCAAAAGCCAGTAATCAGTCCTAAGTGTAGTCCAATGAAGCAAGGGTCAAAGCCAATAATCAGTTCAAGGCAAAGCTAGGTAGGAACAGGGAACGGAGTCAGGAACAGGAACCAGGAACAAAGTCAGGAACAAGGATGAGAACGAGCACACGACTAGCGTGGAGACCTGTTGCCAAGGCAAGGAATGAAATGTCTTAAGTAGCAGGGACCAATGATGTCATCATCCGGGGCCACGGGTGAGATTTCCGCCGTGGCCCCTTTAAAAGCAGAAGAGGCATGTGCGCGTGCACCTAGGAAGAAGCAGGACACTGGATGGTGGCGTCTCTCCGTGGCACACATGGGGAGACCCACCGGGAGCTGGAGGAGTCCATAGAGGAACAGGGCAAGCCTGAGGAAGCAGCGGGGGTGCATGAGCAGAGATGGCTGGCCACCGCTGCCAGAGAGGACGAGCCAGGTCCGGGAACCAGACACCAGAGGTGAGTAGGCCAGTTGTGGGCCTGCCATGGCCAGGACATGCAACAGTACCCCCCCTTTATGCCTCCTCTTGGAGGCATGGGTTTGCCAGGATGGGCACGATGAAAGTAGAGTAGGAGTCCTTTATCTAAGATATTACTTCTTGTCTCCCAGGAGTTCTTGAGACCGTAGCCTTCCCAGGAGAGAAGGTACTCCCAACGGCGGCCTCCAGACATCAAGCACCTCCCAGACTTGATAGACCGTATCGCTCGGAAGCAATCTGGGAAGGTTCAGGGATCTTGCATGACGGCCAAGAGAATACCAGTGATTTAAGCAGAGAGATATGGAATGCGTTATGTACCAGTCACATACCAGACAGAGCTGGAACGTGACTGGTCCAATGCATCGGGTAACCGGAAAGGACCCAATGAATCTAGGAGTGAATCTCTGCGAAGGGAGTTTCAGCCAGATGTAGCAGGTACTTATCCAAATCTTCTGGCCCGGCTGTAACTCTGGAGCCGGTCGGCGAAGAGCATCCATGGACTTTTAAGCTCATGCGGCGGCCTGGCGCAGATGAAGGTTGGTCCGAGTTCAAAGGGACTGGAGAGTGTCTGCAGTGGCCTGGGCCATGGGTGAGGGTACCAAGAGAGGAACTGATAAAGGAAGCTGGGGTTGGCTGTCATACACAAGAGAAAAGGGAGAGACTCCGGTGGCTGCTGCAATGTGGGAGTTATGGGAGAATTTGGCCCCAGGAAGCAATTCCGCCCAGTTGTCTTGTTGGTCATTTGAATAGGCATGGAGGAAACATTTGAGGGAGCGGCTCATCTGCTCAGCTTGGCCGTTGGCTTGAGGGTGGTATGCAGTAGTCAAGCTGATGGTGATCCCAAACTTCTTACATAGGGAGCACCAGTAGCGGGTGGTGAACTGAGGACCTCTATCAGAGGCGATGTCCATGGGCAGGCCGTGCAGGTGAAATACATGCAAAAAGAAGAAGCGTATTAGGTCTGGGGCCAATGATAAGGCAGGCAAAGGAACAAAATGAGCCATTTTGGAGAATCGTTCCACGATGACCCAGATGACAATATTCCCCTTTGAGGCTGGAAGGTCGACCACAAAATCTGTGGACAAGTGGGTCCAAGGCTCTTCAGGTGCTCGCAGAGGTTGGAGTAGTCCCCAAGGATGCCCTACTGGTGGCTTCTGTTGGGCGCATGTTGGACAGAAGTCCACATAGCCTCGGGTATCGGAGGACATGGTGGGCCACAAGTAGAAGGATTGGAGGAATGAGAGTCCAGGCATGTCCCGGATGGCCAGCTAATTTGGAGTCATGCACCCAGCGTAAGACCTTCTCTCGGAGCTGGCGAGATACCACAATCTTCCCAGCTGGGACTGTCACAGTAGCAAACAGTCAGATGTGAGCAGGGTCTATGAAGTGACATGGCTTATCTTGAGTGTCTTCAGGCTCGAAGAAGAGGAATAAGGCATTCACTCAGAGGTACTTCTCCACAGGACAGTAGCGGAGTTCGAAGTTGAATCGGGAAAAGAATAATGTCCAGTGAGCCTGGCGAGGGTTGAGACACTAGGCATATCTGAGATGCTCAAGATTTTTATGATCAGTGAAGATCGTAAACTTGAACTGGGTGCCCTCCAACTAGGGACACCACTCCTTGAAGGCGAACTTTATAGCGAGCAGTTCGTGATCCCCTATGCTGTAATTTTACTCAGCGGGGGAGAACTTCTGTGAGTAAAATGAATATGGATGGAGGACTCCTTTGGTCAAGTGTTGACTCAGAACCACCCCAGCCCCTATGGCTGAGGCGTCCACTTCTACAATGAAGGAGCAGTTTGGATCCTGGAGGTGCAGACAAGGGCCCGAGAGGAAGGTGTTCTTCAGGTTCTGGAAGGCAGCGAGGGCTTCAGGAGACCGGTTTTTGCTGTCGTTGCCTCTGCCTGTGAGGGACACCACCAATAGGGAGTAATTTGCTATGAAATGGCGATAGTAGTTGGTGAATCCTAGGAACCTTTGGAGCGCTCGTAGGCCCACATGCCTGGGCCATTCCTGGATGCCTTTTAACTTGCTGGGATCCATCGTGAAGCCACGTTGGGAGATGATGTAGCCTAGGAAAGGCAAGCTAGATTTTTTGAAAAGGCACTTATTGAGCTTTGCAAACAAATGTTTCTCTCATAGGCACTGAAGCATTGTGCGGACATCGGCACAGTGAGTGATCAGATCTTTAGAAAAGATAAGGATGTAGTCTAAGTATGTGACGACCTTAGTATACAGATGGTCGTGGAAGATTTCATTTATCATGTGTTAGAATACCACAGGGGCATTACAAAATCCAAATGGCATTATGAGGTATTCATAGTGTCCACCCCTGTTATTGAACGCGGTTTTCCAGATGTCTTCAGGACATATGCAGACCAAGTTATAAGCGCCTCAAAGATCTAGCTTAGTGAAAATGGTGGCGCCCTGAAGGCGGTCAAATAACTCTGTGATTAAAGTAGGGGATACCTGTCCTTGCGAGTAATGGCGTTTAAGCCGCGGTAATCGATGTGACGAAGAAAAAGCCCACGCCTATGGGTCAACATAGAGGGACGGATGAAACCTTTAGCCAAGTTCTCTTGAATGTACTCTGACATTGCTCGGGTTTCTGGTACAGACAGAGGGTAAGACCTGCCCCTAGGATGTGTGGTGCCGGGCTGCAACTCAATGGGGCAATCAAACTTGCGAAGGGGAGGAATTATATCTGTTGCATGTTCTGGCTGCGGCAGGCCCACTTACCCTCTTCTGTCTCCTCCAGCATCTGGCTCCACTTCCCTCGTGGACGTGGGCCGCCGTCTCCAGCCTTGGGCCGTTCCCGGCACTCCTGTCTCCATGGCTGTGCCTCGCAGCAGGCCTCACTGCATGGTCCACAGAGAGATGTCGCTGTCCCATGCCATGTCCCTCTCTAGGTGCATGTCTGCGCATCTCTGTTTCTTTTAAAGGAGATGCGGCGGGAATCCAATCCACGGCCCTGGATGTTGACGTCACTGAGCTCCGGTATATAAGACCGGGCTCAGCTCTGCTAGTCGCCTTTGCATCAGGTCTCCACGCTGGACATGTACTTCGTTGCCTCCTTAGTGATTTCCTCATGTTCCTTGTTCCTGTTCCTTCCGTGTTCCTGATCCTGGTTTCGTCTTCTCCTGGTTCCTGTGCTTCATGCTACTCAGCTGTTTCTACGGACTGGTCTTCTCCTGGACTCGACCATTGCTTTGCCCGACTACTTCTCTGATCTTCTCCTGGACCCGACCATTGCCTTGCCTGACTACGTCTCTGATCTTCTCCTGGACCCGACCACTGCTTTGCCTAACCATGCTACTGATCATCTCCTAGTCCAGACCTCTGCATCACCTGAACACACTACTGATCATCTCCTGGTCCAGACCTTTGCTTCACCTGATCATGCTACTGATCATCTCCTAGTCCAGACCTCTGCTTCACCTGACCATGCTTCTGACCATCTCCTAGTCCAGACCTTTGCTTCAACTGACCACACTACTGATCATCTCCTAGCCCAGACCTCTGCTTCAGCTGAACACACTACTGATCATCTCCTAGTCCAGACCTCTGCTTCACCTGACCACGCTACTGATCATCTCCCAGTCCAGACCTCTGCTTCGCCTGAGCATGCTACTGATCATCTCCTAGTCCTGACCTCTGCTTTGTAGAGATGTGCATTCATTTATCACGAATTAGGCAATTTCAATGAAATTGCCTAATTCATAGTGGTTTGGGGGACCTGAACCACGAAACGGATTTTCCCCGAACTTCGGGGAAAATTTGTGTTTTGGGTTAGTGCGGGGGGAGGGGCACATTTATTAAAAAAAACAAAAACCACCCCAACCCTTCAAATTTACTGTATTACAATCCCCCCACCATCCTGATTCCTCCCCAAGACTTACTAAAAGCCCTGGTGGTCCAGCGGGAGTCCTAGAGTGATCACCTGCACTCGGGCCGTTGTCTGCCAGTATTCAAAATGGCACCGAGAGCCTTTGCTCTTACTATGTCACAGGGACTACTGGTGCCATTGGTCGGCCCCTGTCACATGGTAGGAGCACAAGATGGCACCCGACGTCCATTTCACCTACCATGAGACAGGGGCAGACCAATGGCACCGGTAGCCCCTGTGACATCGTAAGGGCAAAGGGCCATCAGCGCCATTTTGATTCGTAGCAGGCCCGACAACCCGACAGCCCAGAGGGAGAGATCGCTCGTGGGACCCTGCTGGACCACCAGGGCTTTTAGTAAGTCTTGGGGAGGGATCGGGATGGTGGAGGGTTGTAAGAAAGTAAAATTGAAGGGTTGGGGTGGTTTTTTTTCCGATTCTTTTTTTTTTCCCAATTCGTTTTTTTTTTTTTTTTGATTCGTTTTCCCGATCCGCGCCAACAAAACACGATCCACTGAAAAAAGAAATTTTTGATGAAGCGCCCAAACCAAAATATGTCCTGATACGAAAAAACGAAGCTCATCTCTACTGCTTTGCTGACTATGTTTCTAGTTATCTCCTGGATCTGACCTTAGCCTTGCCTTGCTACTGCTTCTTGTATGCCACCTGTCCTGACTTCAGCCTGTTCCATGACACCAAGTCTAGGACAATCTTAGTCCTAGACTTGGCCTTTCAGGCTTCGGCCTGCTTAAACTTGGGTGCCCTCTGTCTGACACTTGTTCCTATTGGACTCCGCCTCATCCAGTACAGACTCTCCAGTCCTGCTGTTGCTGTCCCCTGGCTGATCTCCTCATCATCTCTTCGAAGACCATGGACAGAGGCCCACCTAACTCCACCAGCCCCGGTACCCAAAGGCTCAACCCGCGGGGAACGAGGGCTGGTACTGGCGAAGCTCCAGCCAGCCTCCGTCAGTCATCCAGCTCCATCTGCTGATGGTGGGGACCCATAGGACCTCCCCTACAGTTAGTGTCAACCCCACCTTGGCCCAATGGTCCACCTTCTGTGCAACAATATCCGCCTTCTGCTTGGAAAACATATCCTCGAATTCAGCATATGAAGGGGGGAGACTGGAAGGATGGATGGATTTCTCTAGAATGAAGAACTCAACCTCCTATTCATGCAGGGCTGCAGTGAGGAGATGGATGGGTTCCATCACTTGGGAGATTCTTCTGGGTAGCGGGTCGCCATGGATGGAGGCGATGTGTATTGGTTTCTCAATAGCACAAGTGGAGATGCCTAGGAGGTGGACCAGGTCCTTGATGATGAAATTCCCATCTGCTCCCGAGTCAATCAGAGCTAAGGCATGAAAAGAACAAGAGTCCCAAGTCAGGGTGACTAGTAGTGTCAACTGAGGGGCCGGAGTAGTAGCGCCCAAGTTCAGCACCCCAACTGAACTTAAGAACATAAGAAAATGCCATACTGGGTCAGACCAAGGGTCCATCAAGCCCAGCATCCTGTTTCCAACAGTGGCCAATCCAGGCCATAAGAACCTGGCAAGTACCCAAAAGCTAAGTCTATTTCATGTTACCATTGCTAATGGCAGTGGCTATTCTCTAAGTCAACTTAATAGCAGGTAATGAACTTCTCCTCCAAGAACTTATCCAATCCTTTTTTAAACACAGCTATACTAACTGCACTAACCACATCCTCTGGCAACAAATTCCAGAGTTTAATTGTGCGTTGAGTAAAAAAGAACTTTCTCTGATTAGTTTTAAATGTGCCCCATGCTAACTTCATGGAGTGCCCCCTAGTCTTTCTATTATCCGAAAGAGTAAATAACCAATTCACATCTACCCGTTCTAGACCTCTCATAATTTTAAACATCTCAATCATATCCCCCCTCAGCCGTCTCATCTCCAAGCTGAAAAGTCCTAACCTCTTTAGTCTTTCCTCATAGGGGAGCTGTTCCATTCCCCTTATCATTTTAGTAGCCCTTCTCTGTACCTTCTCCATCGCAATTATATCTTTTTTGAGATGCGGCGAACAGAATTGTACAGTATTCAAGGTGCGGTCTCACCATGGAGCGATACAGAGGCACTATGACATTTTCCGTTTTATTCACCATTCCCTTTCTAATAATTCCCAACATTCTGTTTGCTTTTTTGACTGCCGCAGCACACTGAACTGACGATTTCATTGTCTTATCCACTATGACGCCTAGATCTCTTTCTTGGGTTGTAGCACCTAATATGGAACCCAACATTGTGTAATTATAGCATGGGTTATTTTTCCCTATATGCATCACCTTGCCCTTATCCACATTAAATTTCATCTGCCATTTGGATGTCCAATTTTCCAGTCTCACAAGGTCTTCCTGCAATTTATCAATTTATCACAATTTATCACAATTTATCACAATCAAGAATCAACGTAAACATCAAACTAAGCCTCTCCCACAACACTACAACCGTCATCAAAGGCTAATTCCAATAATGATTTCACCAATCACACAATTCCTCGGCCTTTCTCTGTTATCTCTTACTCTATTCAATGCTCAATCACTTTCAAAAAAAACTCATATCTTAAACGACTACCTTACTGAAGTAAACCCAGATATCTGTGCAATCACAGAAACGTGGTTTAAACCTTCAGATTTAGCTCTGTTAAATCAACTACCAACTCAGCTTTATGATTTTTTCTCCATACCTAGAACCAAAAGAAAGGGAGGAGGTCTGCTTCTCGCAGCCAAGAAAGGTCTAAGAATATCTTTACAACATTCATATACCACATCAAAATTAGAGCTCTCTTTCTTTAAATCTGATCATTTACAAATTGGCCTAATCTACGCTCCACCAGGATCTTTAGATTCTGACCCTTCACCAGTCATTGAACTCTCTGCCAAATACTTCAACCCAGACAAACCTGCCATCTTACTGGGTGATTTCAACTTACATGTCGATGCTTCACCACAATCCCCAAATTGTGTTACCCTACTCTCGGCTCTCAACTACATGGGCTTCACACAAATTATAAAAGCCCCTACCCACAAAGCAGGTCACACTTTAGACCTTATTTTCATTAATCAGTGCATCTCAAACACAAATACAATCACATGTTCACCTGTCCCTTGGTCGGACCATCAAATCATCAACACGACCTTCAAGCTTTCACAACATCCTCCACTTTCGTTCCCAAAAAACACTATTCAATTCAGGAAACCTTGTTCTACAGACCTTCTCATCAATCAGTTCACTAATGAATTATTACATCTCGATCTCTCCAACGCATCTACAGCCACCACCTCATGGTGCAACATCACCAAAAAGATCGCAGACATTACCTGCCCTTCCATCACAAAAGTAGTACAACCTTCGCCAGACAACAGGAAATCCTGGTTCACCCCAGAACTGAAGCTGCTTAAACAAGAGCTAAGAAATAAAGAACACACTTGGAGGAGAAACCCATCCACCACAACATTAGCTATTTATAAAACCTCCCTCAATGCTTATAGGATCACCATACTGAGAACAAAGAGAGATTTTTTCTCAAAAAAAATACATCATTTCATATTTGATTCAAAAGCACTTTTCTCCTACGTTTCAGCTCTCACTAAACCATCACCTCCTACCATTCCTGATGATCAAGCACTCAACAAAGCATCAGAACTAGCAGAATACTTTAAGGATAAAATTGACAAACTGACTATCTCTTTCTCATCATCTTTTTCATATCCCCCTTTCCCTCACATTACCTCACCTCAACTAAATACAACGCTGGAAACTTTCGAGACCACTTCAGCACTTGAGATAGAAAACATACTTAAAAAAATGAAACCGTCATCTCATCCCTTAGACACAATTCCTACTAACCTTCTCATCGCAATAAGAAACTCCATATCAAAACCAATTGCAGACATCATTAACTGCTCTCTCTCCCAGGGTCTAGTTCCTGACCAACTTAAATTAGCCATTCTCAAACCTCTACTTAAAAAACCTAACCTTCCAACCACAGATCCAGCTAACTTCCGCCCAATAGCTAATCTGCCATTGATCGCCAAAATTATGGAAAAGATAGTCAATAAACAACTATCTGAATATTTGGAAGAAAACAACATTCTTGTATCTTCCCAGTATGGCTTTCGGAAATCGTTAAGCACTGAATCTCTCCTTATCTCTCTTACCGATTCTATTCTATCTAATATGGACAAAAAACAACCACATCTTTTGATACTACTAGATCTCTCTGCAGCCTTTGACACTGTCAACCATTCATCTCTATTAAAATGTCTGGCAGATATAGGCATTAAAGGAACAGTCTTCAGCTGGTTCAAATCCTTCCTAGCAAATAGACAATTCAAAGTAAAGATTAACAACAAAGAATCACAACCGATCCCTTCCAACCGGGGGGTCCCTCAGGGTTCCTCCCTTTCCCCTACCCTCTTCAACATTTACCTCTTACCTCTATGTCATCTACTTACTAAACTAAACCTAACTCACTATCTCTACACGGATGACATCCAGATACTCATCCCAATCTCAGAATCCTTACAAAAAACCTTGGCTCACTGGAACAATTGTTTGCAACAGATCAATCATCTTCTCTCCAGCCTTTGCCTCATTCTTAACAACAACAAAACTGAGATCCTAATCATCAATCAAGACATCAACATCAAACTTCTAAACCCAGCTGACCTACTCAACTCATCCACTCCCATATTAAATCACTCACCACATGTTCGAGATCTAGGTATCATGCTAGACAATCAGCTCAATTTTAAAAAATTCATAAGCACAACCACCAAAGACTGTTTTTATAAGTTACAAGTCTTAAAAAAATTGAAGCCTCTTCTTTATTTCAACGATTTTCGGATGGTCCTACAAGCCATTATTCTATCAAAAGTCGACTATTGCAATTCGCTTCTCTTTGGCCTTCCTTATTCATCCATCAAACCCCTCCAAATGCTACAGAACTCTGCAGCCAGAATCCTTACCAATACGAATAAAAGAGATCACATCACCCCCATTCTCAAGCTCCTCCACTGGCTGCCTATAAAGCAAAGGATCCTATATAAAGTACTCACCGTAATTCATAAATCCATTCACAATATCTCTCCTCTTCAATTATGAAACCAACTACGCCCTCACTCCTCCTCTAGACCCATCAGAGGAGCATATAAAGGCACACTCTATGTACCTTCAACAAAATCCTCGCATCATAAACGTGCCATATCTACAGCAGGCCCCATTCAATGGAATGCGCTCCCACCAGACATTCGGCTTGAGTTCTGCCACTCTTCATTCAAAAAAAAACTTAAAACCTGGCTCTTTAGCCAAGCTTTTCCAGGACCATGATCATCATTTTTTCCCCTCCAACCAGCAAGAACATATCTTCTTCACAAACCCCCATTTTCCATACCACTACCTACTTCGGTATCTAATCTCTTGCTGCAGGACACTTGAGACTTTCTCACTTATACGTTATAATTTTTATGCTCAATAAGACCTGTCAACTTAATTGTTTAAGTCTTTTTTTTTTTTTTCTCCTTTATCTTTTGGTCATCAATGTTACAACGTTATTGTTAAATTTTGAACTTATGTACACTGTTCCAAGTTTCATAACCTTGTTCTATGTAATGCCTTTTGGCAATTTTCATGTTCTGTTTCAATGTAAACCGATGTGATCTTTATTTCATATAGGAACACCGGTATATAAAAATCTAAAAATAAATAAATAAATAAATCTGCTTGTGATTTAACTACTCTGAACAATTTTGTGTTATCTGCAAATTTGATTATCTCACTCGTCGTATTTCTTTCCAGATCATTTATAAATATATTGAAAAGTAAGGGTCCCAATACAGATCCCTGAGGCACTCCACTGTCCACTCCCTTCCACTGAGAAAATTGTCCATTTAATCCTACTCTCTGTTTCCTTTCTTTTAGCCAGTTTGCAAGCCACGAAAGGACATCGCCACCTCTCCCATGACTTTTTACTTTTCCTAGAAGCCTCTCATGAGGAACTTTGTCAAACGCCTTCTGAAAATCCAAGTATACTACATCTACCGGTTCACCTTTATCCACATGTTTATTAACTCCTTCAAAAAAGTGAAGCAGATTTGTGAGGAAAGACTTGCCTTGGGTAAAGCCATGCTGACTTTGTTCCATTAAACCATGTCTTTCTATATGTTCTGTGATTTTGATGTTTAGAACACTTTCCACTATGTTTCCTGGCACTGAGATCAGGCTAACCGGTCTGTAGTTTCCCAGATCACCCCTGGAGCCCTTTTTAAATATTGGGGTTACATTTGCTATCCTCCAGTCTTCAGGTACAATGGATGATTTTAATGATAGGTTATAAATTTGTACTAATAGGTCTGAAATTTCATTTTTTAGTTCCTTCAGAACTCTGGGGTGTATACCATCTGGTCCAGGTGATTTACTACTCTTCAGTTTGTCAATCAGGCCTACCGCATCATCTAGGTTCATCGTGATTTGATTCAGTTCATCAGATTTGATTCAGTTCATCGTGATTTGATTCAGTTCATCAGATTTGATTTCAGTACCCATGAAAACCTTCTCCATTACGGGTACCTCCCCAACATCCTCTTCAGTAAACACCGAAGCAAAGAACAACAAGCAAAGAAATCATTTAATGTTTCCGCAATGGCCTTATCTTCTCTAAGTGCCCCTTTAACCCCTTGATCATCTAACAATTCCAATGATGAAAAGACTCAGTATTTATAATGGCAACTCCATGCGTTCAAAGAGACATAATTCGAACAGGTCCCCCACCCTTCGCATCAGGTAGGCATGTTACCAGGCGATCCTCATGCCCACCAGCCACCCAGCTATCTACATTCCTAATAATCGAATCACCAACTATGATGGCCGACCTAACCCTTCCCTCCTGGGAAGTAGGCTTTGGGGAGATATCCTCAGTGCGAAAGGACAATTCATCACTTAGGCAGGAAGTTTCCTGGATGGTCATGACAGTACAGGCACAGTCCTGAATGCCTCCATCTGAGGCCTTCCTCTGGGGACAGACACCTTCGGCCCAGCTGCATGGGTTCTTCCGATTTGGTGGACAGTGATATTCTTCTGGGCACGGACCCCGCTGCAGGTTGAGAGAGAGAATGCTCCACAGTGGGACGTCAGAGCATCCGTCTCGGTGATGTTCTTGGAGGCGGTGGTCAATGCGGCCTATAAAGTTGATGAGATCCTCGAGAGAGGATGGTAGCTCACGGGCTATGAGCTCATCCTTGAGTTGAGATGACAAACTGTCCATGTAAATGTCTCGGAGGCAATCCTCTTGCCAAGCCAATTCTGTGGCAAGAGCTCAGAACACAATAGTATACTCGTTCAGTGCTCGTTGGCCTTGCCGTAAACGTAGGAGACTGGAACTAGCTACAGCCTGCCTCCCCTGGTCAACGAAGGTCCGACGAAGGACAGCCACAAAATGTGGAAGTTCTTGGAGGAGAGAGTCCAAACACTCCCACAAGAGAGATGCCCATGCCAGCACCTTGCGCTCTAGACGCGAAAGAATGAATGTAACCTTCATAAGGTCATCCTGGAATATGGAGGGCTGCAGAGCGAACTGCATATAATACTGGTTGATAAACCCTCTGCAGAGCTTAGGGTCCCCATTGAAATGGTGTGGAGCGGGCAGGGCTAGCAGAGCCCTGGAGTGCGAGGGCAAGGGTGAAGGCTGAGGGCTGGGTGGTGCGGACATCGGTGCTGTAGATCCAGCGTAGGTATCTAGATGAGCATGGAGGCACTCGACGAAGAAGGCCAGAGCCTGTTCCTAGATCTTCAGAGCCAGGCCCAGAATGGCCTGGGAGGCGGATGGCTCCACTGAGTCCATGACCTTGGCAACCTGTTGCGCTGGTGGTGGACCTTTGGCCCGAGGTGGGGTTGATGGTACCCATAAGGCAAGCCCCATGGGTCCCCACCATCGAGAGGTGGCGCAGACTGGGAGATGGAGGCCAACTGGAGCTTCGTCAATACCAGCCCTCGTTCTCTGCAGGTTGAGCCCTTGGGTTCTGGGGCTGGCTGGCCTTAGGCAGGCCTCCGTCAGATGACTCCGTGGAAGATGTAACAGGTAGCCAGGGACCAGCAGAGGCAGGGATCCAGAGACCCAGGCAGCAAGGACGGGTCAGAAGCAAGAGTAGATGACGCCCGGGTAATAGAAGGCAGAAGGCTATCAATACCAAGTCCAGGGAGGTACCAGAGGCAAGGTCAGGAACAGGCTGGAGTTGGGGCAGGCAGCAGAGTGAGGCAAGGTACAGCAGAGCAAGGGTCAAGGCCAGTAATCAGTCCGGAGCATGGTCCAACGAAGCAAGGGTTAAAGCCAATAATTAGTCCAAGGCAAAGCTAGATAGGAACTGGGTACGGAGTCAGAAACAGGAACCAGGAACGAAGTTAGGAACAAGAACAAGCAACGAGCACACAACTAGCATGAAGACCTGTTGCCAAGGCAAGGAATGAGTGGCAGGCCGCAGGTGAGATTCCCGCCACGGCCCCTTTAAAAGCAAAAGCGATGCGCGCATACATGCCTAGGAAGAGGCAGGATAATGGACGGCGACGTCTCCCTGCGCCTGCGGCAAACGTGGGGAGACCCCCCGGGAGCCGGAAGAGTCCATAGAGGAAGAGGGCAAGCCTGAGGAGGCAGCGGGGTGCGGGAGCGCAGGCAACTGGCCACCACCACCAGAGAGGATGGGCCAGGTCCGGGTGCCGGACACCGGAGGTGAGTAGGCCCGGTTGTGTGCCTGCCGCGGCCGGGACACACAACAGAAAACAAATAGTATTACAAATTTAAAAAATAAAAGGAATGAATGAAATTGAAATTTATCACAGTAAAGTCTGCAGAGGAAAAAAGGCAACAGTAGTCAATTAGGTTTTGCCATGGTGTAAAGTGTGAAATAACTGACAAGCTAAGTGATTTTAGGAAATATAAAAATCTAAAAGAGACCTATAAAACAAACTGGAGCAGCTGAGAATAAGTAAAGCAGCAAAAAATAATACTGATCATAAAATGGCACAGGGTATAGAAATCAAGTCTAAATAGTTTCAGAAATATATTCACAGCGCAGAAAAGGTAGAAGAAAATTGGTTCACTAGAAATGAGATTGGCGGATTGGAGATAGTGAAGGAAATGTGGAATAGTTAAACAGTTATTTTGTTTCTGTCAAGAGATAAGAAAATGAATGTACGGCTACCTAGAAGAGAGCTCATAATTCCTCATGCAAAAGGGGAGAAATGAGATAACACGTCAGTAGCAAGGAAATACATACGGAAAAAAAAAGATCCTACATTTTTAATTGAGAAAAACTGCCACGTCTAGATAATGTATGGAGTCCTTTTTCCAATATTAGGGTTACCATAGTGTAACGTGTGTCCAATTTTAATAAATTTCTTTCTTAACTTTGCTATTGCTTCCGTGGTACAGTTAATTTAAAGTTTTCTTTCAGCTGAAGGAAAGACTGTCTGCACATGCAAATTATTACAAAAGAATTATAAGTAGAGCAATGTTATCTATATAACCTGCATTTGTGGATGTCAAGAATGCAATTCTTCTACAGCTTCCAAAATCAAAAATAAAATTAAAAAAAAATATATTAATGCTAACATGAGTCTATGTTAAGTTTAGACACAGCAGTTGTGGGTGTTTTTAAGAAAATACTAGTTTATTTACAAATACATGATTGTAGATTTCATCAGGACATTGATCAGAATTAAGCAGTATAATACAATGTTTCATTTTCCTTACTTATATGGCTTCTTTCCAGTTTATCAATTATTTAAAACTTGCTTTACCATCAGTATTTTAACAAAAATTTAACATTCCAGTACAAGGGTCGCCAACTCCGGTTCTCAAGAGCCACAAACAGGCCAGGTTTTCAGGATATCCACAATGAATATGGATGAGATATCCACTGCCTCCATTTTATGCAAATCTATCTCTTGCATATTCATTGTGGATATCCTGAAAACCTGGCCTATTTGTGGCCTCGAGGACCAGAATTTGTTACTATGGTAAAAGGGGATATTCAGCTGCTAGTTGGTCTGTTACAAAACATTCCAAAATATATTTTGATCCCCCCTCCCTTAAAAACTAAGCTATTAAGAGTATGTATGAAGTGGAACCCATCTACACTCTGCATTATTGTGTTCTGCTCCTGCTTACAAATGTTTGTTCACTCCTTATTTGTGTAACCCCATCCCTGGGTGCTGACTGCACACCAATGAGTCCATTAAAGAATGTAATGTCTCTTTAGGGGCTGGATCACTCAGGCTAGCTCTTACACTGTCTTTTCCTCAGGACCAGAGTTCTTTGTTGGTGGGAGGAAAAGGAAACCTCCTTTCAAGGCCCAGAGTTAAAGGGGTGACTCTAGAGGCCTTTTTCTTGGGAGAGGTAACATTTTCTGTCCCACTGTGGGTGCTGTACATGCCCAAAAATCACCAGAGGCTTTAGTCTAGTGTTAAAAAAAAAAAAAAAAAAAAGCCTTTACTGGTGGGCAATCAGGTGAAAAAATGGCACAATTAACACAATCCTCAGCACCACAGCGAATCTCAGGTTACAATCTTTCCTCAATCTGTGCGTGCGTTTCTACTACCAGGACTGAGAGGCACTCACTTTCCAGGGCTTGGATTTAATGAGGCTCCAAGGTGGACAAGATATCTTTTTTGGGCAGGAAAACCCCTCCAGCACTGGTAAAAAAAAAAAAAGTAAAACACAGTTTCTGCACAGAGAGTCTCAAATCCTCTCTGCTCAGGGGGTTGAAGAATCCAGTTGGATGTCCTCAATTGGTTTCAAACTTGTTCTTACTCACAGTTCTCCTTGTTCTTTTCTCTCTCTCTCTCTCTCTCTCTTCGAATCCAACGATTGAAGGGATCCTTGCAGAACACACAGATGTATGCATTACTGTCTCTAGGCAGGAAGGGGAGCCAAACTCTTCCTCCTGGGCAGCCAACAAAAAAGGCTCTATTCCCCAAAATAGATCCAAACACCAGAAGGACACTGTTGTGGGTCACCACCATTCCTCTGCTTCCTGAGAAGGTCACCGGGGGGGGGGGAGATCTTCTCTACCCAGGGTTTCCCAAGAAGATGTTTCCCCAAGACCTCTCCTTGAGCAAACATCCTGAGGTTTCACAGCCTTCTTACAAAAAAATGCAAAAACTCTCAAAAAATAAAAAAACAGCAACCCAGGAAGACCACCCTGCACCAAAGGAGTAGAGTCCCTGACCTGGCCCAAGGACTACAGGCAGGATAGAGCCCAAGCTCCCAGGTAGGCTAACAGAGGGAAAAAAATCTCCTGACCTCCTCCAAACCTCTAGCTAAACTGTACTGGCCTCAGAGCTCTCAGGAGAGGGCTGCTGTTTCCTTATCCAGGGGGTCAGCCATCCCAGCACCCTCAATGGGTGGGGGCTGTACATGAATGGCTCCTCCTCATACTCCAATCCTATGCTACGCTAGCTGAGCAAAGAGACACCAGGACTTAATGGTAATGTGCTTGTAGGGGCCATGAAGAGATTTACTTCAGATCAGAGCAGGAGTAAATGGCATCAGCCCCCTCTTTGCACACATACCTCTGTTATTTCCTCTGAAAAAAATATGGATTTTTAAATTTTATTTTCTTCCCTTAGAAAATGCTTTGGTTTTCTCCATGACACCAAGTCATTGTACTTTGTCTGATTCCACTGGAATGGTATCCAAAAAAAAAAATCTCAGAAAAAGGTTCATGATGTTTTAAAAGAGACAGCACCACAATGCTGGCACCTGTCTGGTGAAAAGCAGGAATAGACAGTATCTACCTAGAGGTTCATATTTAGTAGGTCGCTTAGTGGACCAGTTATCCAGCTAAGGTTAGCCAGATAACTTGTCCCATATTTTTAGCGGGATAAACTTCCCGCTGAATATAATGGCTTAAAGTTATCTGGCTAGATGTAGCCGGATGAAAACATAAACAGCTATGTTTGAATATAGCCTTTTATGTTTTTAAGTTATCCAACCATGTGTGACTGTATAACTTGCTACTCAACTGGATATCTTTAAATGATATCTGGCTAAGTAGCGCTATCATAAGAATGAAAAAGCAATAATATAGGAGCCTCCAGGGCAATTCCATTCCTCCCTTCACAATATCTTATGAAGGTCCAGTCGGGCCGTTCTCGTTTCGCCCCCTAAAACAATTTTTTGGAGCCAAAGCTCCCTGTCCCTATCTTAGAGCAGCGGTGGAGGTGCCAGGAGTGGGGAAGAGGGTCCCTTCCTCACAGTATTAAACAAGAAGGTACTGGGGGGTTGAAGGGCAGGGCAGGGGAGGGAATGCACCTTTTCTTTGTGGGAGGGAGGGGGCAGGGCTACTGGTGAAAATGGTAAAAATGGTTAAAAAAAAACAAAACGGGTCAGGGAGCCTGAAATGAGCATGACCCAACTAGGTTTTCCTAAGATATTGTGGGGAAGAGGGATGGGATTGCCCTGGAGGCTCCTATATTTTATAGCTTTTTCATTCTTATGATAGAACTACTTAGTAGGGATGTGAATCGTTTTTGAACGATTAAAATTATCGTCAGATAATTTTAAAATCGTCCAAAATCGTTAGAGTGCACGATACAATACAAATGCCCCCGATTTATCGTCAGGGGCATTTGTATTGTATCGTTAAATAGGGCGCGGGAAAACCGGCACACCAAAACAACCCTAAAACCCACCGCTAAAAAAAAGGTAGCGCCCGTATGACATAGTGAGGGCAAAGGTCATACGCCTGTATGACATAGTGAGGGCAAAGGTAGCGCCGGCGCCATTTTGAATATTGGCAATACGGCCCGCGTGCAGGAGGTCGCTCCCGGACCCCCGCTGGACTTTTGGCAAGTCTTGTGGGGGTCAGGAGGCCCCCCCAAGCTGGCCAAAAGTCCCTGGGGGTCCAGCGGGGGTCCGGGAGCGATCTCCTGCACGCGTGACGTCGGGAGCCAGGAACCAAAATGGTGCCGGCGCTACCTTTGCCCTGTCACATGATAAGGGCAAAGGGCCACTGGCGCCATTTCTCAATGCAGTCGTGGCCAGAGAGCTGGAGATCGCACCGGGACCCCCCACTGGACTCCAGGTAATTTAAAACATTTTGGGGGGTTCGGGAGGCTGAGGGATTTGTTTTAAAGGTTTGAGGTGGGTTTTAGGGTTGTTTTGGTGTGCCGGTTTTCCCGCCCTCCCCCGATTTACGATTTTTAACGATTTAAAAACACGACGATCAGATTTCCCTCCCCCCCAGCCAAAATCGATCGTTAAGACAATCGATCACACGATTCACACCCCTACTACTTAGCTAGATATCATTTAAAGATATCCGGATAAGTAGCAAGTTATCTGGCCACACATCGCTGGATAATTTAGCCAGATATATGCAATATTTGGCTAAGTTAGCTGGATAACCCTCCCAGTTTGCCCCTGAAATGCCCCATTTTATCCTTCTGAGTTATAGCCGATATCTACTTATCTGGTTATAATTTAGCTGGATAAGTGGCTAAATATGCCACTTTTGCTATTTAGATGGATAATTTTGATTTCTCTGTCTGAATGGCTTTTGAATATGGACCTCCTAATGTACAAGCATCTCCAGACACTGCTGCCCTCACCAGCCCACATTCATACCTCTTACTCACAATCACTTTCACAGTTACACAGTATGGAAGTCTGCCCTGTACGTATGCACTCACATCTCTCCACTCATTCCCATCCCTAATGCGTACACACAGAGCACCGAGTCTAGGAAAAATCATCAGGTGCCAAACAAAAAGAGTATTTCTTAAATACAAAAAAGTAAGTTTACCACCTTTCTCAGCAGGCAGATGAAAAATTGTTTACCAAACTACCAGAGTCTCCGTATGGGCTCAGAATCGTGCCTATGCTTTTGGGGGGGAATGTCTCCTCCTTCTGTGGTTCCTGCACAGAATGTGCACGCAGGACGGAGAGAAAAAAGTCAGACTTGGGGTGCCTTTCAGATAAATCCACAATTAGCAGGTGTAAATAAGGAAAGAATGTGGCACCAACAGCTCCATAGGGGGTAGCTCGTCTCCTGAAGAACAGATCCCAGGGAATGCATGCTTATATCCACTAATGGCATGCCCTTTGGAGAGCCTTCTGCATTCTCTGGCTAGTCAGGGGAAAAGGGGAGAAATTCAGACACAAGGAGGTGGCATTTACATTAAGAAACATGAATAGAGCATGCCGAAAAAAAGACAGAAATCATACAATTTTGTAAAGAAAGAGAAAGACAAGCCACATGGCAGACACTTCTCAGGGAACATGAACAGTTTGTGCCTTTTTCACTGCATGCAACAGAGGATGGTGCCCAAAGCAGTGAAAAGAAACAAAGCACAGCACATCTGCTCTCACACAGGCACATGAGAGAGGAACAGAAGGAGACAGTAGGCACTGTATTAAACTTAGACCAAAATGACAGAATTCAGAC
Organism: Rhinatrema bivittatum; assembly: GCF_901001135.1. NCBI lineage: Eukaryota > Metazoa > Chordata > Amphibia > Gymnophiona > Rhinatrematidae > Rhinatrema > Rhinatrema bivittatum. The sequence continues at coordinate 24,371,319 of NC_042621.1, read as the reverse complement.
TTGACAACACTGCAGATGCCAAATCAGCACACCAGTCAGAGACAAATATGCACACCAGACTCCATGATAGATAATGACAGAGACAGACAGAGAAAAGCTCATGGGGGGGGGGGGGGCGCTCTCCTCCATGTGCCACAGCTGATTCTGTGGGCCCTTTCAATATTGAGGGACCTCCATAAGCTGTTGGGTTGCCCCTAGTCCCCCACCACTGCGGCTTCCTGATAGACAGGAGGGAGGGTGTGCAGCTCTAATCTCTGCATCAGAAGCAGGCATTTCACCGGGTTTGGGTTGGTCTGAAAAACATCCAGAGAAAGGAGACACTTGTTAATGGATTGTCCAGCACCTGTCATATGCTGTTACGGTTGTGGACCCTTGGGCCGGTTGGGACAGGGATGGAGCGCTGTGGAGGACCACAGCAAGCATCCCAACCAGGAGGAGGCTCGGAGGACTCAGAGAAGGCTTTGGCACTGGAATAAGGCAAAGTCCTATGCGACCAAGGACTCGGCAGCCGGAGGGAGGACGGACGACGTTGGGCCCTGGTGACTGAAGAGTCTTCACCCTGGAGACCGGTACTCCGGGAGGAGCCCGTAGGAGTCCAGCCGCTGGGACTTTTGGAGATTCACCCTGGAAGCCGGAGGCCCCCCAGGAGGAGTCTGTAGGGGCCTGGCCGCTGGGACTGAGGCGAGTCTTCTGGGCCGGCGAACACCAGGAACCTGAGGAGCAATGAAGGCCAAAGACGGAGTCCAGGAACGAAGCCGAGTCGGAAGCCGGGAGTCGGAGGAGAAACCAAGCCAGGCGTGAGACAGGAGACGGAGTCAAGGACGGAGCCGGGTCAGAACCAGAGGTCAGAGTAAGACAAGCCAGGGACAGAAGCTGAAGACGAAGTCATGGACGAAGCCGGGTCGGAACCAGAGGTCAGAAGCAGATACCAGAACCAAAGGACAAGACGGAGGACAAGTCAGGAGTCAAGCCGGGTCGAAGATGAAGAGCAGTCCAAGGAACGCAGCAACTAGCAGTCAGGAGACCTGAGGAACCTCGTTGCAAGGTGAAGATCTTCTCTTGGCTGCAGGGTAATATACCCTGCAGCGTCTGATGTCATCTTCTGGGCTGTCCTCGGTTTCCCGCGCTGGCCCCTTTAAGAGGGGAGTCCCCGCGTGCGTGCGCGCCTAGGGGGTGGGGCCAGCAACGGGAGTCGGCGGCATCTCCCTCACGGTGGAGGCGCCGCGACAGGCAGCAAAGCACGCCCAGGAGGCCGAGGAGAGCGTCGCGCGGGCCGGGCCGGCCCTGAGGTGAGTGGAGGGACCGGGGCTCGGCCCGGTCCCATAACATATGCAATATTAGGGAAGGTGATACTTATATGCTGCAGATGAGGCTCCAGGGGCTAGTGTTCATATAGTCTTGCTGGCCTGTTTGGAAGGGGTTTGTGAGATCATGACAGAAATTTGGGTGTTGAGGATTGCATAATATGTGTAAATAAAAGGCATATGGCTAGTGACGTAGGAATGCTATCTCATCATGAAAAGAACAATTGGAAATGGAAGAGTGAATATATATTGTCACTTGTTTGATAGTTTGGCTAGTCTTTTAAATAACATATCTGCATTGGATAGATCTATATTTTGTACTAGACCATGCAAAACTTGTACATGCTACTTGATTTTAATGTGTACTTCTGTCTCTTATTATTTTGCAAAAAAAGAGAAGATTATGTAGATACTCTAGGGACACTTTTTTCACATTTGGACCCATGCCATGTCAGCAGTTCCCATTGCCTTGCAGCTTGCTAAGATATTGGTGGTTTATGAATGATAAGGTTTTCCTCATTGAATCCTATAGAGCTGGGGAAATGTTTCAGAAAGCATGGAAATGAAATGGCATGGAGATGGAAGTAGGGCCAGATATTTATGGCTTCTTGATATTAGATCATGCTCACATCATGGCCTCAACATACTCAGTGTAATTTCCACACCTTTTCCTACAGGAGACCAAGGCCAGTCACATGACTTTGCGTTTCTAAAAACAAATAACCAGGATCATGCCTAAGGAAATAATGTATTTGGAGGCTTGGAGCAGGGCTGGCCCAAAATGCTTCATCATAGGACGTAAGAACATAAGAACATAAGAAATTGCCATGCTGGGTCAGACCAAGGGTCCATCAAGCCCCGCATCCTGTTTCCAACAGAGGCCAAACCAGGCCACAAGAACCTGGCAATTACCCAAACACTAAGAAGATCCCATGCTACTGATGCAATTAATAGCAGTGGCTATTCCCTAAGTAAACTTGATTAATAGCAGTTAATGGACTTCTCCTCCAAGTACTTATCCAAACCTTTTTTGAACCCAGCTACACTAACTGCACTAACCACATCCTCTGGCAACAAATTCCAGAGCTTTATTGTGCGTTGAGTGAAAAAGAATTTTCTCCGATAAGTCTTAAATGTGCTATTTGCTAACTTCATGGAATGCCCACTTGTCATTCTATTATTCGAAAGTGTAAATAACCGAGTCACATCTACTCATTCAAGACCTCTCATGATATTAAAGACCTCTATCATATCCGCCCTCAGCCGTCTCTTCTCCAAGCTGAACAGCCTTAACCTCTTCAACCTTTCCTCATATGGGAGCTGTTCCATCCTCTTTATCATTTTGGTTGCCCTTCTCTGTACCTTCCCATCGCAACTATATCTTTTTTGAGATGTGGCGGCCAGAATTGTGCACAGTATTCAAGGTGCAGTCTCACCATGGAGTGATATGCAGGCATTATGACATTTTCTGTTTATTGACCATTTCCTTCCTAATAATTCCTAACATTCTGTTTGCTTTTTTGACTGCTGCAGCACACTGATCCGACGATTTTAAAGTATTATCCACTATGATGCCTAGATCTTTTTCTGGGTGGTAGCTCCTAATATGGAACCTAACATCGTATAACTACACAAGGGTTATTTTTCCCTATATGCAAATTTCATCTGCCATTTGCATGCCCAATCTTCCAGTCTTGCAAGGTCCTCCTGTAATGTATCACAGTCCATTTGTGATTTAACTACTCTGAATAATTTTGTATTATCCACAAATTTGATAACCTCACTCGTCATATTCCTTTCCAGATCATTTATATATATATTGAAAAGCACCGGTCCAAGTACAGATGCTTGAGGCACTCCACTGTTTACCCTTTTCCACTGAGAAAATTGATCATTTAATCCTACTTTCTGTTTCCTGTCTTTAAACCAGTTTGTAATCCATGAAAGGACATTGCCTCCTATCCCATGACTTTTTAGTTTTCGTAGAAACCTCTCATGAGGGACTTTGTCAAACGCCTTCTGAAAATCCAAATACACTACATCTACCGGTTCACCTTTATCCACATGTTTATTAACCGCTTCAAAAAAATGAAGCAGATTTGTTAGGCAAGACATCCCTTGGGTAAATCAATGTTGACTGTGTTCCATTAAACCATGTCTTTCTATATGCTCTACGATTTTGATCTTGAGAATAGTTTCCACTATTTTTCCTTGCACTGAAGTCAGGCTCACTGGTCTGTAGTTACCCAGATTGCCCCTGTAGCCTCCAGGGGCAATCTGGGTACCAGTCTTCAGGTACCATGGATGATTTTAATGATAGGTTACAAATTTTAACTAATAGATCAGAAATTTCATTTTTTAGTTCCTTCAGTACCCTAGGATGCATACCATCTGGTCTAGGTGATTTGCTACTCTTTAGTTTGTCAATCTGGCCTACTACATCTTCCATGTTCACAGTGATTTCATTCAGTTCGTCTGACTCATCACCCCTCAAAACCATCTCCGGAACTGGTATCTCCCCAACATCCTCATTAGTAAACACGGAAGCAAAGAATTAATTTAGTCTTTCTGCAATGGCCTTATCTTACCTAAGAGCCCCTTTAACCCTTTGGTCATCTAATGGTCTAACCGACTCCCTCACAGGTTTCTTGCTTCGGATATATTTAAAAAGTTTTTATTATGAGTTTTTGCCTCTATTGCCAACTTCATTTCAAATTCTCTCTTCGCCTGTCTTGTCAATGTTTTACACTTAACTTGACAATGCTTATGTTTTATCCTATTTTCTTCAAATTGATCCTTCTTCCAATTTTTGAAGGTTTGTTTTGGTTAAAATAGCCTCTTTCACCTCACCTTTTAACCATGATGGTAATCATTTTGCCTTCTTTCCACCTTTCCTAATGTGTGAAATACATATGGACTGCACCTCTAGGATTGTATTTTTAAACAATGTCCATGCCTCTTGAATATTTTTAACCTTTGCAGCTGCACCTTTCAGTTTTTTCTATTTTCCTCATTTTATCAGTTTCCCTTTTGAAAGTTTAGTGTTAGAGCTGCAGATTTACTTATTGTCCCCCTTCCAGTTATTAGTTTAAATTTGATCATGTTATGATCACTGTTGCCAAATGGCCCCACCACCATTACCTCTCTCACCAAAACCTGCATTCAACTTAGAATTAAATCTAAAATAGCTCCCTCTGTTGTTGGTTCCTGAACCAGTTGCTCCATGAAGCAATCATTTATTACATCTAGGAACTTTATGTCTCTAGCAAGTCCTGATGTTACATTTACCTAGTCAATATTGGGGTAAATGAAATCTAACACACAAAAAAGAGTCGGTGGATAACCACAAAAATAATCTAATTGCAAAGAAATGTGGAAATCACAATATTATAAATAATAGCCTAACAGCTTGCTGACACCTTCTTAGGCTATTATTTATAATATTGTGATTTCCATATTTCTTTGCCGGTTAATGAAATCTCCCATTATTATTATTGCACTGCCAAATTGGTTTGCTTCCCTGATTTCTCTTAGCATTTCTTCTGAGTAATCTGAGTCTTCATCTGAGTCCTTCCAAATTCCAAGTCTTCGTCTGAGTCTTCTGAGTAACCTGAGTCCTCGTCTGAGTCCTTCCTATGTAGGAAATACATCAATTCTGGCATTTATCGCAAAAAAGGTTATTGCAATTTGCACTAAGATAGTGCTTCACATAGGTATTAGCATAAACTGCCTATTACCATAAAACACAACCCTTTTCCTATCACATGCAATATTTAGTGCATTTTGATAAATCCAGGCCTAACATAGCTCCTCCCAGTTACATCCTCAGAATGCCCCTATTTTAGCTGGTAAATTATAGCCAGATAACTTATTAGCCAGCTAAAATATAGCCAGCTAAGCACCCTAATATTAATTTAGCTAGGTAATGTCTGAGTTATGTATCTAAATGCTTCTGAATATGGACCTCAACAAGTCTCATAATCTTAAATATTAGTGTAAAGCCTGTCAGGAAAAGAGGTATAAAGAATGAGGAGGAATGTCTAACCTTAAGATCATCACTCTTTTTCCATTCTATGCCTTCTGCGAAGGACATATAGCCCCACTAAAGCAGCCTTGTCTATCTTGCAGACTTTTTATATTATCTAAGATCATACAGGATATAAAATACATGCAGTGCAATGTTTCAGCACAATCACTGCATTCAATTGGGACCTTATTTGCTTCAATTACATTGTATCTTATACACTGTGCTGTTATGATCCTGCTCGTGGAGCCCATCCCGTGAGCAGGCCTTTACTTACCCCGGCACCACCGCTGCTGTCACTTCCCTCTGCCCGGCCACTGACGCCGTTTCTTCGTGGCAGGAAGGGCCACTGATGTTTGTCCTTCTTTGCGGCATGTGAGCCGCCACTGCCGCTTCAGTCTTCATGGCTTGAGCGCCGCTGCCGGGACACCTAAGCAGCAGGAAGCCGCCTCCAGGGATTCTCTTCACGGACTGTGCCGCCTTCAGGATGCCTCGCTCTGCTGCTGACACCATCTTGTGGCCTGGAGGCCGCTCCCGATGCCTGCCTGCTCCCTCCTCTGTCTGTGCGGCAGGGACGCTGCTGTCCATGGTCCTGCTTCTTCCCTGGGCCCTCCTCTAGGCACTGGCATGCACATTGTCAATCTATTTAAAGGGCCAGTGGCGAGAAACGCCCGTGGCACCACCGGAAGTCTTCATTCTCCAACTCCCTGCTCCAGCCCTATAAAAGGGTTCCAAGTCCTTGTCTGAGTCCTTCCAAGTTCCAAGTCTTCACCCGAGTCTTCCAAGTAACCTGAGTCTTCGTCTGAGTCCTTCCAAGTTCCAAGTCTTCGTCTTGTTCCTGCCCTTAACCTCCATCTTGCCTCACGTACTCGTCGTTCCCAAGTGGCGGGTCTGAAATGGCTTTTGAGTGGTTGGAGGGCTACTCCTGAGACTAGCATTGCATTGCTGGGTCTCCTTGGTGCATGTGGGTCCAGCGGAGGGCTGATCCTGCTTGGTAACTGTTTTGAGTTCTTTGCTTTAGTTTCAGTCCTGCTTTGTTCCTGCTCTGCCCGTGCTTGCATGCACTCACCTCCCACAGTGTGGCTTGGGGCTCTTCTCTGAGTCATGCCATTTTTCAGGGGCTCACGGTCTCTCATGAGCTAGCAGCCGTACCCATGTCAGGACCTGTAGTTCACAGTCGCAACATGCAGAGAGTGCATCAATATTTTAAAAGCTATTATCTCAGAACTGAGGTAGGACAACTTGGCAATAAAACCATATAAATACCTACAGTACCTGAATGTTGATATCTCAACTGAGATTGAATGTCGGTATATAAAAATAATAAATAAATAAATAAATAAATAAATAAATATAAAGGACAAAAATAGTGTGGCATAGAGCCTATAGATGCCATTTGGGTCAAGTGATTCTGATGTACTCCCATTAAAAAATCTGAACATATGCAAGAAGCAGTTTATATTTCCTATCCTTTACTACTTCTGAGGTAGTGAAGGAAGTATTTTCACCTACTAATTCTGAGGAAAAATCTTGCCTGGGATTCTCTGAAACATAACTTAGGCCAGGATTCAGGGGGGTGGGGGCAAATAAGAGGGTGGTTGGGCGATAGCCTGCAGCTGGCTGCACCACAGTGGTGTGGTTTCACCTGCCCCAGTATGGCTGTGCTGCACACTATCGCGGGCATAGCGCCACTGTAAAAGGTGGTGCTATTTCCTGAGCTACTGCCGCCAATAATGTTCTAAAATTATCACCTTCTTATCAATGGGCACCACTGTTGTTTGAGAAGGATCCTTACAATGCTATGTAAACCTCAAAACAAATCCTTCATGATACTTGTATGGCTATTCTTTGTTCAACTCCAAAATCCTCATATAAGAGTGCAAAAGATTAACCATTAACAGGCCAATTTAACAGAAAAAATTTTTGTTGGAAGGAGTGGAACGTTTCATATACGTTATCATAAATCCCCACCGGGGGTAATATGGCTGTTGATTATAATCATAAACATCCCACCTCCGACCAGTATATGTGATGAATGTGCAAAATGTGCTACTATCCACAAGCTTCTTGTTAAATCATTTTTTTATCTATAACTATAAAACATTATGCATAATTGATAGTGGTGAAACAAATCTCTTCAGTTTTAAGTACAGTCAAACGCTACTCATTAGCCTAGTGTATTGATCCCAACGAAGGGTAAAGAATCTCAACAGCCGCAGATGGCACAACCTAGAATGGCTTAACCAGCAGTCTCTTATGGCTTAAAAATAAGCTCATAACAACACCCCGACTTATCTGGTGGTTGAGAGGGTCACCGACGTAGCCACGTTTCAGGTCCACATTGAGACCTTTCATCAGGGAGTTTATCCTCTTGCGATGTATCGTCGGTCAGTGTTGAGCCATGCCTGCTAGGTTCCTGGCGTGAGTCTAGGGACTCTATCCAAGGCTGACAACACTCTGGGCTAACGGAAGCGTAAATTTAAACTCACAGTGAGACTAGCTGAGCAACCAATCTCCATCAAGCTCTGAACAGATGACGTATGCGACGGTTTACCCAATGAAAAGGCAAAACACTCACTCCATTCGATGCGCGGTGGATTGAAAATCATACAATTGAATTCCAGTCTAACAATTCATTCAACCCTGCCGGTGCTTGAGAATGCAAAGTAAAAATCCAGAAGGCTTCTCGTTTATTTAACAATCAAGTCTGATTGCCACCACGAGGAGGCAATGGGACTTGATCCAAAATGGTCCATTTTAAATCAGAAAAGGCATGATTCATCTGCACGCAGTGGGGAACTATCGGTGCAGTTAAAGTGGCAGTGTGTAATTTGGACTTGTGTTCATTTAAGCGGATTCTAATTTTCCTGACAGTCCGACCAATGTACACCTTGGGGCAAGTGCAAGCGATTGTATACACCACATGATCTGATTCACATGTGGTGTGAGTCTTACGATAAACTTTGTATTCTGTGACAGGATCTGTCCAAGTTTCTCCATTCATGCTCTGTTCACAATGTGCGCAGTGTCCACATTGGTTGTGACTACCACCTGGTTCACGAGTACATCCATCGATAGCCGCATGTATCAATGCGTCCCGGATATTCCTGCCACGTGTCGTGACTATCAATGGAAAATCTTTGAAAATTTCATGAAGCGCCAGAACCGGCCAATGTGCCCGAATTGAGGCGGCTATGGCTGAAGTGGCCACGGACTGGTTTAACACACATACTAAACCGGGATCTTGTTTTAGAGGTTTGTAAGATAGCAATGAGGCTCTATCGGAGTATTTAGCCCGTTTGTATGAACGTTTTACCACCGATTTCGGGTAACCCCGTTCCAAAAATCTGTTGCTTAAAATCTGGGACTGAAGTTCAAATTGATTCTGATCAGAACAAATCCGTTTGACTCTGAAGAACTGGCTTACGGGTAAGCCACGTTTAAACGATGGCGGATGATGGCTATGGAATTTTAAAAGATTGTTCTTATCAGTGGGTTTGCGATATACTGTGGTTGTGAAATGACCATTCTCCAAACTCACTAAGACATCGAGAAAAGGTACTTGAGTGTGTGACTGCTGTTTAGTGAATTGCAGATGGGAGTCTTGCTGGTTTAACCACTCAAAAAACAATGTCAAGCTCTCTTCGGTGTTTTTCCACACTAAAAAGATGTCGTCAATATACCTGACCCAAATCACAACATCTCGCCACCATGCTGACCTATAAACAATGTTGTGTTCAAAATGAGCTACATAGATGTTGGCGGTGGTAGGGGCTAACGGAGAGCCCATCGGGATTCCATGTATTTGAGAAAACAACTAATCCTTGTACATGAAATAATTGTTGTATAACACCACTTCCAAAAGTTGCAGAATGACTGAGTTAGGAATCCTTTGATGTGACAGTCTTTGTGCTAAGCATTGTTCGATAACTTTAAACGCCTGTAACTGAGGAATATTGGTGTATAAAGCACTGATGTCCATGGTCACCAATATATAGTGTGATTGATCATCTAGAGTCGTACTTTGTAATTTCTGTAGCAAGTGAATGGTATCTTTAATATATGAAGCAGACGATATCGCATAAGGTTGTAATAATTTGTCTAACAATATAGCAGGAGCTTCCAATACCGAATCGTTTAAAGACACGATCGGACGGATAGGTGGGTTATGAAGATCTTTGTGAATTTTAGGCAGTGAATATATTACAGGAAGCCGGGGGTGTTCAACGATCAAAAACTTCTTCTCTTTCGTCGTAAAACACGTAGTGCTATCGACAATTCCTTGAAGAATTTTAGACAATCCATCAGTGGGGTCATTGATCAGCTTTTTGTAATACACAGGATTGTTCAGATGGTGAAGCATAACCTGATCATATACTGTTTTATCCTGGAGGACAACCCCACCTCCCTTATCTGCGGGCTTAATGATTAATTCCAAATTTTGTGAAAGGGATTGTAAGGCAGATCTCAACGAAGCTGACAAATTGTATTGCCATCGATGTTCTTGATTCTCATAAATGCTCATATCACGTAAAACCAATTGCTCAAAAGTTTTTACGTGAGGGTCAATGGGTCCAGGAGGATTCCAAGTAGAATGATGACATACAATAGACATATCTTGAGTCGTCTGATGATCAGCTTGGGCAAAAAATACTTTTAAATTTAATTTCCGTATGAATCGCTGAAACATAATACGGGCTTCAAACGGGGAATGTTTGGATGTAGGTACGAATGATAAACCGTGATCTAAAACGGCTATCTGATCAACAGATAATTGTATAGAAGAAAGGTTGACGACGGCTTGCACTTGCCCCAAGGTGTACATTGGTCGGACTGTCAGGAAAATTAGAATCCGCTTAAATGAACACAAGTCCAAATTACACACTGCCACTTTAACTGCACCGATAGTTCCCCACTGCGTGCAGATGAATCATGCCTTTTCTGATTTAAAATGGACCATTTTGGATCAAGTCCCATTGCCTCCTCGTGGTGGCAATCGGACTTGATTGTTAAATAAACGAGAAGCCTTCTGGATTTTTACTTTGCATTCTCAAGCACCGGCAGGGTTGAATGAATTGTTAGACTGGAATTCAATTGTATGATTTTCAATCCACCGCGCATCGAATGGAGTGAGTGTTTTGCCTTTTCATTGGGTAAACCATCGCATACGTCATCTGTTCAGAGCTTGATGGAGATTGGTTGCTCAGCTAGTCTCACTGTGAGTTTAAATTTACACTTCCGTTAGCCCAGAGTGTTGTCAGCCTTGGATAGAGTCCCTAGACTCACGCCAGGAACCTAGCAGGCATGGCTCAACACTGACCGACGATACATCGCAAGAGGATAAACTCCCTGATGAAAGGTCTCAATGTGGACCTGAAACGTGGCTACGTCGGTGACCCTCTCAACCACCAGATAAGTCGGGGTGTTGTTATGAGCTTATTTTTAAGCCATAAGAGACTGCCGGTTAAGCCATTCTAGGTTGTGCCATCTGCGGCTGTTGAGATTCTTTACCCTTCGTTGGGATCAATACACTAGGCTAATGAGTAGCGTTTGACTGTACTTAAAACTGAAGTGATTTGTTTCACCACTATCAATTATGCATAATGTTTTATAGTTATAGATAAAAAAATGATTTAACAAGAAGCTTGTGGATAGTAGCACATTTTGCACATTCATCACATATACTGGTCGGAGGTGGGACGTTTATGATTATAATCAACAGCCATATTACCCCCGGTGGGGATTTATGATAATGTATATGAAACATTCCACTCCTTCCAACAAAAATTTTTTCTGTTAAATTGGCCTGTTAATGGTTAATCTTTTGCACTCTTATAAGAGGATTTTGGAGTTGAACAAAGAATAGCCATACAAGTATCATGAAGGATTTGTTTTGAGGTCTAAAATTATCACCGGCAGCAGTGCCACCAGCCACCAGCCTATTTCCCCTAATCCCCTCCCTAACTCCTCCCTGACTCATCCCCTCAACGTATCTACAAAAAGACAAAGACAAGATGGAAGCGGTACAGAGACGGGTGACCAGGAAGGTGGAGGATCTTCATCGGATGACATACGAGGAGAGATTGAAGAATCTAAATATGTATACCCTGGAGGAAAGGAGGAGCAGAGGTGATATGATACAGACTTTCAGATACTTGAAAGGTTTTAATGATCCAAAGACAACAACAAACCATTTCCGTAGGAAAAAAATCAGCAGAACCAGGGGTCACGATTTGAAGCTCCAGGGAGGAAGATTCAGAACCAATGTCAGGAAGTATTTCTTCACGGAGAGGGTGGTGGATGCCTGGAATGCCCTTCCGGAGGAAGTGGTGAAGACCAGAACTGTGAAGGACTTCAAAGGGGCGTGGGATAAACACTGTGGATCCATAAAGTCAAGAGGCCGCCAATGAAGAGTGGGTGACTCGCCATAATGATGGCTACTGCCTGGAGACAATACCCTTATTCAATAAACATACACATGCTTACTGTGACTCCAACATCGCTCTAAGCTTCAACAGCAAGAGGAAATGTGGAAAAAAAAGATTTGCACTCACAAAGAGGGGAGTAGCTGGCTTGTTACGGTGGTTACTACCCCAAACCAAATGTGCCTGATACTTCACTTTTGATGCATATCCAGCATAGCTCTCTGCTTTAACAGCAGGGGAAAAGAAAAACGGATGCTTCACGCATATCCAGCATAGCTTCAACGGCAGGGGAGAAGAAAAAAGGATTCACACAAAGCGGGGAGTAGCTGGCTTGTTACGGCGGTTACTACCCCAAACCAAATGTGCCTGATACTTCACTTTCGATGCATATCCAGCATGGCTCTCTGCTTCAACGGCATGGGAGAAAAACTGATACTTCACGCATATCCAGCATAGCTCTCTGCTTCAACGGCAGGGGAGAAAAAAAACTGATACTTCACGCATATCCAGCATAGCTCCCTGCTTCAACGGCAGGGGAGAAAAAAAACAACTAATAAGGGCTGTATAACATAGTCTGGGTAAAACAAATAAGCATGGGTGTAGCTTGCTTATTGCGGCGCTTACTACCCCTACTACCCCTAACTAATCAAGCTAGATATTTCACTTGGATGCAGCTCCATCACTGCTCTCTACATTAATGGTGGGGGTGGAAGGGAAATAGAACCAAGAGCTAAGAGAAACAGATAAGTATGAGAGAAAAAATGTGTGAAGCTTGCTGGGCAGACTGGATGGGCCGTTTGGTCTTCTTCTGCCGTCATTTCTATGTTTCTATGTTTCTATGATAAGGCCTTATCACGAGTTGGAAAATAACTCCCTTAGAAAGCTAGTAGCTAAAGAACATTTGGGAGGATTAGTTAGTAGCATCTTAGCTTCCAGTTGCGGAGATAGGTAATACTGATGGTTCTGAGGAAGAGCAGGCAGTGCAGGTAGTGAGTGATACCCTGGTATTTTTCATCAGAGTCCACCTTAAACCTTAGCTTAATGCCAGCAACTGCACCCAAGGATGTAGAGAAGAAATTGTGGAAAATATCCCTGATCTGGAGGCACTTTAAAGTGAGGCAGGGTACATATTTTCCTCAGTGTATTCACTGCAGGAAGCAATAAATTGAGGAAAGCAAGTTGGGGGATCTAAAAAATGGCTGGTATACAGCATCAGCTACAGAAGCATCACCCACTAGCATTGGCATCAGATGAGGTGGCAGTACTAGCCAAATAAAAACCAGAGGAAAGGTGTTGAAAAGGGGAAGATTTTTCCTGAAGCTGATTACAAAGCTCCTTCCTTTAGTGAGGTGACAGGCCAGCAGCTCATTGCCATGTATCCAAAGTGGCAACCCATCATAGAGGAAATGGGTTGGTGTTTCTTAGCATTGTCTAATGTCTTAGGGCAAGTGGTTGGCACATCTGTGTAATAATGAGGAACACTGGGGAAATGATTACCCTGGATGTTCAGCCCCTGTTGGTACTGGAGAATGTGGGCTTTATGCAGCTACTGCAATGGTTAGCCCACAATTACAAAGTTCCCTCCAGGGCTACATTTAATAGGATCCCCACCCTGTATAACCAGTGCCATAGACATATATAGGTGCTGCTTGCTAAGGCAAAGGGGATTAGAGTACATTTCTGGACCAGCATGAAAACTACTCATGCTTACCTCTCCCTGTCAGAGGTAGGGGCAAGTATCAGCTTTAGTTGAAATGGAACATTAGGGTGCACACTGGAGTTACTGCACATCCAGTTGATAGCTGCTACACCTCGTGCAATATTCTTTCAGCCTTTAGAAAAATGCTGGAGGATTGGCAACTAGGGATGTGAATCGTATTTCTGATGATTGAAAATATCATACGATATTTTCAAAGTCGTCAGAAATCGGGGGCTCCCTGAAACCAATAGGAAAACCCCACAAAATTGTTCGTGGGTTCTCTTATCGTTTTGGGGGAGGGCGGGAAAAACAGCACACATAAACAAGCCCTAAACCCACCCCAACCCTTTAAAACTGCTCCCTTATGTTCCCCCACCCTTCCGACCCCTCCCAAAATGTTTTAAAATTACCTGGTGGTCCAGTGGGGGACCCAGGAGCAATCTCCCACTCTCGGGCTGTCGGCTGCCACTAATAAAAATGGTGCTGAAGGCCCTTTGCCCTTACCATGTGACAGGGTATCCGTGCCATTGGCTGGCCCCTGTCACATGGTAGGAGTAATGGATGGCCGGCACCATCCTTAAAAATGGCGTGGGCCATCCAGTGCTCCTACCATGTGACAGGGGCTGGCCAATGGCACGGATACCCTGTCACATGGTAAGCAAAGGGCCATCGGCGCCATTTTTATTAGTGGCAGCTGACGGCCCGGGAGCGGGAGATCGCTCCCGGGACCCCCACTGGACCACCAGGTACCTGTAAAAGGTTTTTGGGGGGTGGGGGAAGCTAAGGGATTAGTTTTAAAAGGTTGGGGTGGGTTTTTTGTTTATTGGCTTGGGTGCAGCCGATTCCGGTTCCGATTTACATCTCTACTTTCCAGTCCTAGCATCTCACATCCATGAAGGAGATCCTGGTAGTTATGGTGTGTAGTTAAGGAGTGCAAGAGGTTGATGCACAGTGGGGATATAGAACAGGAAGGAGTGACCACTTCAGAGAGTAATGCAAGCAGGAACATCACCAATTCCTCCCCACCCTCAATATGCAAGCCATGGATCTACCAGGTAGCTATATTGCTGAGCTGACTAGTACAGACATCATCGTCTCCGGGTGTCTTGTAACCTCAGTCCAAATCCTCTTCCCTTATGGTACTTGCTGACTCTTGTCCTTGCCATGTCTGTTGCTTTGCATACTTGCTGCACCACTCTTTGTCCCTTCATGCCACTCCAGGTACTGTTTTTTTTTCCCTTCTGGTGCCTTTGGCTTTTAATTCCATTCTTCCTCCTCTCATATCAGCCCTGAAGATATACCTCTGCTCCTACTGTTTCTGTTTTTAAACGGCAGCACCAATACAGCTGCTGTCGCCACTTCAAGCAGTGTTGTTACCTTCCTCCACTTCTCTAGCTGTTATCTTGGTACTGTGAAGAGCCACCTCAAAACCTGGAGGATTGGGTAATAAATATTTTGCATAAATAATTAATACATGGGTGGTTGATGTTGGGATACCTAATTGGTTTTCTTGGTGGTAGCTGGATTATCTTTCAAATGGCTTCTTGGTTTTTTGATATTTTGGAGCTCCTAATAGGGCCTGGGAGGCCCAGTTAAAGGGAATAGTATGACTGCAATTGTGGAACCATTGTGGGGATGTGGCAAGAGGCCTCTCATAGTGTTCTGATGGAGACCTGGCCCAGGAAGTGATGCTGCATGGTGCTGCTAGCTACAGCATGGAGCCACATTTGAAGTGCTGAGGGAACAGGGAAGGAGCTCCCTGTGACCTTGTTGTGGCCACATGAGGCAATGGCATAGTGGGGCTGAAGGGGCTATGAGCTGCAGTGTTGTTGTGTGCCATAGGAGCAGGCTATAGTTCTCTGCAGCACAATAAAAGATGTGACACTGAGGAGGGTGGGGCCAGAGTGGCATCAGGCAGCACCACGAGTCCCACCAACAATTAGAGCTACAGCCATGATAGAGAAAGCTGTCTCCTGCTGTGGGAACATTGAAGGAGGCCTTCATGGTCCTTCGGAAAACCCCTGAAGCAATATTAAAGACTAAGCCGCATTTCACATGACATTACTGAATCAGCAGCAGAGTTAGTCCCGGCCTGGGGAAGTATTAAATTTAATTAAAAAAAACAACCACATGGAACATAAAAAAATAACAAACAGTAAGTTAAAGGAGCAAGTATACAAGTATGAAGGGACCTTTGATCAGTCTTTGCCACTTTGGAAAAATATGTTAGGAAAGGTGAAATTATTCTGCTTTCCACAAGTTGTTTTTGTTGCGCGCCTCGTCCATGGCCCCCACCGCTGATGGCCGTCTGACAGGCCCCAGTCCGGCATCCACCTCTTCCAAGCCTTCGACCTCCCAGGCTGCCCTGCAAGCATTGTGCAGGACCTCGGCGTCCTCCCATGCTGAAACCACGCCCCTAGGCACGTGCACGTGGATCCCACAGCCCTTTAAAGGGTCCACGATGGGAACTGCCTCTGCGGCGTGCCCTGATGACGACACTTGAGCTTCCTAATTAAAGTGAGGCCCTGTCCCCAGGACCTCGCCTTTCCAATTGGGTCGACCCCTCCGGTGAAGCTAGTTGCCATCCTACGTTACTTGATCCTGTGTTGTTCCTGCGTTCCTTGATTCAGTCTCTGCTCCAGTGTTCCTGCGTTCCTATGTTGTTCCAGTGCTCCCGCATTCCTGTGTTACTGATGTCCCTCTGTGTCCCAGCGTCTGTCTTGTTTCCTGCTCCATGTTCCTCCTCTCATAGTACCTTCTCGGACTGATACACAGTACTGACCTCTACTTGCCTGACCACGTTTGACTGCTGCCTAGACCTGACCTCTGCTTGCCTGACCACATTTGATCGCTGCCTGTAACTGACCTCTGCCTGCCCTTTGACTATGCTTGACCACTGCCTGGAACTGACCTTTGCCTGCCTTTTGACTACGCTTGACCGCTGCCTGGAACTGACCTTCGCTTGATTATGCTCGGACCGATCTTGCAACTGACCCTTGCTTTGGCTGACCACCCTCGGATGGATACCCTGGCTTTGACCCTTGCGCTCCACTTCGATACTCTGTTTGCTTCTCCTGTGACCACCAGACCAGCCTGCTCAGAAGCTGCCCGTGGCCTTCATCCAACTAGACCACTAGGCGCTGCCTATCTCGCCCAGAGGACTTTCATTTCCTGTTTCCTTCCAGAGATCTCCGGTGATCCTTGTTCGGGTCTAGTTCATCCTCGCCTCATCAGCTGCGCACCTTTGCTCGTGGTGGGCACACCTCTCCGCTCAGAGGCCCACCTAAGCCCAGGCGGTCCGGGTACCCAAGGGCTCAACCTGCGGAAACCCCGGATTGCTATTGGTGAAGCTCCAGCCTGCCTTGTGTGCTCCGCCTCCTGGTGGCAGGCACTCTCTGGGTCCGACCAGAGGGCCGTACCAATCCTGCACCAGGCCAAGGGTCCACAGTTTTTGAGCAAATAAAACACCTTAATTCACACAAAACAAATTCAGTAAAGCCGGTGGACCTCAGAAGAGAGGCTGGGGACCCTCAAATCAGTTTTTATTTTGGTCATAAATATTGTGGATTTTGAAATTGGGACACCAGTGCCAATAAGTAGTTTTTTGAGGTTGACTGGGCATTTGTTTTATTACTGTGGAACACATTGGGCATGCTTTTAAATTCAAGTTTCTTATAATTTTTAACTCTGATCCAGTGAATTTGGATGATCCATTCCAGATTTTCTTTGTCGAAGACTTATAAAACAAAATCTATGCAGAATGGCAACATCCTAAAGGCATCAACTAATACCATAGCAATGGAATGTTTATGTGTAAACAACAAAGATAATGGTATAGTTATACAAAAATCACCAAGATTTTTGAATTACCAAATATATTTTGGAGACATTTTAAAGTTTTCAAAAATGTCCTGATACCATTTATATTTGCATCAGGGGGTTTAGAAACTTGATAATTAATGATTTATAGATAACCTGGTTAGAAAAAATTATGTTTGTCTTTGACATCACAGAAGTAATGATATCTCAAAATAGAAAACTTCAGTGACAGTTTTAAAATGCTTAGGAGAAGCTTAGTTGGAAAATCACAGCGTGGAAGTGCTATATCTAAGCTCTGTTCTGAGATCAGAAGTAGAAAACTCATATTTGATTAGGAAAAGCAGTAAAAAATATTATAGTGTGAGTATGGAAAGTAAGTTAGTGTGATTTATTGAACAGAGTTTCCTGAAAATGTAAGAGTTGAGTTCAGACCCAGTAAAAGTAAAGACATTTGATCTGTGGTGATTTCAATCACCTTCTATAGCTTGCTTTTGAAAAAAAAGACAAGTGCCTCTAAAAAAAATCAGAATTATATAAAAATGAGCGAGCTTTAAATATTCTAATAGACTTCAATAGGAAAGATCCTGTGCTGCAGGAAGTCTAAATCCAGTGTTGTCATCCTATAAGAGAACCTCTGTTAGTGAGTCCTTTGAATCCAAAGGTTGTTTATAAAGGTTATTCTGAATGCTTGATGATTCTGGGGTACATTTTAAAAGAGAGCGCGCGTGTACTTTTGTTCACGCATCAGGCACGAACAAAAGTACGCTGGATTTTATAAGATACGTGCGTAGCCGCACGTATCTTATAAAATCTGGGTTCGGCGCGCGCAAGGGGGTGCACATTTCTGCAACTTGCGCGCGCCGAGCCCTACGTGCGCTGCCCATTCCGTCCACCACCCCACACCTTCCCCTCCCTTCCCTTACCTAACCCACCCGCGACCCGATCTAGACCCCCCCTACCTTTATCTTAAAAGTTACTACTGCCTCCGGGCAGTAGTAACTTACGCGCGCCAGCGCAGCAGGCCCCGACAGGCCACTGTGTCGGGGCACTCGGCCATACCCCTGGACCACCCACATACCCCCGAACATGCCCCCGATCCAAAACTGCGCCCCCTGGCCACGCCCCCGACCGCGCCTTTTTGCAAGCCCCGGGACTTACGCGTGTCCCGGGGCTTGCGCGCGCCACTGAGCCTATGCAAAATAGGCTCGGCGCGTGCAGGGGTTTTTTAAAAGGGTTACGCGCGTACCTTATGTGCATAACCCTTTTAAAATCCGGCCCAATGGGTGTAAACAGAAAAACCTGTATTCAGATACTGAACCCCTAATTTCAAATTCAGTGTGTGAAGAGCCCCAACTAGTCTAAGAAGATTCCCTTTTTCTCTTAAAAAATTTTGAAAGTGTCAAAGGAACTGTAAAGGAAGCCTCCTTGGGATTATCAGAAAATTTCATAAAGTGTATAATATAAGAGCTACTGTAATATAAATATTTAGTTGATTGTATTGTTTCTGCTCTTACTGTTCTGCTTCTTTCCCTGTTTAAAGGTTATGATTAATTAGTTTACTATTTTATTTGTTATTAGTCTATTATGAAACTTTGTATTTTCCTCCTTTCAGTTTGGAAATGCAAATTTTTTAAATGAATATTTTTTAACTAATGTAAACCAATTTGATATGTTCTCATGAAACATCGGTATACAAAAATAAATAAATAAAGTGAAAGATTGCCTCTTAATCATTCCTTTGATATTAAAGTTCATAAAGAAAAGAGAAACCAAAGTGAATTTCACTTTGAGCAAGTACATGAATGCCTAAAGGCTTGGAGTGATTCTTTTCTCATCTCTTTTAGATTCTCAACTCATTACTGCTAGTATCTCTTCCCATTTCTTTCACATCTCATTAGCCCATCTCACTTGAAATTAGAGTAGGGTGATTCTAATTAAACTTTTATTTGTTAGTTAGCCAAACACAGTTCAATAAGTTGTTGTGGAATTCACTAGGGAACTCATTACAATAGTTTCGAGAAGATTTATGGGGAAGAAGAAAGTCTCTCTTATTGTTTTGGTTAAAGTTGGGATAGGCGAGAAAAAAAAACCTCAAGGAGATATCAGGACATCTGGATCAAAAGCAGGAGATCCAGACAGTGAATGCAAGAGCAGTACAGGTAAGCTCCAAGCCCTAGCACCTAAAGCATCTCAAATTTTCAAAAGAGTAACAAGGCATCTATCATTACTGGCCACATATAGTTGTAATGCTTGCAAACTACAGTTGTTGCTGAGAACAGAGATAAGTGGAGAACAGAGATAAGTGTGTACACATAGACAAAAGTAACAGATGTTAACCCACTGTTAAAAATAAATAAAAACACAGATAGCTTGAGAGGAGTTCAGAGGGTGAGAAAAAAAGAGAGCAAGGAAAAGGAGGGACTGGGACACAGAAAAGAGAGAAAAACAATTAAAAGCACTAAAGCAGACAACATACAGCCACTCTGGATGGCTGCTTTGCATCTCTCATTATCCTTTGGGGTCTTCATACCACATTGACTTGATTTTATTTTCTATCACTGCTTTGGGGGTTTTCTACCCCTCTTGGTGCTTCATGGGGCCATGAGCTCTTTATGCCATACTTGGTGATGTTTTGCCTCTCTCATATAGCCTTAGGGAGTTTATGCCACTGTTGTTGTTCCCTTTGCCCCATGTTTGCAGCCTTAGCGTGATCTGGACACTCTTGCTGCTGATTTGCTCCTCTGATGGTACCTTGGAAAACTCCTGTCACTATTTTGTATCATTGCAGGTCTTTGGGATCTTCATTCCACTTTTGGTACCATGTTGGCATAGTTTTGATGCATTGGCATGCCTTCACCCTTCTGATGATGTCTACCCATCAGTTTTCTTAGAAATCATTAGAAAATCCCAATTTTCCTTCATTTCTTCCCCCACTGATTATGTGAATGAATGAACAAATAAAGGGATAGATTTTAAAAGCTCTGCATGTGCCAAATTAGGGAGATACATGCGTTCCTCGAGCTGGTGCACAGCGTGTGTATTTTAAGAAATGTCCATGGACACCGTATCTCTCGGTACGCACACAAAAGAAAAAGTCCAAAAAAAGAGGTGGGTTTTTGATGTGGTGTAGGCAGGGCATGGGCATTCTGGGAATTTAAATGGAAACCAGCACATAATTATTTTATGTGCACACAAGCGCAAGCCAGGGTCCTCTTTTCATCTGCAATAGATGGTGTGTAAGATATAAAACAAAAAAAAAAACTAGGCTAATCAGTGGGGTTTAAAGGGTGAGACAGGTAGGGTAAAAGAGAGATTAGTTAGCTAGAGGGATTAGGAAGTCCTATCCTATAACTGGGGAAAGTGGGAACGAACTGATGGAACTGGTAATTGCATCAGCGCGTGTATATTAAAATTTATTTATTTATTTATTTATAAACTTTTCTATACCGATATTTGTGGCAACATCATATCGGTTTACAGTATAACAGCAGTAGGAAATTACAATGACCAGGAGGGGGCTAAACTGGGATACAAAGGAAAATTAAAAATTAGTGAGGAAATGACAGGAACCTATCAAAGACAACCATTATTTATAAAACTAAAGCATATAAATACTTATGGGAGTAAGTATGAATAGTTCTTTCAATATTTAAGAGTGTATATGTACAGGGTAGAGCAGAAATCTGGCATGTTAAGTAGGTAGGCGGGGTGGATCTGGAGTTGTAGGGGGGTAGGCTTGTTTAAATAGTCAGGTCTTCAGGTTAGTTCGGAATTTGGTGGGACATGTTTCGAGCCGTAAATTAGAGGGTAATGAGTTCCAGTGAATAGGTCCAGCTATAGATATAGCTTGTTCCCTAGTAGAAGAGAGGTGAGCGTGTTTTAGGGCGGGTATATGGAGAGTTCCATTCTTCGAGGCTCTGGTGACTCGCTTCGAGCGTTTAGGTTGGAAAGGTTCCTCAAGCCAATTGGAGTTATGAACATGTATAGCTTTGTGGATTGTGGTGAGGGTTTTGTATAAGATACGGGAAGGGATCGGGAGCCAATCCCCCCACTTACAGGGTAGACGTGGCACTTCCATATAAAATGGCTTGCACATTTACGTGCATCCAGCCAATTTTATAAAATGCGTGCATATACTCATGCATGTTATAAAATGGCCACATCCATGGGAGTGCACTGGCATATGCGCATTCATGAACGCCCTCGTGGCCATTTTAAAATTACCATCTAACGGGTGTATTTTAAAAGGCCTGTACGCGTAAATACTGGGCCAGGCCATGTGCGCACCGAGCGCATTTTAGAAATGGCCCGGCCACGCACGTATCGGGAGATATGCGCGTAAGTGCTGGGCCATCCAAAAGGGGTGGGCTGGGACAGCACCATTAGATGTTGTCCTGGGGAAACGCCACCGGCAGCCGGCCAGCATGCACAACTTACTTCATCTATTCAGAAGAAGTAAGTTCTGAAATTAAAAAAAAAAATTTAGGGAAAAAGTTTTTAGGGGTCAGGGAGGAAAAGGGAGTCAGAGTAGGAAGGGGTATAGGAAAGTTCCCTCCCAGTCTGCTACTTAATTGGAGTAGATTGGAAGGGAACTGGGAACGAGCCATTTGCATCACCGCACCGCACCCGGCGCAAACAAGAGTATGCCGTATTTTAACATACGCGCGTAGCCGTGTGTATCTTTTAAAATTCTGGGTCGGTGCGTGCGTGCAATTCTCCCTACGCATGTGACTGGCCATCTGCACGCAAATGCATGCACCGATACAAACTTGTCGCGTGCATGTGCACGTGGGCATCGGATTTTATATCATGCGCATGGTGGCACGCTCATGTTTTGAAATCGGCACATCCATGTGCGTGTGCCAGGAACCGCGTGCTCATGGACACCCATTTTTTTAAAAAAAATCTACCTTTAAATGAATAAACAATTCTTTTAATTTGAAATGAACCTAACAAATGACTATGGTCTATGAAACAAATGAACAAACCAACATGATTTCTTTGACACTGCATATCCCTATTCTATACTACACACTTCTTGCAACAACATTTCTTGCTATAACCCCTTGCTGTTAGCTGAACCCTTGAAATAGCATGTGAGCTAAAAAGTTTATATCTGCTCTTAGGTGATTGATAGGTCTTAGCCAGGCTGCACTAAAGAATGCATGGATGAGCAAAAAAATCACAATTTTGTGACTATTTACTAAAATGTGTTTTGAGGTAATTCATGTCATCATGCATTTTGGAAAATAGTTTCTTAATAAGCGCACATCTGTTCAACTGTAATTTGCACATGGATTTTTTTCATTTATATGTGTATACATGCTAATTCTATCACAGATACTAGCATCTTCCAAAATTGGTTTATCATGAATACTAGGGGCAAAGTGTTGTACACACTATTTAGCTTGGATTCCAAAAGCCTTACAGGTAGATTTTAAAAGGGTTACGTGCATAAGTTATGCGCGTAACCCTTTCAAAACCCCCCTGCGCATGCCGAGCCTATTTTGCATAGGCTCGGCGATGTGCGCAAGCCCCTGGCTGCTCATAAGTCCCGGGGCTTTGCTAGGGGGGCGTGTCAGGGGGGCGGTGCGACGTTCGGGGCATTCCGGGGGACGTGTTGGGGCGTGGTGCCGGCCCGGGGGCATTTCAGGGGCATGGCCGAGGCCTCCGAAATCGCTCTTGGGCCGGGGAATCGCACGGCGGTGGCCGATTGGCGCAGGCGTAACTTTCACGATAAAAGTAGGGGGGTTGTAGATAGGGCTGGGGGGTGGGTTACGTAGGGGAAGGGAGGGGAAGGTGGGGGGAGGCTGAAGGAAAGTTCCCTCTGAGGCCAGTCCGATTTTGGAGTGGCCTCGAAGGGAACGGGCAGCGTGAACAGGGCTCGGCGCGCGCACGGTGCACAAATGTGCACCCCCTTGCGCGCTCTGATACGCGTGGCATATAAATTTACACATGATAAGCGTGTACCCCCGAAAACCTGGCCCAAGCTCCCCCTGCGCACGCCGAACCTATGTTGCATAGGCTGCCGGCACACGCAAAGCCCTGGGATGCACGTAAGTCCCGGGGCTTTCCTGCGGAGGCATGTCGGGGGCGTGTTGTGGCCAGCGCGTCATCGGGGGGCATTCCAGGGGCGTGGCCACGACCGGCGCATCATCGGGGGTGTTCCATGGGCATGGCTGTAGCCTCCGGACCAGCCCCCGGACTAGAACATGGCGCGCTGGCAGCCGGCCCGCACACGCAAGTTATGCCTGCCTCGGGCAGGCGTAACTTTTGAAATAAAGGTGGGGGGAATTAGTTAGGGCCGAGGGGCGGGTTAGTTAGGGGAAGGAAAGGGAAGGTGGGGGGCACCAGAAAGAAAGTTCCCTCCGAGGCCGCTCCAATTTCGGAGCGGCCTCGGAGGGAATGGAGGCAGGCTGCACAGCCCGGCACGCATGCAGGCTACCGATTTTGCGCAGCCTTGCACGCACCGACCCAGAATTTTAAAAGATACACACGGCTACGTGCGTATGTTAAAATACGGCATACTCTTGTTTGCGCCGGGTGCGTGAACAAAAGTACACGCTCGCGTACTTTTTTAAAATCTGCCCCTAAATGTTTCAGCTACAGAAGCATGATATAATATGGCACCACTCAAGAACTGGAAATTATGGCAGATTTTATTATTGCTTTAGGGCCATCTGGTAAGTTTAAGAGAAATCATACACACCCCTTACCACTTGCAACATTTCAGAGCCCCTATGACAGTATTAGGGGTGTGCATTCGTTTTGAACGCATATGTAAAACGCAACTTTTTTTTTTTAAACTTAAAAAAGTGATGTTACGCAACGCATCGCGATTTTCAACTTATTCAACATAGCTATGTTGAATACATTGAACCTAAATAAACACTTAAACCCCCCCACCCTCCTGCCCCCCCCCAAAGACTTACCAAAACTCCCTGGTGGTCCAGCGGGGAGTCGGAAGCCATCCCTGTATTCCTTTGCGAGGAGCACGTGACGTCGGCGTCACGTCGGAGTGACGCGTACGTCACGTGCTTCTCCGCGCCTCCGCTCCGGGACCCTCGTTGGGCCCAACCGGAACTTTTGGCCAGCTTGGAGGGGTCGCAAAGGAATACAGGGATGGCTTCCTGACTCCCCGCTGGACCACCAGGGAGTTTTGGTAAGTCTTGGGGGGGGGGGGGGATTAAGGAGGGTGAGGGGTTTCATTTAGGGAACCGGTGAACGTATGGACAGACCCTCAACTTATGGAATTCTCCATATGTCCATATTGAACGAAATCGACTTTCAACTTCAACTTATCAACGCAAACTTTTTGTCTGCACATCCCTAGACAGTATACATCTTACAGCATTTCATAAATTCTGTAAGCAGTGCGATAAGCATTAGGTGACACACAAACTCTTTAGCCATTTTGTGTCACAATAAAGCTATAGCAACAGAGGAAGAAAATAAAGCTGTACAAACCTTCAGATAAACTAGAAAGCATAACATGCTTAGATTGGAACATGTATGTGGATAACTCATTTGAAGCTGTATTTAGATGTGAGTAACTCATGCTATCATGCCAGTATGAATGCCAGTTAACAAATATACCCCAAAATGTCAGAAAACGGAATGCGTAATCCCTAATCATAATATTTATGGTCCAAGGGGGAAGATTTAAGTATTTTCTAATCTTAAATATATCACCCCCCCACACACACACACACACACACAATTAGGCTCTGTAATTTGTCTATCATTTATTTATTTATTTTTCCACATTTATTATGCACCCCTCCAGGGTGAAGTACAGTTTAAGAATTTCACAAAACCTAAAAAAAAAAGTAGAAAAATGAGCAATAGAGAAGTGCTTTTGTTTTTAACGACATAGGCAATGTCAACAAAATTGCCTATTTTGTTTCAAATCATTTCTAAACTGAAATAAAAAAATATTTACAAATTTTAATTCTTCATTTAGGGATAGATTAAACAAAACTGGATGGGCGTGTATGTGCACGCGGTTCCCAGTGCACGCACATGGACATATCAATTTTATAATATGTGCTGCATGGGTAGTAGCCAACAAAATGTTTGTTTAGTTTTCATTTTCGGTCCAGGGCTAGGCGTTACGGGCGCGTCCACCACGCCGCTGACGGGCCGAGGATCTGGGCACCCTCTGGTACATATCGTCAGCGCAAGGAGCACGGCCGTCTCTAAAGCAGGTGGAGTGAGCCCTTTGCCACGGCGAGAGCTAGGGAGGAGCCCCAGCCACACCGTGGGAGGTGAGCCGGTGCTGGCATGGTGAGCCAGGCGTGTACCGAAGCAGGGATTCAGGAGCGGAGTCTGACC
Source organism: Rhinatrema bivittatum (assembly GCF_901001135.1). Classification (NCBI taxonomy): domain Eukaryota; kingdom Metazoa; phylum Chordata; class Amphibia; order Gymnophiona; family Rhinatrematidae; genus Rhinatrema; species Rhinatrema bivittatum. The sequence continues at coordinate 24,345,714 of NC_042621.1, read as the reverse complement.
CTCAGCCGGACCTGCATGCCCATGACAACCAGCAACGCAATGTTGGTTGATGAACGGTCCTCCGACTGTTCCAAGCCCTTTCGGACCTGCCGCTGGGTAACGGCAAAGGGCGGCAGGCCGGACAGAGAACGAGGGCAGACAGAGTCCATAGTACACGGAAGACATCTTAGAAGAAGGCTAGTGCAGACATCGAGGCAAGGACTGGTGCAGAGACATCAGAGGCAGGAACGAGGTATGAGGCATACAGGAGACTCAAGGGCGAGGTACGAGACTGGCAACATGGAGCGCCCTACACAGCCCACCTGCGGGGCTGGTCGCGGACCACTACAGGGGTTGCCTTCAATAATAAGGTAAGGCTTTCTCACAGATATAGGAACGAGGTGCATGGCTTGCATCACGAAGCACCCTACACAGCTCACCCACGGGGCTGGTCACGGACCACGACATGGCTTGCCGCAAGGCACCAGGACATCTTGAAGATACAGGAACGAGGTGCATGGCTTGCATCATGAAGCGCCCTACACAGCCTGCCCACGGGGCTGGTCACGGACCACGACATAGCTTGCCGCAAGGCACCAGGACATCTTGAAGGTACAGGAACGAGGTGCTGGCATTCAGGAAACTCAGGAACAAGGCGGCAGGCAGGTAGCTGCAGTACAGGCAGTCTATATCAGGGTTTGCTGCACACAGGCAGCCTGAAGCTGGGGATTGCTGCCCACCGGCAGCCTGAAGCAGGATCATCTGGGAAACTCAGGAACTGGATCAAACACAGGATCCGGAACAGACATCAGGTAACATATCAAGGCAAGGTCAGGAACAGACATCAAGGCAAGACAGAACAAGGAGCCTTCAACACAAGCAAGACCACAGAGGACCTGGATCGAGGAGGAGGTACAGATGACTGTAATGCTCAATCCGAAGGCCAGTTGCAAGCGAAATGAGAGTCCTTTTATACTGCAGGTAGTAGGCGACTCCCTGGGAGGAGTTTGCCAGTACCGCCCCTTGCTGGCCCTATAACTGGGGTAGAGAGCTGCGGGCCCGCCCCTAGGGAGAAGGGTGTCGCCAAACAGGAAGTCCAAACACAGCCATGCAAGCCACAGGCAGGCCTCAGGAACAGTTAGGCCTCCCAGGCCCTGGAGCAAGTCCTGGATGGTGCACAGGCGAGGCCCTGGCTTCGGAGCGGCCTCCGGAGGAAAGGTAAGATACCTCCTGTAGCGCAGCAACAGGGGGGATCGTAACACTAGGCCATTTCAGGTCCACCTTCGGATCTTTTTTTTCTTTTAATTTCCTTGTTTGTTTTTGTTTTTTGTTTTTTTAAAAAACCTAGAACATTCCCCAACCCTTCCAATTTATTACATTCCTCTTTACAAGTTTCAGGCCAATACAGTAAAGTGCGTCCGCGGCTACCCTGCTTCTAACCCGCTTTCTACTCACAATTTTGCCACATTAGCCCAACCCGCGATTCACTATCCCTTTTAACCCATCCTTACCGCTTCTTTAAATCAACGGGTACCCCTTTCCGCCCGCGGCATGTATATGGGATGTAAACGATCGACTTAGCTATTCCCCCCCATTCAGTAACGCGCGCCCCGACTATCACCTTTTTAACCTGCAGTTTAGCCGCGCGTTTAACCTGCTAATTTACCGCCTACCCCTACCCCTGCGTTAGAGGCAGGGGTAAGGGTAGACGGCAAACTTTCCGCCAAAAGAAATCCTAAAAACCTAAAATCCCCTCCTCCCGAAGTGACTGGACATGTAAAATATGTAAAACCTAAAATCCCTTCCTCCCAAAGCGACTAGACATGTAAAATATGTAAAACCTAAAACCCCCTCCTCCCGAAGCGACTCGACATGTTAAATATGTGAATAAGTGTAACCAACTTACTTTTTGTTTCTTTTTCAGCCCTTTCAGCCTTCTCTGCCGTCCTCCGGAGGGGGCAGCCGGTGCAAAAGCGGTTTCCAGCGGCCCCCGCCGGCGAAGACGGACGAACGCACGCCCGTAGTGCACGGGCGCTCAAGCCACCGAAAGCACATGGCGGGTGTGCGTGACGTACACCGTGAGGTCACGCACGCGCGTTCATATGCTTTCATTGGCTTGAGCGCCCGTCAATTTGGGCGCTCTAGCCAGCGAAGCACATGATGTCACGGCCAGCGAAGGGAGTTTAGGTTTTTAGGTTTTCTTTGGTTAAAGTTGGGATCCACTTCCTGGTGCCTGTCATTTCAAATGTCATTGAAATGACATTTGAAATGACAGGGACCAGTGCACCCAGGATACTGTATAGGCACTGTATAAAGCGCCTATACAGTAAAATGGATTGCGCTTCATGGGCGCGCGTTGGACGGTGTTGGATGCGGCTTGAATTTGCATGCGGTTTTAATACAGTATTGAGCGGTAGGTGGGCCAAACTGTGCATGCGGCAAACGCGGGTGCGCCCGGCACTAACACAGCTCTTCCTACCACTCCTTACTGTATCAGCCTGTTGTTAGCAATTCTCCAAATTTTCAAAGTATGTGATAATATCTGATTATTTCTCTGACATCTACTGTATAACAGAGATTGAGGGGACTAATAATGGCAATTCCATCTCCTCTAACTGGGAACACTACAAGGAAACCCAATGTGGTTCAGAAGGGTAAGTATTAGTAAACCAACTTTTAATGCCAAGAAGCCTAACTGCCACAAGAATGAAAAAAGACCTCAAACACTAGATCTGATTTTGGAAAGGCAATGAGTATAAAACATTTAGGGGTATAATTTAAAAACTTGTGCACTTGCATCCATGTGCACATGCTACCTGGCGCACACACATTGACACGCAATTTTATAACGTGCACGCCAGTGCGCGCATGTTATAAAATAGGGGGGTTGGCACACACAAGGGAGTGCACATTTGTGCAACCTGAGCATGCCGACGCCAGCGGACTTCCACAGTTCCCTCCCAGTCTGCTCCAATTTAGGAGCGGCTTGGGAGAGAACTTCCCTACCCCCTATACTAAGCTTCCTATCCCTTCCCCTAACCTTCCCGGCCCCTAGCCCTATCCTAAACCCCCCCCCCCCCCCCCCCCCCAATCCTTGTCTTACTATTTGTTCCTGCCTTGGCACGCAATCCCCCAATGGGCATGGCTAGAGGTGCTGGGCACCTCTAGCCATGCCCATTCCCACCCCCGGACCACCCCACCCCACCCCTTTCCTGAGGCCCTGGAACTTACATGCATCCCGGGGATTTACGCGCGTTGCTGGACCTTTGAAAATTGGCCCGGCGTGTGTACTCGCTTAAGGTTTTGAAAATTTACCCCTTACTGAGTTGCAGGGGGAATATGATCTGTCAAATGATACTCATATTTATTTACAGTTAAAGATATCAGAAAACCTTGAAAAACAGAGGTGGGGCTTTGTCCTTGTATGGGGTTGGAGACACTTGTTATACAACCGAAATATTATATGAAACTGATATTGCAACTTTATATACATTTGATGGAGGAGAGTTGTGATCCTGTTACTCAAATGTTCTTGATTCATTATTGGAATAACGCTATTTTTTGGACCTTGGATGCAGATGATTGGCATGAAATCTGTCTTAAATCATTAAATTTATCAAGAAGTAACAAAGTGAGAAAGTTCATGTTCAGACTTTTAATCCGTACCTATAGGTTTCTGATGTTCTTCTCTAGATTTAGTAGCTCTAATCCTTTATGTTGCAAAGGGTGTGGGCTCTCAGCAAATTATATTCAAATGTGGTTGGCTTATTGAAACATTTTGGGGGATGGATCAGGATGTAACTCAGGAGAATTGGCATTATGATCCCCTTCACTGCTACATTATGTTTGTTGGGAAAATTGGGAAAGATGGATAATTCTCACTCTAAAAAGAAATAGTTAATCCATATTATTTATGCGGCTCATATAACTATTGCTTAATATTGAAAATCCAATCCACTGTTTTCTCATTGGAAATCTGTTTTAGCTGAGATTGCAATGATGGAGAAAATATCTTATATGTTACATAATAATGTCATTGCATATGACAATATGTGGCAAATATATTGGCAATGGAGCAATTTAGTATACCATCTGTTTAAAATTGTTCTAAGTATATGTTATTCAATGTATTGTATAGACTGCTATGGTTATTTATATTTCTTATGGAATAAATATGTAACAATTTTTTTGTGGATATCCTGATTGTATCATTATTCTTTTATATATAATTTATGCTGATGTGGCTACTCTATTTGTGTCTTTAAATAAAGAGTTATATAAAAAAAAAAAAGACATGTTAAGCTCACTTTTTCATGATATTCCCCTATACCCTCTCTTACCCTCCCTCCCTCCCATTGGGTTTACTGGTTTTACATTCCAACAAGAACACTCGGCTCTGCTTCTCAATCACTCTTGGAAATTCCCTCTCTCTATTCTTACAGATTAGCGATCAAATGCGAAAGAATATTTTCCCTCACCTGTCCAGCTCTCTGGAATTCCATTCCGCAGCACTTATGCACCATGCATGACATCAAAGAATTCAAGAAGGCCCTAAAAAATGTATCTCTATGTGGTCGCTTGCGCTCTTAGTGGTACTGCCAACTAGGCACCTAACCACGTGATATTTTCCCTGTTTTGTGACCTTTGTCAATGCCCAGTTGGCACTTGATAATGCAATCTTATAATTTGCTGTTTTATTATGTATTGGCTGCTTTTAATATTTATGTAACCATGGTCCCTGCCCCAAAATTTGGAGCGTGCAGGCTACAAATAATTTTAAATAAATAAATAAACAAACTCAACAGATGCACATACGTTCAGAAATGTAGTGACATTCACGACAAGGTTCAACCCAAAAAACAGAAGCATACCTAGTATCATACTGAAGGATAAACCTGGCAATACAAAAAAATCACAATCTCACTTCTGGGCAATGACAATAGCATTGATTTTTCATCCAGCCCCTACCCTCTCTTCCTCTCCTCCTAGCAAGCTGCCTTGTCCTCTCACTGGGAGATCCTCTCACCGGGAGAAGTCAGCATGCCAAATACCAGGTCCAAAAAGACAATGTAAGTTTGGTGTGTTAAACAGAAAGTGTAAATATGTTTATGCATTCATGATGATGTTCGTGCATTCATTCTTCATAAAAGAAAAAATACATGCAAACATCAAATGTATACCCTGACATCGCAGAAAGATTAAATGATTTCTTTGCTTCGGTGTTTACTGAAGAGGATGTTGGGGAGGTACCCGTAATGGAGAAGGTTTTCATGGGTAATGATTCAGATGGACTGAATCAAATCACGGTGAACCTAGAAGATGTGGTAGGCCTGATTGACAAACTGAAGAGTGGTAAATCACCTGGACCTGATGGTATACACCCCAGAGTTCTGAAGGAACTAAAAAATGAAATTTCAGACCTATTAGTAAAAATTTGTAACTTATCATTAAAATCATCCATTGTACCTGAAGACTGGAGGATAGCAAATGTAACCCCAATATTTAAAAAGGGCTCCAGGGGCGATCCGGGAAACTACAGACCGGTTAGCCTGACTTCAGTGCCAGGAAAAATAGTGGAAAGTGTTCTAAACATCAAAATCACAGAACATATAGAAAGACATGGTTTAATGGAACAAAGTCAGCATGGCTTTACCCAGGGCAAGTCTTGCCTCACAAATCTGCTTCACTTTTTTGAAGGAGTTAATAAACATGTGGATAAAGGTGAACCGGTTGATATAGTATACTTGGATTTTCAGAAGGCGTTTGACAAAGTTCCTCATGAGAGGCTTCTAGGAAAAGTAAAAAGTCATGGGATAGGTGGCGATGTCCTTTCGTGGATTGCAAACTGGCTAAAAGACAGGAAACAGAGAGTAGGATTAAATGGGCAATTTTCTCAGTGGAAGGGAGTGGACAGTGGAGTGCCTAAGGGATCTGTATTGGGACCCTTACTGTTCAATATATTTATACATGATCTGGAAAGAAATACGACGAGTGAGATAATCAAATTTGCAGATGACACAAAATTGTGCAGAGTAGTTAAATCACAAGCAGATTGTGATAAATTGCAGGAAGACCTTGTGAGACTGGAAAATTGGGCATCCAAATGGCAGATGAAATTTAATGTGGATAAGTGCAAGGTGATGCATATAGGGAAAAATAACCCATGCTATAATTACACGATGTTGGGTTCCATATTAGGTGCTACAACCCAAGAAAGAGATCTAGGTGTCATAGTGGATAACACATTGAAATTGTCGGTTCAGTGTGCTGCGGCAGTCAAAAAAGCAAACAGAATGTTGGGAATTATTAGAAAAGGAATGATGAATAAAACGGAAAATGTCATAATGCCTCTGTATCGCTCCATGGTGAGACCGCACCTTGAATACTGTGTACAATTCTGGTCGCCGCATCTCAAAAAAGATATAATTGCAATGGAGAAGGTACAGAGAAGGGCTACCAAAATGATAAGGGGAATGGAACAACTCCCCTATGAGGAAAGACTAAAGAGGTTAGGACTTTTCAGCTTGGAGAAGAGACGACTGAGGGGGGATATGATAGAGGTGTTTAAAATCATGAGAGGTCTAGAACGGGTAGATGTGAATCGGTTATTTACTCTTTCGGATAGTAGAAGGACTAGGGGACACTCCATGAAGTTAGCATGGGGCACATTTAAAACTAATCGGAGAAAGTTCTTATTTACTCAACGCACAATTAAACTCTGGAATTTGTTGCCAGAGAATGTGGTTCGTGCAGTTAGTATAGCTGTGTTTAAAAAAGGATTGGATAAGTTCTTGGAGGAGAAGTCCATTACCTGCTATTAAGTTCACTTAGAGAATAGCCACTGCCATTAGCAATGGTTACATGGAATAGACTTAGTTTTTGGGTACTTGCCAGGTTCTTATGGCCTGGATTGGCCACTGTTGGAAACAGGATGCTGGGCTTGATTGACCCTTGGTCTGACCCAGTATGGCATTTTCTTATGTTCTTATGTTCTTATGCTCCAAACACATCCTATTTGTTTGCATGAGAACACTCGCTTACCTGCACACTCAGCCTGTTTTGAAAAAAGCTTGTATGGGCATATGTCAAATGTATGCTCAAAATCCCTTTTAACATTTACACATATCTGCAGTGGGATAAAACCAGGACAAGATTACCCTGTTCTAGAAATATGGAACAAGATGATAGCCCTACACATCTTCCATGTAGAGTATTCCTAATTAGTGGCTAAAGCCAAAATCTATACATGTCTGCAGTTCCCCAAAATTAAATCCCTTAACTTCTGATTAGAGATAATTAACTTTTTAGAGATAATAACATAATTAATTTCTTCTTCTTTTACAAACTGAAATAGTTCTGGCACAGGAATTAAAAAAAAATAAATAAAAAGTCTGTTTAAAATGACTGCTTGTAATATAATCTGATTAACAGCTGCTAGGGTTGCCAGAGTCTCTTAAAATCTTGGCTGTTTGGTTTAATACCTACTTAAGAATACACAGAAGATGACCTTACAACAGCCATTTTCTAAATGTTGCAGCACTTATAATAGTCTTTTAATTAAATAAAAATTAAAACTTAGAAAATATCACAGAAGGTTAACCTAATATTTGATCATCATACCCATAGGCAAAAGGATATTTACAAAAGCATGCTCAGACCTGGGATGGCTTACTGCTAAGGACATATGCTGTTTTAATTAACATCAGTACATAGTACGTTTGTATCTTATTCTCAGAAGACTTTTTAAGCTTCATCTAAAACTGCTGTATGAGGAATGCAGAATATTCTGGACAACTGTAGATAATGTAATGAGAGAGCTTCCAGACTGGCATTGCTGAAAAAAAAATCATCAAATCTCTACCTTCTGAAGTAAATGTACGCATATTAATGCTGTGCAATTTAAAAAAAATTGGAGAATGGACTTGGGTGGAATGCCAAGAGGTGGTGAGGATGAAAACAGTAAACAAATTCAAAAGGGCATAGGATAAACACTGTGGATCCCTAAAGGCTAAAGGTAGAAATGAAGAAAATAGTGCAGGTAATGGCAGTTACTAGGGATGTGAATCGTTTTTCTAACGAATTGAAATATCATAAGTTATGCGCGTAACCCTTAAAAAAGCCCCTTGCATGCGCCGAGCCTATTTTGCATAGGCTTGGTGGCACGCGCAAGCCCCGGGACGCGCGTAAGTAACAGGGCTTCGCAAGGGGGGCGTGTTGGGGGGGTGTCGGGTGGGTGGTGAAATATCGGGGCGGGGAGGGAGGCGTGTCGGGGGCGTGATGCCGGCCCGGCGGCATGGTCGATGCCTTCGGACCAGCCCCTGGGTTGGGTGATGGCGCGCCAGCAGCCCGCTGGTGCGCGCAGAGTTACGCCTGCTTCGGGCAGGCGTAACTCTGCCGACAACGGTAGGGAGGGGGTTTAGATAGGGCCGGGGGGTGGGTTAGGTAGGGGAAGGGAGGGGAAGGTGTGGGAGGTGGAGAGAAAGTTCCCTCCGAGGCCGCTCTGATTTCGGAGCGGCCTCAGAGGGAACGGGCAGCACGCGTAGGGCTCGGCGCGCGCAAGGTGCACAAATGTGCACCCCCTTGTGCGTGCCGACGCCGGATTTTATAAGATATGCGCGGCTACGCGCGATTCTTATAAAATCCGGCACACTTTTGTTCGCGCCTGGTGCGCAAACGAAAGTACGCGCGCGCATAAGTTTATAAAATCTACCCCCAACTGCACTAACCACATCCTCTGGCAACTAACTGCACTAACCACATCCTCTGGTTGTGGCAGAGTCTTGGGCATGAATGGAAGCAGGCACAAGGTACTCCGAAGACCGGGAGAGGATTCAAGACTCGGAACTCGGTATTCAGGAACAGACCTCGGCATTAAAAACAAGGGCCTTCTGGAGACTTGCGCTGCAGACATGAAGATAGGCCTTGTACCACAAGGTGCCCTACACAGCCCCCCATGAGCTGGTCACAGACCACGATGGTGGCATGCCTAGAAAGGTAGAGAAGCAGGGAACCTGGAAGGAGGACAAGGAGCTGGAGACTAGGAGGACATCAGGACCAGGACTGGAACATAGAACATCAGGGACATCTGGACAAGGAACAGTAGGTCTTCTGGATGAGGAACATCAGGAATTCTGGAACATCTTCTGGATGAAGAACATCAAGACTTGGAACATCAAGGCTACAGAGCAAGAAACATCAGGTCTCCTTGACAAGGAAAACCAGGACTTAGAACATCAGGATGAAGAACATCAGGACTTGGAACATCAGGATTCCTGGATGAGGAAACCATGGCTTGGAACATTCAGGACTCCTGGACAAGGAACACCAGGACGTGGAACATGAGGACCCCTGGATGAGGGACATCAGGACTTGGAACATGAGGACTCCTGGACGAGGGACATCAGGACTTGGAACCTGAGGACTCTTGGACAAAGGACATCAGGACTTGGAACATGAGGACTCTTGGACGAGGGACCTCAGGACTTGGAACATGAGGCCTCCTGGACAAGGATCATCAGGACTTGAAACATAAGGACTCCTGGACGAGGGACATCAGGACTTGGAACATCAGGACTCCTGGATGAGGAACATCAGGATAAGGAACATGCAACGAAGGAGTTCCGATGATGGATGAGAACAGCAACATCAGATGGAGAAGACCAGGAACATCAAGAACATGGAACACAAAGCTATCTGGACAGGAGCAGACCATGGAAGACCTTGACCTGAGAAGAGGAACATGGATGACCATGGAATCCGATTTGAAAGCCTGAGGAAGTGAAGCTGAGCCCTTTTATAGGGCTGGACTGGGGCGAAGACTGGTGACATCATCATTGGGACCGCAGGCTTTTCCCACCACTGGCCCTTTAAATACCAAGAAGAGGCATGCGCCCCTGCCTAGAGGAGCCTGGGAGAGTCCAAGGAAATGGCGGCCTACAGTGGCATCCTGCCACAATGGAAGGCAAGTCTGGAGGTGGCTTTCTGCCATGAGGAGGCACTCCGACGGTGGCGCTTGGGCCATGTAGGTGGAGGGAATGGCAGCAACAGCACTAGGACCATGAAGACACACTCGGGCAGCAGCTCCTGCTGTGAAGAGGAATGGCAACGGCCCCTCCAGCCACACAGGATGGTGTCGTTCCACACAGAAGCGGCAGCGGCGAGCCAGAATGGCAAAGTCCGCAACAGGAGGTCTGTGGCGTCGGGCATCCAGCAGCATAGGTAGTAGTCAGTGGAGGGCCTGCTCGAGGGATGGGGTCCTTGGGCAGGAATGTAACAGCATCCCTTCCTGAAAGCCCCCCCTTCATCCTTTTCTCAATGGCTGAAGACATGAAGGCATAACTTTATACCAGCTGGGGAACTTGGGGGTCCTAATACAAGATCTTCAATGCATGGGGGGAGCTGAATTGAATGTGAAGCGACATACTGAAGATATGACGTAGACACAAAGAACTTAGAAGGGCATGACTCAGGTTGAACGGGAGGCATAGATGAGTGGTTGCATCTTGGAGTATAGTCCGGTACTTGAATCTTAATTAGTCAATTTAGGGTATATAAAAATAAGATGGAAGCAAGAAGCAAAAGCATCATCTTTTAGGTGGTAGCAATGGTGAAGACAAATTAGGGCATCATTGCTGAATTCTTTAGATGCAAGGGTGGTATAGCCAGAGTGTGAGTAAGTGAACTCACAAATACCACTTGCTCTTGAGTAGGCATTGGTATTAGGAACACCAGGTGGGACAAAGAGTTCCAACAAATATTGAATAAAAGGATGGAAAACTGGACTTGAAAACATTTGTATAATTCTTATACATAGGTGGTATATAATTGAGGTAGACAAGTGGAAGGAAGCTCAGGGTTACTGATTCCAGACTTTTGCAAAGCCAGATGGTAAGAGAAATCCCTTTAACATGGTGAAGGAAGAAATAAATCCCAGGAAAATCTGTATTTTAATACAGGCTCCCATATGATGGTGAAGCTGTTCCCAAGAGGAGCTTGGTAGTCGATAGACATCACTGCGATACTTATGCAGGATACTAATTCATCGAAAGGAATTTCCCAGATGAGTGTATAGATGTATTATCTCTCAGGTTAAATCAGATGAGCCACTTTAATGTAGAAGGTAAGGCTCAAGGAGGCAAGGCTGAAGGATAGCAGTGGCTTCCAGCGGGTGTGTAAAGAAATGCTTATCCACTGTGATGGATGGTTGGAAAAGCAGCCGATGGTGAACCTCCATGCAGAGGCAACTATTACTGGTGGAAGACAATTGAGAGGCTGGCAAGATCTTTTAGTTCATTTTTGAAGAGCCAATCACTTCCAGAAATGGATCTCTGGGGTTTAGGATGGAAGATGGCTCCCAGGAGTTCAGAGGATAGAAAACTCAAGGAGCAGATGGCAGCAACAGCTCTCATGGGTCCATGGGTAGCAAAGTTGAATCTCGCGTATAGCTCCAAAGAAGACGGGATCCTTCCAGGAGGATTAACATCAAAAAGCTTGGCAGGCTTGCTAGGCAAGCTGAAAGATGGCAATTACAGTCCTTTGCCTGGCAGTGGATGATAACACCAGATGAGTGGGTGAACAATTAATTCAGGAACTCCCAATCCTGATTCTACCAGCTCAAAACGCTGCATGAAGGAAACTGGAGGAGGATGGCGGTGAGCTCTGGATTTAAGACAGCTCGCCATGTTGGTATAATGAAGGAACAATAAGGTGACATCTCAGGAACTTGGAAAGGTGAAAAAGGCTGGAATTCCCGCTTGCACGGAGCAAGGGCTGGATCGTTGCTGTAGATTCAAGACGACTAGCCACGTTGAAATCAAGGAGAAGAAAGACACCAATAGTTAACTTTCAATGCATATCCAGTATAACTCTCTGCTTCTACGGCAGGGGAGAAAGACTGATACTTCACACATATCCAGCATAGCTCTCTGCTTCAACTGCAGGGGAGAAAGTCTGTTACGTCACTTTCAATGCATTTTCAGCATAACTCTCTGCTTCAATGGCAGTGGGAATGAAGAAAAGTGGATCTATATACAGACAACAACCAACAGGTCTGAATTATTTAGTCTGGGTAAACAAATAAGCATGGGTATAGCTTGCTTATTGTGGCGGTTACTACCTCTAACTAATTAAGCTAGATATTTCACTTAGAGGCAGTTCCAACACTGCTCTCTACATTAATGGTGGGGGTGGAAGGAAAATAGAATCAAAAGGTTACTAAGAGCCAAGAGTAACAGATAAGTATGAGAAAAAAAAAGTGCAAAACTTGCTGGGCAGACTAGATGGGCCGTTTGGTCTTCTTCTGCTGTCATTTCTATGTTTCTATATGTAAGAAGAACTAGAGTGGAGTCCAGGGATGGAATCATAACTTGCAGAAGCAGAGACAGGGTTATGGTTGTAGAAGGTCCCAGGACAAGTACCAGAGCAAGCAGAGAATGAGTTGGAAATGGCAAGACGGATCCAGGTCTAAGGTGCAGGCACCTCCTGCAGGTTGTTCAAACCCAAGGACCTGGAGTTGCTCTGGAGTATAATTGGTTATATACTCCCTGAAGCTTGAAGATACTTGATGAAGAAGTCAGACTTAGTACTGGATGTGAAAACCTAGGCACAGACACCTCCTGCAGGCATATGGAACCCAGGAAGAAGAGTAAAGTTCTCAGTGGAATGAACAGAGATGGTCCTTGGATCAGTGGCAGGCGCATCCTGCAGGTCGAGAGGGTTCCAGGACTGGACTGGACTTGGAGAGGATCTGGATGCAGGTGCCTCCTGCAGGTCATGGAAATCCATACATACTGAAGAGAGGCACAAAAAACATTTTTTTTTTACTAGGAACAGGAACAGGAAGCTTGAAGAAAAAATTCTGGGCAAAAACAAGATTCTCAAAATGTCCAGGAACTAAATTCTGTTGCAACCGTGGGACCTTTGAATCCTGTTGAGGGATGCGGAGGTGCAGTCTCCTGCTCCTGGGAAATTGTGAACCCTTGGGCCATGGGGTGGCTCAGGGAGGAGCCCCAAGACACACCATGGGAGGTGAATATGTACAGGCATGGGCGGAGCAGGAACAAGGCTGGACTGGAAACAAGGCAAGGAACTGGAACAAGGCAGGCTCATCCCTCCACTGGACCTACACACACCAGTGAGACCCAGCAATGCAATGCTGGTCTCAGGAGTAGCCCTCCGGCCACTCGGTAGCCCTTCCTGACCTTCTGCTAGGGAATGACAAGTGCATGAGGTGAGACAGAGGCTGAGGGCAGGAACAAGATGAGACATGGAACTTGGAACTTAGAAGACTCGAATGTAGACTCAGGAAACTTGGAAGACTCAGGATTCTTGGAAGACACAGACAAGACTCAGGATACTTGGAGGACTCGGACAGAGGACTCAGATGAAGACTAGGAAGACTCGGAAGACTCAGGATACTTGGAAGACTCGGACGAGTACTTGAAAGACTCAGGATACTTGGACTCAGACGAGGATTAGGAAGACTTACGATACTTGGAAGACTCTGATAAGGTTTAGTGGAAGCTGGGAGTCTCAGGCAAGAATTCAGGATAGTACTGGGTGAGTGCTGCATCGCAGCGTGCCCTACACAGCCACCCATGGCTGGTCACGGACTAAACCAGAAGTGAAGCAGACTCCATGCGAAGCAGTGGAACGTAAAACTAGGACGTGTTGAAGATTCAGGAGAGGCCAGCACTGAGGTGAGCCCTACACAGCCACCTATGGCTGGTTGCGAACCACGCTGAAGCGGAGCAGGTTGTGGCAGAGTCTTGGGCATGGACGGAAACAGGCACAAGGTATTCCAAAAACCAGGACAGGATTCAAGACTCAGGATTCAAGACTCGGAACTCGGTATTCAGGAACAGACCTCGGCATTAAAAATAAGGGCCTTCCGAAGACTTGCGCTGCAGACATGAAAGTAGGCCTTGTACCACAAGGTGCCCTCACAGCCCTCCATGGGCTTATCATGGACCACGATGGTGGCATCCACAAAAAGGTGGAGAAGCAAGATATCTGGAAGGAGGAAAAGGAGCTGGAGATGAGGAGGACATCAGGACCAGGACTGGAACACGGAACATCAGGGAATCTGGACATGGAACAGTAGGTCTTCTGGATGAAGAACATCAGGAATTCTGGAACATCAAGACTTCTGGATGAAGAACATCAAGACTTGGAACATCAGGGCTTCAAGATGAAGAACAATAGGACTTGGAACATCAGGGCTACAGAACAAGGAACATCAGGACTCCTGAATGAGGAACATCAGGACTTGAACATCAGGACTCCTAGACGAGGAGCATTAGGACAAGAAATATGCAATGAAGGCGTTCCGACGCGGGACGAGACCAGCAACATCAGACAGAGAAGATCAGGAACATCAAGAACATAGAACACAAAGCCATCTGGTCAGGAGCAGACCACAGAAGACCTTGACCGGAGAAGAGGAACATGGACGACCATATAATCAGATTCGAAGGCCCAAGGAAGTGAAGCTGAGCCATTTTATAGGGCTGGACTGGGGCGAAGACTGATGACATCATCATTGGGGCTGCTGGCTTTTCCCGCTGCTGGCCCTTTAAATACCAAGAAGAGGTGTGCGCCCGCAGCCTAGAGGAGCCGGGAGAGTCCGAGGAAATGGAGGCCTACAGCGGCGTCCTGATGCGATGGAAAGCAAGGCTGGAGGTGCCACGAAGAGGCACCCCGACGGCAGTGCTCGGGCCGCATAGGTGGAGGGATTGGCGGTGGCAGCACTAGGGCAGCAAAGACACACTCCGGCAGTGGCTCCCTCCGCAATGAAGAATGGCAAAGGCCCCTCCAGCTGCACAGGATGGCATCTGACCGCACGGAAGCGGCAGCGGCAAGCCAGGGTGGCAAAGGCCGCAACAGGAGTCCTGCGGCATTGAGCATCCAGCAGCAGAGGTGGCGGTGAGTGGAGGGCCTTCTCGCAGGCTGGAGTTTGAAAGCAGGAGCGTAAGAAAATATATGTCAATTTGCAGATGATATGAACATCTCCAACAGCTGCCAATTACTGTGGCACAGCAGTGAAGGCTAATAGTGCACTTGGGTTCACAATAAGTATTACTGATAGGAAGAAGGAGGAAATATATTTTGGGTGACATTTCACTGTTCATTTCTATTGACAATAATCTGAAAACGAATCAGTGAAGGCAGTTCAAAAGAAGAATACCAAAATGGCGTGTGGTCTGCACTACAAGCTTTACAAGCTAACAAATTAAGGAAAGGGTGAAATATGATAGGAATATCTGTGTCTAACAGGCTTCAGGAAGGTCCTGGAAAGTAGCTTTTCATAAAGAATGAAAGAGTAAGATGGGGAACCTGAAAGCTAATCGAAAAATATTTTGTATTTAGATGTTTATAAAGTTAGGTGTTTCTTAGCTGCCTTCCCCTCCCCTCCCCTCCCCTCCTAGCAGCCTGTCCCTACACGTTCTCAAGCCTTCCTTCTCCTTGCTCATTCTTTCCTTTCATCCTCAGCTCTACTGCCTGCTGTCAGGAACAGCTGTACAGTGGATCCAGCAGGAGGAGGAGGAGGAGCATAAAAGCCTATCGGAGCAATAAGAAATTGTGAAATTGAGGACCCATTAGCACAGACAAGATGCAAAGACAGAATAGTGGGCAGAGCATGCTAGGAGGATTATGTTTCTCTGATGTTTATCCAGTAGATACAGATTTCTTTTTTTCACTTGATTTGTTTTATTGGTTAAGAAACAGGAACCCTAATTATATATCTTTAAGTACGTTTTTCCTTACTCTGGGATAATGTTGTTTTGTTTAAAGAATCCATGTTCTGCTGCTCCTGACCTGGAGATTTTATGATTTCTGTGACGTATTATGAACGTGTATCTAATTTGCGATTTAAAATTTGTAATTCCACTGTGGATCAGCGGACTATATGCTTTAACAAATAAATAAGTCACATATTATCAATTCTGATTAAGATTTGATTTGCCAGGAAATTCCTTAGCCTTTTTGGTCGCTGTGGACTAATTGTTTTCAACACGACCCTGGGGGCCAGACTGCTCAGTCTGGTTTTCAGGATAGCACAAAGAATATATAAGAGAAATATCTGCATGCAAAGAAGAAGGTGCAGAAAGCAAATTCTTTGAGGATAGCTGGGACTCAGGACAGGGCTTGTTTTTTTTTTTTTTTACTTTGTGCTGCAAAGAGGCCTGAAAAGAGGAATTTTGTATATAAGAGGGCAGAGATGATTTCAAAGACAAATCAGAAGGGAAAACATTTTGCAAGACGGGAAGAGTATTATGTAGTAACAGATTGGAGAAGCAGAAGTTGCAGAAAGGAACAGAGAGAAATAGCAGCAGATAAATGGGGAGGAGCAAGGTTGTGAACAGATCTGCTAGCATTCATGACTATTTTGATGTGGCATTGTAGTTTAATTAGAAGCCAGCGAAAAGCTGTTACAAATGGAGAAATGTGGATATGAATAATGAGGGCATGGAAGAAATAATCTAGCAGCTGAAGCAGATGAAGAAACATGTCAGAGAAGTGAAAAGGAGACTATTTCCATAGACATTCAAACTTCATGAACTAAAATGCACACAGTATACATATGCAGATTCATTATTTAAATGTTAGGGATAAATACAGTACGTAGATGAATTGCTGGCTATTATGGAGTAAGAATATGCAGGCAAAATGATTTCATTTTCTTTTTATTTTCATTTATCAGTTGGTTTAATGTTATTTTTCCTGAACTGAAATAAACGAAATAAACCTTGCAAAAAAAGAATAAGGGGGACGTCTCTAAGGCCCTCCAGCCAGCTGCAGGACTGGGTTTACTTTGCTGGGCTGAGTTGAGGCCAGTTGGGACCTCCCCAACCCCCACTTACCTCTTCCATGGAGGTCCCCCTGATAAGAGGCAGGTGCAATGTGCTGGTGGCCCTGAGGCTGCTGCCAAAGGGAGGGCTGCTGGCATCATTTTTAAAGGGAAATGAGTGGGGGCATTATTCCTGACCCTTTCATCTCAGGGACTCCAATGAAAGGGGGTGAAGGGGTGGGGTGTTCCGTGGCAATATTGTGTGGGGGGGGGGGGGGGCAACAGAGGGGATCAGAGGACTTAACTTTTTTTAAACAAAATGAAAATACCTGAACAATTTTGAGTGTTTTCCTGCAAGGTCATATTTTGGTTCAGATGCGCCAAACAAATGCACACATCTCTTTTGTATGCTTAATAATAACATGGTAGACAGCATGTTTGCAAGTGGGATATTTTCAGATTGTCCACTTTGGGACAGAGTGCATGGGTAGGTTTTACCTAGTTACTCTGTTTTAAGCTTTGAAGAAATAATGCACACATCTTTTCCCTTTCAAAGTTGCCACAGGTACTAACAGGCTTTTCCATCTGCTTTTTCTGTGGGTAGATTTCCTACAGAAAATAACATGCATAGACCTTGATATAGGGTCTATATACAATTATTCTCACATCTTACCCAATATCCACCCCTGGGAGCTCATTCCCTAAATGTGGCTTAAATCAGGCATGTTATGGAGCCATGTGTTGTTTTGAGCCAAATTGAGAGATGGCAAGCTTCAATTAAGTTGCGTAAATAATTTTGAAAATTGCCCTTTCTTTGTATATTGTGTCATCTACTTTCTTTGGAGTCTGTAAGAGGCATTTGTTCCCACATATGTAAATGCTGGTAAGATGCTGCCAATTAAAAATGAAACAGCTTATGGTTTCACACTGTGCTAGCTTTCCTGCCTCAGCATTCCAACTGTGTGTTAGCCATTATGATGTTAAAAATACATACATGTATACATATAAATATCTATCTATTTCTCTCTCTCTCTCTCTCTCTCTATATATATATATATATATATATATATGTGTGTGTGTGTATTTAAATATTTAGTAAAAATAGCAAGTTTCTTGAAAAATTATAATTTTACAAATTCTTTTGAGTGTATTGTTGTACTCTATATAAATGAAAAAGAATCCATACTTTCTTTAATATAGTAAAAAGCTGGGTAATGAATTATAATAAAACCAATAGAAACATTTTCAGTAAGCATTGTAGCTGAGATAAAAACAGGAGCATTGGATTTCATTTGAATGATCTTGGAAATAGTCAAGCAGTTATCAAGTGACATGGTCAGATTGAAAGGAGATCACAGAACTACTCAGTCTAACAATTTTTTAAACTGCCTAACAGCAATATCTCTATGTAAGCCAGAAAAAGGCAAATTTTAAAAAAAGAAAAAAGACACACACACACACATGAATGCACTCAATCTCTAGACAGTTCTAAAGCAGAGTGAAAAATATTTTTCTCCATATGGTCAAATATCTGCTCAGCAGATATTTATAAAAACAGTAAGACACTGATATATGATATCCTTACAAAAGCTAGCCAAGCTAATATATGACTCAAAATAGGGTGTATGTACGTGTATGTGTGTGTGTGTGTGCGTACAAAATGTTTGTGTATTTTGTTTTCTTTCATAATTTTTAAAAAGTATACTCCACTGCTTTCTTGGATCTCCAAATGCTTCCCCAGGCCTCCCTGATCCTGTCGTCCCCCCCCCCCCCCCCCCCCCACACACACACACAACACTACCACCTATTAGCTATTACCTGGGACTTCCTGGGCTAAGTCAAGCTCAACCAGGGCCTCCCTTGATCTCTTCCTCACTCAGCATTTTATGCACAAAATTTGGCTATTAGCGCTAATATTCAGCATGATCCAATATCCGAGCAAGTCTGGTTGTCCCCAAGAGCCACCTTAAATTTATCTGGATAACTTTAAGGCTGATAGTAAAATAACAGCTGAGCATGTTAATTTTGGAAACTAGTTTACGCACCTAAATTAGAAGCCTAATCCTAAACCTAAATTTTCAATTGAAAAAATCACCTAAATTTAGGAATTATACATTTTCCTAGACTTAGGCTCCTAAGATAGGTGCTTAGTGTTGAAATCAGTGCTAAATACCTAAGAACATAAGAACATAAGAAAATGCCATACTGGGTCAGACCAAGGGTCCATCAAGCCCAGCATCCTGTTTCCAACAGTGGCCAATCCAGGCGATAAGAACCTGGTAAGTACCCAAAAACTAAGTCTATTCCATGTTACCATTGCTATTGGCAGTGACTATTCTCTAAGTGAACTTAATAGCAGGTAATGGACTTCTCCTCCAAGAACTTATCCAATCCTTTTTTAAACACAGCTATACTAACTGCACTAACCACTAGATATGTGAATCGGAACCGGAATCAGTTCGGATTCCGGTTCTGATTCACATCGTGGGGTTTTTTTCGTCTGGCCTGATCGCGGTTTTGTTTATCGGCTGCACCTGAGCCGATAAACAAAAAACCCACCCCGACCCTTTAAAACTAATCCCTTAGCTTCCCCCACCCTCCCGACCCCCCAAAAAACATTTTACCGGTACCTGGTGGTCCAGTGGGGGTCCCGGGAGCGATCTCCCACTCTCGGGCCATTGGCTGCCACTAATAAAAATGGCGCCGATGGCCTTTGCCCTTACCATGTGACAGGGTATCTGTGCCATTGGCCGGCCCCTGTCACATGGAGGCAGCACTGGATGGCCAGCGCCATCTTTAAAAATGGCTTCGCACAGGAACAGGACTGGCCTGGACATTCCACCTCTCCCTTGGGTTGAGCCCTCCAGTTCTGGTAGCCAGCAGAACCCAGCACGAGGTACTCTCAAGCCAAAGGACACCTAAAAGACAAAAGGGTGTCCACACAACAAACAGAATAGGAAGTGTTCCACAAGACAGGGCAGACAGACAAACAGAAAAAAATAAACAGAGCATAAACCAGATGACTACAATACTGGGTTCTAAAACAGAAAAAAACAAAGCAAACAACAAATGGGAACAGGACTAGGCAAAATATAGGAAGACCACAATACTAGGGCCAATATGTGCAGAGCAAAGACAAGGCAGAATCAAAGTCAGAATTAGACTAGGATACAAGAAACAAGGACCACAACACAAAGTGCAGAGAACTCCAAGCTGGAGGCATTGAACATACTGAGGGGCAGGATTATATCTTGTGGCTTTGCAAGGAACATGGCCGCCAGCAGGACCTTCAAACCATAGGGCTTGGAGGACTGAGCAGTAAGTAACATGGCCCACTGAGGGCTCCTGCTGAGATGAAGGAAGCACTGCACACAGATCCTCACAGCCCTCATAGCCAACCATTTTTTGGACCCTAAATTAAGGAGCAGAGTGAACCTAGGAGCCTAAATTTTGGACTCTGCCATGGAAACATTTTCAAAAGGTCCAATTTAGGCACCTAACTCTCAAAACTGGGTGCCACTTTGAATTTATCTGTGTATATGCAGCAGGATGTGCAGCTGCTTATGTTACATTGCATAGTCAAGTAAAATTACCCATAAATCTTTTCCATTCACCGGCTTATTCAATATGGACTTAATGTACTTCCCATACATACCCATGTTCTTTTTCATTTAACCTCGATCAATAAGAACAATAAAATTCATACATCTGGAGAAGGAATCTGTGTCTTGCAAGCAAGCTGTGTGTTCTCCATCTCCCAGGCATGAGGTAAGCTTCTGTCTTGGTGAGCTGCCAGATGTTCAGTTCTTTTGGAATGCAACTCACACTGGCAATGTGGGAGTGTGCTTTAGAGATCAAATTCAAATGAGAAGAAAAAAATATAATTAGGCAGCAAGATGTTAATTAATAACCTCTAGTTGAAAAAGCAGAGGGGGGGGGGGGGGGGTTTGTATCATCTTCAGCAACTGATAACATATCCTTAGGCATTTTGTACTAGTGCCGAAGGGTTAACATTTTGTGTGACACCTCTTTGAATAAAGACAAATGGTGCATGTGCTTCATTAAATGTAATCAAATCCTGTGTATCAAACTATTATGGTCATGTATCAAAATGCTATAAGGCATTTTTGCAAGCGTTAAGGGCTTATCGCATGCGAAAAGCGCTGTTAACGTATGCAATAGCACCATAACATAGGGTGCGATGCAAATCCAAAATAGAGGAGGAGTTAGGGGTGGGTTTACTGTTTTGTAAAGCCCTTTCACATGGCTTTAATGCCAATTTTAGCTACACCTTTTTCAGTAGTGTTAAGCTGTGTGATAGCTTGGGTTAAGACTTTATTGCATTCTCAAATGCCTGTTTTAGTAGGTTTGAGGTTCCTGGAGCACCAGCCAACCTATCCAAGCTGATATATATATATATATATATATATATATATATATATATATATATAGATAGATAGATAGATAGATAGTTATATATAGATATATATAGATATAGATATAGATATTTGATGACCCTCAGAGTGAGGAAACTCACCCATAGATGAGATTTGTGCAATGTTCTCTTAAACTAGCTTGATGTTACCCAGGGTAGAGAGTCCATCAAGCTGGCTTGAGAGAACATTGCACAAATCTCTTCTTTGGGTGAGCACTGTTCTGTTCGTACGTCTCACTTTGAATGTCAAAGTGGCCCCTAACCCCTAACCCCTACACTAATACCTAAACCTCAACTCAAGTGACTAGGTGGGCCTCCCATAGATATAAAAATACCTATCTATGGTGAGGGCATTATGGCTTCTCTCTCTCTCTCAACATGGTCCCCTCAGTGGTTGTATGTAAGAAATACCATATTCTGGCACATTTCAAAGTGTGAAAAAGTTATCGCAATTTGTGGTAACTTAGCTCTTCAAATAGGGGCAGATTTTAAAAGCCC